>NC_090936.1:573587299-573890329 GCF_040938575.1 Ambystoma mexicanum
GCATGAACATAAGAATTCCCACATCAGCCAAGTGGCTGTACAAAATGCTTTATGCATACTCTAGAACCAGAAATGCCAGCTCCCATGCTGATATGTATCCCTTAGAAAACACTGTGACCCCAGCTATCACCTCCCTCTCTGCATCCGCTGTCATTCTGTTTCTCCAGCGCCTTAATCCTTCCTACTTTGTAATCAACACGCATGCTGGAACCATCTCAGCCCCAGACAAGAGGCTTTCAACACGAGAATCTTCATATTCGGATAGTAAGATGTTAGTTTTATTTAGGGTAGTTCTCCTCTGTGATGGTTGTTTACCATGCAAAATGATAGGTTATTCAGACATATCCTCTACTGCAGCTCCCTCCTAATTTCAAAGAGACCTCATAGAGGGCTATCAAGCAAAAAGCTGATATGGAGAATCCCACAGAATAAGAAGGTAAGAGTTGGGTGACTATTATTGAGCACTCGCTCATGTTTTTATATGTGTGTACTCTTTGCTGCTGCTCCCCCATTCACAGGTCATCTCCATTACATCCTGTTTCATAAGACTCCCCCAGGGGTAGCTCATGTACTTTCTTGGAACTGAAACATGTTGGGGTTGCGCGAGGAGTGCAACAGACTGTTGTGACAGGGGAGTCCCAGGGGGGTCCCATCACAAAGAATCACACTGAGTCTTAATGAAAAGGCCAAGGGTGTTTATTATAATATACGTCTCTGTTAACAGCTCTATTTTTGGAAGAATTCAGCGAGTTTGAGAAAGCCTTTTTGTCCATTTTCCAATCCCCCAATTTGGCTGCTACTGCCCAGAACCAGCTCGTCGATTTGAAGCAAGGACATTTAGACCTCATCACTTACCTGAGTTGTTTTGGCAGCTCGTAGCTGATTCCCCAATGGCTGGAATTAACGCAACAGACTTTGTTCCGGAGGGTTCTTCGTGAGGAAAACAAAGATGAGCTGGTCCATACCCCTTGCAGGGATTGATCGATCATGTGATTCGCATAGATCACCACTTGATGGAACGTTGTGGGGAACGATGACGAACCGGAGACAGTACTTCCAGACCAGCTTCTGTGTTGCCGGTCCTGGTTACTCTTGTGAGAAATCCACCGATGAACCCATTCAATTGCGTACTCTACGGAGGCCTTTATTGGAGGCCGAGCGAAGGCGCCGTCGTCAACTTAGGCTATGCCTATATTGCAGAGGAAGCGGTCATTTTTTGGGTTTCTGTCCTTTACCCCCAAAGCCAGCGGGAAACTAAAGGGCTTGTTGCATAGATGGGAGATAGCAAACAGCCCAGTTTCCACTACCGAAACCCTCTGTGAAGACCGAGTCCTGCCGATGTCGCTGCTGCGATTGCTTACTGTCAAGGTGTGCCTACACTGGAACAAGAACCCGCCCCATGTCTGCACCAAAGCTTTGTTGGATTGCGGGGCATCAGAGAATTATATTGACACATCCTTTGCGCAACGAATCAGCATAGCTTTGGCCTTCAAACCTGTGGCCTGTTCTATTGAAGTAATCGACGGATCTCCATTGGCATCCGGACCATTCCACCAGCACACGTTGCCTTTGATCCTGTCTAATGCTGATCATGAGGAGGAACTAGCATTCGATGCCATACGTGCCTCATCATATCCCCTTATTCTGGGTATACCTTGGCTGGTCAACCATAAACCTCATGTTGATTGGAGGAAGAAAAGTCTCAGTTTCATTTTTGGCAGTCAGTCACCTGTGCCATTGTTGGAAGTCAGAGCCGACGTTCCCGATGCCCTCCCTTCCTCCACACTGAGATGTACCCTGCTGGGGATACCGGAAGAATACCATGGCTTTGCTCATCTGTTTGCTGAACCTGATGACATCTCTCTACCACCCCATCGGTTGCAGGACTGCAGCATTGATCTATTACCTGACAAACCTATTGCACATGGTCGGGTGCATTCCTTAACTGTCCCGGAAAGAGGGGTATTACGTAGCTACCTAGATGACTGTCTACGAAAAGGGTTTATTGTTCCATCTAAATCAACGGCTGGGGCTCCCTTATTCTTTGTACTGAAGAAGGAAGGTTACCTGCGGTCCCGTTGAGGACTACCGTCTCCTTAACTAAATCACTGTGAAAGACTGTTATCCTCTCCCCCTGACCCGGGACATCGTGGAGTCACTACATTCTTCTGCTATGTTCACCAAGTTGGATCTCACAGGGGCCTACCATCTGTTGTGAACACCGCAGGGGGACAAATGGAAGACAGCTTTCAAGACATCCATGGGACAATTTGACTATCTGGTTATGCCATTCGGACTCTGTAATGCCCCGGCCATCTTTCTGCGATTCATGGACTCTTTCAGCGATTCATGAACACATGCTCCACGTATCTTAAGTACTTGCCCGGTTGGCGCATAACCGACTCTATGCTGAAGCGGAAAAATGTGTTTTTCACCAGAATCGCATCGAGTTCTTTGGGTATGTGATTAGCTCGGTTGGGGTGCATATGGATCCCGGAAAGGTGAAAACTGTCCTGGATTGGCCTTCACCACAGGATGTAAAGCCAGCACAGAGATTCTTAGGGTTTGCACATTTCTACCGTCTTTTTATACCCAGTTTCTCTGCCCTGTCTGTCAATATCACCGCCTTCTTTCATCCAAGACGATGTATGTTTGGGACATAAAAGCTGAATCCGCCTTCTTGGCCCGGAATAAATCTTTGTTGAGGCCCCCATCCTGCCGCATCCAGATGAATTACATCGCTTTATCATTGAAACCGATGCCTCGAGCCGAGCGGTCGGAGCCGTACTGCTCCAATTCAATCCTGATACCAACATGGAACACCCCATTGCTTTCCATTCCAGGAAACTCACCACAAGCAAAATCAACTACTTTGTGATTGAGAAGGAGTTGTTGGCAATCAAAGAGGCCTTCTGTTAGGAAGCCGTCATAAGGTTGAGCTGCGGACTGACCATCAAACCTCCAGTTCTATAAAACCACCGTTTGTACCAACAGCCATCAAGCCTGTTGGTCCTTCTTCTTCTCTCAATTTGATTTTGTCGTCCCCTACATTCCTGGACCACACAACTTGAAGGCTGAAGCCCTGTCAAGATTATATGACCATGACTTGCTGCCTAAGGAACACCCCACAACAATTTTACCTGCGAAGCACTTCCTGAACGTTGTTGTCCCATACATGCAACTGGTTTGAGAGGCCACTGCCCCGTGGCGGTCTCCCTTTTTCAGGATCCTTCTGTACATGCCATTGAAAGGCTTTTGTTCCATAAGGACGTTTGTACCGACCATCTCTCTCCCGGTAATGAGCTATGATATCCTGATTTCAGGGCATAGTGGAGTAAAAGCTACCCAAGAGATACTTCTGCACCACTTCTGGTGGCCTGACCTGCGGAAACAAGTTCAGGAGTATGTCCATCAGTGTCCAATTTGTGCCCAATGCAAACCTGCAATTGAGGGTCATTTTCTGTTTCTTTTTTCTTCTGGGGCTCTAGCTGCTTAAAACAACAGTCGTGCACCAATGTGTGTACCCTTTGCTACAAATTAAACACTCAAGTCGTTGGTGTCATTTGCCTCAACTGAATCAGTCTTCCTGTGAGCTAACATACCGTTGGCATACCACAGTTGCCTAAGATCATGATACTCTATTCAGGTAAGGGGTGCTGAATTGCGCTGTTCCTTTTTGCTGCACCTTGTGCAGTATTCCACTGATTTCAGGCTGGGTGACTTCTCTGCACTTTTGTTCACACTTTCTTATGTACTAAACCACTTGAATTTTCCATTCATCTTGATGCAAAGGGTTATTATTATTTTCTTCAATTTGATGTTTTGCACTCCCCTAGTGACCACATTGGGTGATGGGTCCTAAAACATTTTGGGTCTGTCCTGTGTCCACTCTCTCTGGCTCTGATAACCTAGCTTTACTGATTTTAATAAGATGTAGCGCTACTACAAACTATGACACCTGTATATTTTTCCAGACATCCATTTATTATCATACTTCCTCTAGGGCTGAACATAGAAATCCTCTACCTGATGAAGGTGGTACACCTCTTTAATTCCACCGAAACGCCCATTGTGCCAAACTTCCACTTAGGCACTGTGTTGTACCATCAGAATAATAGCAGTTGACTATCCACGCTTTCTTTCAACGCAGGCAAGCGGAGGGAGTAGGCTCCTCTACATCAGCTTTAAACTGTTATCTTTTAACCAGGACTTTTTGGAATGATTTATTCATGATTATAATGATGTATTGATGTCCAAAATAAGTTGCAATTTTTTTTCTTGTGTCAATATGCATATGAGGATGGCTTAACTTCACTGATTAGCTAGGGACAGTCAGACAATTCAGCTGTATTTTCTGTTTTGCAAACACATAGATCCCTCTTGGGACTAATACTGTTTCAAATTACATTGGATGTGCTTTTCCATTTCATGTTGAAACTGTTTCTGTACTTACTGTTTGTGTTTCCTCACAACATTATTTTCTCTGTTGTTAGCTATTCCCCATATGATTATGTTCAAATGTACATTTAGATTTTTTCACCATCACTGTTTAATTGTTGAAATAATAGCAAGATGCCTGATTTTATTGAGCTTTTGTATCCCTTTTTGATCTATGGGCGCTATATTAAGCCGGAATGTCTATTTCATGAATCTCAGACAATTTTCTTTTGCACTAAAAAAATAAAAAAACAATTTGTTATACACTCTATTTACTTTTTCTTTTCTTTTTTCGATTTTGGCATCATTGAGACCCTGAATACTCACAGGGCTTATGTTACAATATATATACAGGTACCATAGATCTGTAAAAATATGTGATTAAATCACCACTTAAGGCAACATCTAAATAGCAAAAGTTGTACTTACAAAGTTAACTAATTTCATACACTGGAACACCCTTTGTGTGTACCAATGCAAACTTTGCCATTGCCGTCCTGTTGGTCTGCTTCAGTGCTTGAAATACCACCTTATCCGTGACATACCATTGCCACTGACTTCACTGTGGAATTGCCCAAATTCCATGGAAACACCTGTGTCATTGTTGTGGTTGATTGCTTCACAAGATGGCCCATTTTGTCTCTTTGCCAGCTCTGCCCACTGCAGCCCGGATGGCTACGGTGTTCCTTCATGAGGTGTTCCGGTTACATGGCCTCCCTGTCAAGATGGTCTCAGACAGGGGTATGCAGTACATCTCTCGATTCTGGAAGGAGCTGTGTTCACTCCTGGGTATACAACGGGCACTGAGTTATGGATACCATCCACAAAGCAAAGGCCATACAGAACAGACAAATCAGACACTAGAACAGTACCTGCGCTGTTATGCCAACGTGTTACAGTCCAACTGGTTTGATTTCTTCGCCACTGATGATTTCGCATATAACAATGCCTGCCATGCCTCCATCAAGCACAGCCCATTCTACAGCTCCTATGGTTTTCACCCTAAGATGTTTCCTGTTACCTTACCTGCACAGAGTACCATGCCCTCTGTTGATGCCTTGCTCCAATAACTGCTTCTGGTTGGGGCTGTGGTTATGCGTTTGCTCCAGGATTCCAGTGTTCCTAGTAAAGTCCAGGTAGATCGGTGACGCTCTATTGACCCCAGCTACCGAGTGGGTGATCGCGTGTGGTTGTCCAGCCGTGACCTACCCGTGCATAACCTGCTGCGCAAGCTGGCTCCATGATTTTTGGGTCTTTTTCGCATCCTGGCCTGTGTCTCTCCTGTGGCATTTCATTTGCAGCTTCCAGATGGGTGGCGGGTCCACCCAGTGTTCCATGTCTCATTGTTGAAACCCTTTGTACCTGACACCTTCGGCCGGGGTCCAGCCCGTCCACTCTCTTTGGACATTGATGGTTTGGCGGAGTATGCGTTTAAAGAAGTCTGTGATTCCAAGTACCCGCAGGGGCGACTATTTTTCCTCATTGGCTGGAAGGGTTATGCGGCCTGTTACCGCTCCTGGGAGGCTGCTTCGGATATCCATGCCCCCTGTCTGGTGCAGCGCTTCTTTCATCATTTCCCTTTGAAGCCTGGTGCACTGGGGGGGGGTGGAGTAATGCGCGCCCGTCACAGCTGCGGCACGCACTTTCCTGCTTGGCAACTTTATACTCGTTGGTGCCTGTAGCGGGGGACTCCAGTCGATATCTGTCGTCCCTGGGAGCCGCGCAGGGTCAGTCCTGGGCCCACGGTCCTCTCCGGCAGTCCCAGTGTCTCCACCGTGGCCACCCCACTGCACATGCGTAGGGGTTCAGCGGCTGCCCGGCGAGCATGCGCACTACCTTGGAAGCAGTTGGTTGCCATGACAGCGGCTGCGGACACTGTTGCTGGGCTTCCTGGTTCTCAGGCTATTTAGCTCTTGCTTGCTGGTTGGCAGACACGTCTTAACATCGCTCTGTTCCAGACTTTGTTCTGTATTGGTTGCTTACCTGCCTGTTGACCTGCTACTCTCCTGACATGTTACTCTCTTTTCTGCCTCCTCCTCTCCTTTCCATCTGCCTTGTTATTCCCCCTTCTGCCCTGGACCTTTACTCCTTGGTCCCTTGTTTTGACTGGAATCACTTCGGTCTGCCTACCACCTGACTTCCCCAGTCAGTGCTTGCACTGCCCTACATCATGCTAATCCGGGGAAACATATTGTGGCGTAGGGAGACATTGCTAGACACTCTCTTCTGTTTCATGCCCAGAGAGAGGGATCTGTTGCTGACTCTTGCATTGCACTATCCCCAGGACTGAAGTACTGGAGTACCCAGAAGCCCCGGGAAAAGGATCTGCTCACCAGTAGATTCAACCAAGGAGAGACCAGGTATTTGACAATACATACCTTACCCCAATTTACCATCTGCATTTTGTGGCAAAAAGGGGCAAATAAACAGTAAAAAATAATTTGGTCAAAGTGTAGGTCAGCAAAAGTGGACTAGACAGAGCTGTGTAATGCCTCACTAGTAATAGCAAGGGACTTTGCCCCTTGGTACGGTCTTACAAGAGTGACCCTTCCTTGTACTCTTCACGCTTTATCCCAGAGGCCTCTCTAACAGATAGGCAGAGATGCACCACCACTCGACCCTTTAAGTCCTCCAACACAGATTACTGTACAACCGAGCAAGACTTGTCTTAACCTGCTCTCCTTCTTCCATTCTTAAGCGGCTAACGGGATGGCTTTAAACCAGCAAACGTTAACATGGTCTTTTTGGTATGACCTGTTGTTACACTTTGCCCTGCTGGGCCTACATCCCGAATTGTCACTTATTATCAAATATATATCCTTCAATTTTCTACTCAGACCTGCCAGAGTCAGACTTTGCCTGGCACATCTCGGCTGCAGGCATCATTGTTGGTTAGTTTTGGCCTCTAATCAGGCTATATTGACAGCACACATATGTTATTGACACTCATCTTCTCTGTAGTACAGTTGTTGGAGCCTCGCAGGAATTTGTTGTACAGATCCCGCAAAGGTTTCTCATGACCTCAATGTAAAGCGATCTGATGCCTTGAGGGACCTGATTCCCACTCTTGAGAACTTTATAAATAAATAAAATCACTTCACATATACCCATAATATTTTCCACTAACAGATGGGTACTCCACATACAAAGCCAAAACTAAACAAACATTGGGAATGCCAACATTTTGGGCTTTTGTGTAGGCATGGGAAAGGCACTTTCCAGACACAGCCGTAGTGGTATTAACTTTGTAATAAACTAAATGTTACAAATAAAAAAAAACAATGAACTAGTTATTGATGGTAGCAGGTGCAAACTGGTGCGAATACATAGATATCTAACATAGATATCTAACAGCAGTGCTGGCAAATGCCTAAAGCTTATACACAAACCAAAACTGTTGACTTTGCTAATGCATGTTTTTAACAGGGCTTCAATGAAGACACATTAGTGCTTATAAATAGAGTGGCTGAAGCGAGACCTGGTTAAGACATTTTTATGACATCAGTAGTGTGTTTACAACTCCAATGATGTCATTCTCTCAGAAGACTGCTCTGCAAAAACATTGGCATACACTTCCAGTGGAAAGTTTGATGGTCAGGCTTGATTAAACCCCATGTGGAGGCGTTTTGGCCGGGGAGGGGCAGGAACTGTGCAAAAATGGCCATAGAAATTAGCATGGTCATGGGCAGTCAATGGGCGTGCCAATAAACAGACAACACATACCAGCTTTGAACCCCTCCTCATATGTCATTTTCCCCTAATTGTACTCTAATGCAAGTTTTGGCTCAGATCTAGGTTACCTGGCCTAAGCCTCGGCCACTTGGCGCCTTCCAGGTTGCCGCTCTTTTTCTCCACTTAGCAAGCCCCACCCACCTGCTGCCTTCCTGGTTGCCGCTCTTTTTCCCTACTTAAGGAGCCCTCCAGCCTCTTTTCCTTTGCAGATTGGGAGCATGGTGCAGGTGGATCTAGGTCCCCTGGCCTAAGCCCTGCCCACCTGGTACCTTTCAGGTTGCCGCTCTTTTTCCCCACTTAGCAAACCCCGCCCACCTGGTGCATTCCTGGTTGCCACTCCTTTTCCCTACTTAAGGAGCCCTCCAGCATCTTTTTCTTTGCAGATGGGGAGCAGATGCAAGTGGATCTAGGTCACCTGGCCTAAGCCCCGACCACCTGGCGCCTTCCAGGTTGCCACTCTTTTTCCCCACTTAGCAAGCCCCGCCCACCTGGTGCCTTCCTGGTTTCCGTTATTTTTCCCTACTTAAGGAGCCCTCCAGCCTCTTTTCCTTTGCAGATGGGGAGCAGGTGCAAGTGGATCTAGGTCCCCTGGCCTAAGCCCTGCCCACCTGGTACCTTCCAGGTTGCCACTCTTTTTCCCCACTTAGCAAACCCCGCCCACCTGGTGCCTTCCTGGTTGCCACTCCTTTTCCCTACTTAAGGGAAACCTTCTTAGCCCTGCCTCTTCCTTCCTGCTCTTAACTCTTAGAGCAAGGGCGTCTCTCGCCCGGGCCTCCGAAGCAAAGGGCAGACAAAGAAAAGGGCAATTTCTGTTTGGACCTGATCGGACCAGGAGGATCCAGGGCCCGACCCCCTGCTCAGACAGCAGGTAATTATGCACCAACATGTGTTTACTCCCTCTGTCCCCACAGGGCACCCCCTCTGGTCCCCCTGTGATGTTCCCTTGTGCCCCCCTCCTTTCACGCACACAGGTGTTGCCTGTTTTGCTTGATTCTTCTACCCTGCTCCCCCTCCTCCTTACCCCCCTCCAGCCTACTTCTACAGGAGTCTGTCCTGACACATTCTGGTTTCACCATCATCGTCTTGTGGCCAATACTGGATTTGACTATTATGGACTGCATTGATTCATGGTGCGTCACCCTTTCTCAACTTTCATGCTGGACTTCCTTTGCATCTTGTACTCATGGTGACCCTGAATCATGCTGTTCCCATCTGCATCTTGTATCCTGGCTTGCAACATTATGTGTTACTACTGAACTCTGCAATTGTATTCGCTCTCCCCTCTTGCTTCTCCACTCTTTCTGACTGCTTAGTATCTGTTCTCTCCTCCTCCCCCTTTCTCCCTTTTCCTATCTCCTCCCCTCCTACCGTTACTTTCTTCTATGCGCTTACTCTATCAGAATTGTCCCTGGACCTAGTATGACAGCAACCTCGTCTGTCTCCTCCCTCCTCCCCGTGTTCCCCCCCACCCGCCACCTCCAGCATTATCTTCTGAAATGTCATCAGGCCTAGAACAATAGGCGCTTGTTTTGTTCCTCCTCTCCCTTTCTGCACCCCTCTCCCCCACCTTTTGTTTTTCTCTGGCTCTACCAGAAATGTGTTCAGGCCTAGTATGGTAGTCGCCTGTCTGTTTCCATTTCCTTCCCACTCTTCCCTCACTTCCTTATCTATGTCTTAGCTCTTGCACTATCTGAAATGTCGTCAGGCTGAGTACGATAGTTGATTTCACATCTTTACTGTTCGTGGCCTGTAAGAATGTCTTTGTATTTTCCCTTGTTAACTCCCTTGCCTTGAAGCACTTTGGAAAACGTTGTGTATAGGCGCTATATAAATAGACTATCATATATCATATATATCATACCTAATAGCTCAAACTAAAAAGTGTTTACTAGCAATCTGCATTGAACTTCCCACCCTACTCTTACCATACTACTTGACGAGACATTTTTCTGCAAGACGACGAGCATCGCTTAGACCCACAAAGATTGTACTGAGCAACTGAGAGAATCTACTCAAGCAGATCACTGGACAGAATCTGCGTCAAATCTACAATACCAAGAAACCAGCCAAGACACATGGATACATATATCGCACTCCATTTTGATGGAAGATAGCCGCAGGCTCGGCCACCCACCCGCACGCATCTGCTACCATACTATATTTGAAGACACATCGCACAATACCTCTGCCACTATTAGAATGCAGTTATGTCACACAACAAACATTTGGTCCAGCTGAACACATAATCAGTCTCCTGCACTCGCATACTCTTCCGGCAACCTCACACCGCCCATCCACAAGCTAGCTCAACATGGTTCGCTAGCAGGAATTTAGCCACCCCTACCCATCTTTGCCTTGGCTAAAATGCACACACGCATTCTGAACTCCTCTGACGAATCTTCCACTCATTGGACTTTGGTTTATGATATGATATGACATTTATAGCGCATCTATACAGAAGTGTTTCAAGGCCCGACGAGGCAAGGGAGGGGAACAAAGGGAAGACAATACAACGCTCTTACTAGGCCAAGTGACATTGAGATTGCGCAAGTGCAGGGAGAGGGAAGGGGAAAAGCACCAGTGGAAGGGAAAGAGGAGAAAGTGCAAGACACAGGATCATAAAATCGGAAAAACAAGAAGTGTGCCCAGGAAGTGCAGGGGTTAAGTGCAGACAACAAATGTTAGATAAGTGCAGGTAGGGGGACTGTAGGGTTGCAGATACAGTCCCAAGTACAGGGTTGTCAGTAGGCAGTGCAGTGTGCAACTAGGAGGGCAGGGACCTGGCCCCATGGTTTAGAGGGTAGCCAGATAATCAGTGCAGTATCAGATGGGAGATCAGCAGGGAAGAGGAAGAGAGAAGGCACAAGCAAAGAGTAAAGTCTTGAGCTGCTTCCGGAACCTGCAATGGTTCTGCTCATGTTTCAGAGAGGCAGGGAGGCTGTTCCAGAGGGAGGCGCCAGCTGAAGAGAGAGATCTGCCCCCAACTCGTTACTTGAAAAAGTGACTGAGCCTCAAGTAGTTGGAGGTGGAGGAACAAAGAGCTCGAGTATGAAGATACTTCCGAAGAGAAAGCTGGAGATATTTTGGTCCCAGGCCCCAGAAGGCCTTGTGGACAATGGAAAGGGTCTTGAACTTCATCCTTGCAGCCACTGGAAGCCAATGGAGAGATTTCAGTGCTGGAGAGATACGATCCCTAGGCTTGGTGGCAAGGACAAGTCTTGCATTCCTGTTCTGGATGAGTTACAGAGGATAGAGCGTAGAGGCGGGCAGATTTAAAAAGAGACTGTTACAGTAGTCAAGCCTAGAGAGAGCCAGCACTCTGGAGACAGTGAGCTTCTGGTGGAAGGAGAGGAAAGGAAGAATACCTCAGAGGAGGTGCAGTTGGTAGTTTGACTTCTTAGAGACGTCAGAAATGTGAGGAGAGAACGAGAGTGTGGAGTCTGAGATAACCCAAGGTTCTTAGCCTCACAGGTGGGAGCAGCTAGAGTGCCAAGGGAGGCCGACCATAGAGTGGTGGGAAAGAGGGGCACAGGTGTGCCGATGAGGAGGATCTACATTTTACTGCCATTCAGGCAGAGATGATTGGCGGTGCACCACTCCTGGATTGCAGAAAGACAATCCGGGATGAGAGAAGGAGAAGAGGCGGCAGAGGGGAACCTGAATACGAGCTGGTTGTCATCCGCATAGCACTGGAAGTTGGAGCTGAGAGTAGAAATGCAGTGGGCGAGAGGTGGCAGGTATTGGTTGAACAACCGGGGAGAAAGGTTAGACACCTGGGTAACACCACAGGTGAAGAGAGAGATAGAGGAGAGGAAGGACCCAAGTTGGACTTGGGAGGGTCGGTCAGAGAATAAAGAAGTCAGCCAGGCCAGAGCCTGATCAGTGATACCCAGGTTATCACGAAGACGGTTGGGTTTTTACTTTGCAGCACTTTGAGGCCATACTAATGAGAAAAGTCGCTAAACAAATGACAAATGACATGACATACTGAAAGTTGCATGACTCCTGGATGTGGAGACACTGGCAGCGCGTTGAGCTGAGCATGTTTTGCCAAGATCTCCAGAAAGGTCAAGGTCACCCATTCCAGATGCATGCCAACACCAAGAATTGAAAATGGTAGGCACTGTGCTTTGCTTGCACTGCATGAAGAAACAACAAGAATGGAGTGAAGGATCAATGCCAAAGAGCAGAGATATATTGTATTGGGTGCTTTCAAAAAATAGAAAAGCATCAATCATCGCAACACCCCTATCCACATACATGATAAATAGCAATAAAGTGCTGTGTGCTGAAGTGTGCTATCATGCACATAAGTGCTGTAACCCAAACAGTGATCAGGCTGCATAACATAAAATAAGGTGATTCTGACCTTAATCTGCAATGGAAGGAAACTGACATACATGCATTCACTTATTAGTAAGCTTCCTGGGTGTAAACAGGAGAAATGGCCATCACCTTACAGTGCACATGCGCTGGTCCCGAGCATCCAGGGGAAAGATTCAGGGAACACACCCCGCTTCAGTGGGGAGAGAGACAAGTGTCACCAGAAGGTGCGACAACACCAGATTATTCCCCCATTGGCACTCCATTGCCTGCAAAAGAAAGTAATCCAGTCCTGTGTCTATACTAACAGCAACTGGCTGTGCACTAAGAGAGAATAAATGCAATGCACACAATGTATGAGTTAATTACCCTGGACAGAGCAGTCTTTATATCCTCAGTGCTTAATAAATAAAATGAAGCAGTAGGGTAACATTATTACAATGACATTATTACAATGACAAGCAAGCTTTGAATACTGCCCATTAACACATCAGATGCCTCCAAACGTCACTGATACAGAATGGCCTTTCACAACAGTGGAAATTAATTAACATTTGACAAGGAAATACATACAGGTGGTGCCCTAAATCAGGCCAGACAATAAATAAGCCCTTTGTTAGCTTTGACTCTACAAGTCTTCTCTTAAAAGGAAACGGATACATTTCCTAAACAGTGTCCTGGACAAACACAAGTTCACCGCCTTAACCACATTGGTTTCTCACCAGAGAAAATGATTACCTAGTGTCATGGATAAACACAAACTCACATCTTATACTACATTGGTTTCTCACCAGAAGAAATGATTACCCAGTGTCATGGATAGACACGCACTCACAGCTTTAAATACATTGGTTTCTGGGGACAAAGTGGGACTGGTCTCCTAACGTGGCATACACCGTTGGGTAAAGCCCACTGTGACGACACCAATCCCCAGCGCAATGAAAGTACTCCCTCAATTTCATTTCAGCCTACAGGGGTTACCTCCAGACTGATTGCCTTCCCCTATAATACTCATTTGGTGCCAAAGGCCCTGTCACTCGTGAAAAAGAAGTGAAAAACCCTCAAGCAGGAAAGACTCTACCAGAGTCTTCTTGTTTAACCAGGACCCCTAAACCTTTATTTAACTCTGGAGAGAAGTCCACCAAAAGCGCCTTCTCTTTTCTTAGCTTACCTTATCTTACCTTATTTCTTGATTGGTAATAGGGAGGGGAGCCCTACCCTGTGCAGGTTATCAATGCGTTAACATCTTTTATGATATTGCGCTCTATGTAGAGCTGACACAGAGTCAGCCTTCCTCGTAGATTGGAACGACTGCATCAAAACCGTATTTTCTTCTTGACACACCCAATGCTTGCGCAACCTGGGACGCCTACCACACCCTTCACCAAGTACAGGTTTCAACCGAATATATCCCTGCCTGTGAGGAAACAAGTTTACTTTCTTTTCTTTTTTTTCTATTATTATTATTTTTTTTTTAAACCGTCACTGCCGGCTCTATCATAGTCGTTTCACTTCTTTCTGAGCTACAGGATTACAAGTGAACATCCAGCATTTACACTTATTCCTCCTCCTACCTTTTCTATTGCAGGTGAATCAGAAAGGAATAAGGACTGACTTAACCACTAATGTACTATGCACAGGAGACGGCACTATGCCCGAAACCGGTACCACAACATGCCAGGCACCCGTCTACACTTGGAGTATCACTAGTCAGCCTCCACACGTCCCTCTGAAGGGACATTACAACGTGGAAAGGCCTGGCAGACCTGTCCGCTGCTGGCGTACTACCGCCTTGGTTCTCTGCTCTCTCTCCAACTAAACGGGGTAATTCATAGAAATCAGCGCACAAGTGGCGCACGCGGCTGGCGCAAGTGTGCGCGTGCGGCAGTCTGCGCACGCCGGGTGCGCCAAATACCATTTCCGCGCACAGCGTATTCATGGATTTCAACATCCATAACCAGCCGTGGCGCAGAGTAGCGCAGCGACCCTGCAGCAGCGGCAGTTACGCCCCCAACCCCTCCCCGTGTGCCATGAACAGCGCACAAATCCCGTACATGGCGCACAGGCCAGTGGACCAGCATACAGTCCCCAATCATGAAAACGTCTGTAAAAATCCCTGCGCACCCCTCCGAATACACGTACCCTGCTGCACGGGAAGTGTAACACGCGATTGGCCCTGTGCGAGCAGGGTACGTGTATTCCGGGGATGCGTGGGAAGTGTTACACGTGATTGGCCTTCTGCGAGTGGGGTACGTGTATTTCGGGGGTGCACGGGAACTTTCACACGCGATTGGCCCTGTGCGAGCGGGGTACGTGTATTTCTGGGGTGCATGGGAAGTTTTACATGCGATTGTCTTGTGACAGCGGGGTATGTGTATTTCGAGGGTGCGCTGGAAGTTTCACATGCGATTGGCCCTGTGCGAGCGGGGTATGTGTATTACGGGGGTGCGCGGGAAGTGTTACATGCGATTGGCCCTGTCGAGCGGGATACGTGTATTCCGGGGGTGCGCGGCAACTTTCGCACGCGATTGGCCTTGTGCGAGTGGGGTATGTGTATTTCGGGGGTGTGCAGGAACTTTCACACGCGTTTGGCCCTCTGCGAGCGGGGTACGTGTATTTCGGGGGTGCGCGGGAAGTTTTACATGCGATTGGCCTTTTGCGAGCGGGGTACTGTATTTCGGGGGTTCGCGGGAAGTTTCACACACGATTGGCCCTGTGCGAGCAGGGTACGTATATTACGGGGGTGCGCGGGAAGTTACACACGCGATTGGCCCTGTGCGAGTGGGGTACGTGTATTTCTGGGGTGCGCGGGAAGTTTTACACGTGATTGGCCCTGTGCGAGCGGGGTATGTGTATTTCGGGGGTGCGCGGGAAGTTTCACACGCGATTGGCCCTGTGCGAGAGGGGTACATGTATTTCGAGGGTGCGCAGGTAGTTTCACACGCGATTGACCCTGTGCGAGCGGGGTATGTGTATTATGGGGGTGCGCAGGAAGTTACACACGCGATAGGCCCTGTGCGAGCGGGGTACTTGTATTTCGGGGGTGCGCGGGAAGTTTCACACGCGATTGGCCCTGTGCGAGCGGGGTACGTGTATTACGGGGTGCGTGGGAAGTTACACACGCGATTGACCCTGTGCGAGCGGGGTACATGTATTACGGGGGTGCGCAGGAAGTTACACACGCGATTGGCCCTGTGCGAGCGGGGTACGTGTATTTCTGGGGTGCCCCAACGAATTGGCAGTGTGTGTCCTCCCAGGTGTGCCCTCTCCCCCCTCCCCAAGGCCTGCAGGCAGACCCCAACACAGGGGTACACACTGCACCCCTGGCCATGCCCCACAGACAGCCCATCCACCCTGGCGAAGCCCCCCAGCCAGCCCACATGTCACCACGCACAAGTGAGCACTGACTCATGTCCCCCAGCACCCCCAGCCACCCAGCATTGAGGGGCACCTGCCAGCAGGCCCGACTCATTTCCCCCAGCACCCCCATCCACCCAGCAGTGAGGGTCAGGCCCCAACTCATGTCCCCCTGCAACACGAAAGGAAGCTGCACAATCATGGGCCTCATGTGCACCAAAATAGCACAGCACGCCACCCCAGTCTTGACATGCAATGATTTCACCAATCCACCCCACGCCGACATGCCTATGTCAGGACACAAATCAAAATTCAACCATGTACATCAACACATGTCCGTCACACACACACACTGTTTGCCATAGATAGTGCAAAACCACATTTTGACATGCATGAACCCAATGAGCGAATCCCACACATGGAATTAAAATATCAAAATGTATTATGAACAAAATCAATGTAATGAAATGAAAGCCAAAAAAATAATACAAACATGAAATGAAATGCATGTCCAAAAATATGAAAAATGAAATGTAGATCCAATCCAAAAAGAAAAATGGTCCAAGCTCTCTGTCCACCAAAACAAATCCAAAGGAAACGTAAAAATCAAATGTACACATAAATCCAATGTCCAACTATGTACAAGCAATTTTCAAAGGGTCCATGAGCCCAACAAAAGAACAGGAACCTAGCAAAAAAACTACCTAAGAAATAACTATATCCAAAAGTGTGGGGCATAGTCCAATCACCCCAAAAGAAAGGAAAACGAAAATGAAACCTAACACTAAAAACTATTTACAATGGCGGCGGGCTAGTCTGACGGCTCACTTTCCGATATCCCGTGCCAGGGCATCATCGAACTCCTGCTCTATGTCCTTGAGGCGGTCCTCTTCCATGGCCCCGAGGGTTCGCAGGGACGATGCCATGTTGGACTCCAACTCCCTGCGAATAGCCTCGAGGCACTCAGCCCGCCTCAGTGCCCTCCGCATGGAGTTCTCAGCCCTGACCATTGTGAGCAGTGCCTCTTCTGCCCGCCGCCGCTCTGCATCTATACGCTGGCCCAACCGCAGCCACACGGAAGACACTCCCATTACAGGGTTCTCCTTCCCTCTGGCCGATGCCTGCCCCTCTGATGTTGATGGCCCCGAACCATCATGGCTCTCACCTAGAGCCTGCTGCTGCTGCTGTCCATGTGCCCTGTCCGATGATGCCTGCACATCCTCCATCTGCTGGTCTCCAGTTGATGGCGTGTCCACCCCTGCTGGACCGCCGACTCCCGACTGTGGCAGGGATGGGATCTCCACCAAGCTGGCTGTGTTGGTCGGGCCAGAAGACGGCAGGGAGAACTACTGGTGCATAGTCTCCACAGAGGAGGAGAGGTCCGCCAGAGTGCACTACACATGTAGGAACCCACCGACCAGGGCCCTTCCCAACAGTGCTACATTGCCACCAGCTCTTCGTGATGGCGTGCGTGCTCCCCCCCGGAAGCACGCACGTCATCACGAATGTCACACGTGCGCAACGCTACACCAATCAGGACGGAGCCCATACGGTCATGGGACCCCTCATCCGCAGGTAGTGGAGAGGCAGATGACGTGGGCCTCCCCCGTACCTGCGGACGGGCCTGGGACGGGGCATCCCTGCTGGTGTATGGTGGTGCAGTCACAGGGTCAAGGAAAGCGACATGCACAGGCCCCTCCGCGGTGACCTGTGCTGCCTCCTGACCACGGCCCTGGACTGCACCACTTGCACCAGTGGTACTAACCCCACCAGGCCACATGTGCGGCTCAGTAGCGGGTTCCTCCTCCTCTGTAGAGACCACTAACCTGGATGTCTCTGCACTATCTTCCGCCATTGCAAGCCCCTGTGGGGGCTCACCCGGCCCTTCCGCTACAGCTCTAGTGGCGGACGCGGCACCAGTCCCCTCGCTCCCGGATGATGGCAATTCCTGGGAGGGTGGCTGGGCCTTGCGTCGCCGCCCGGTGGAAGCATCCCCGCCGCTTGGCTCCACAGTGCCGTCTCCGCCCTCTTCTACACTCGACGCTGCATAGAGGGAGACATAGAACACAAGTATCAGGGCACTGTACAATAGTCCCCTAGACAGGAAGCAATAACACATGAGTGGCACTGTCAAACGTCACTTCCATCCTGTCCCTCCAGAACACATTGGTCAAGGACGCAACACACATGCAGAAACAGGCACGACGCATGCAATCAACATCAGCATCCATGTACAAGGCCCTCCATGGACATAAATGTTGCCTTCAAACTCACATGCATCATGGCTCATACTGACCCCATGCACACACATCACCGGAGGGTCATGCATCATGGCTCGTACACCACAGACACAGTGGATACAACGGTGACCAGACTGCATGAGTGAATCTACACATCGTCACGGACATGTTTCATGCATCCATGTTGTTTCAAAGTCACACACACGCTTCTCAGACACACAGACATGCACACCACACATGTACATGAGAGCAGCACCCATCTCTGACCCACCACCCATGTCCAAGAGCAGGGACTGGCATGCATTCATGGGTGCATTCCGCATGCAGATCCCCATGTCTCATTGGAACACATGCACCATCCATGTGGTTCACGCATTACTGCTCTCACATGCACTACCATGATGTCCCGGCTCACACACATCCATACATGGCCTATGTTACACATACAGGCAAGTAGCTGACTACCAGCACACTGCAACATGCCCTGTTTCACACAGCAATGCATGGCCACTTACCGCTCGACTCCAGACGGGCCTGCATCCTGAGGATCTGGTGGTGAAGCACTGGGCGAATGCGCTCCAGGACCCTCATCTGCTGGTTGGTAAGCTGGCCCCGGCGCACTGCTGCATCCTCTGCCTCTAAGAGGCGCCGGGCCTTCCTGAGGGTCCTGGACTTGTAGTCCTCCCAGCATTTCTGGACGTGTCTCAGGTCTCCGGGTGCCAACCCCTCCACGTTGATGGCACCCACGATGTCCATCCAGATCCTCCTCCGTCCTTCCTTGTCGGCGTGCGATGGTGTGAAGAGGGCATCATAATGCCCCAGGACATGCTCCACCAGCACACCAACTTCCTTCTCACTGAAGCTGGTGGCCCTCTGCCTCTCTGGTTGGGGGTCGCCAGTGGTCTCAGATGGTGTTTGGCCCGACATGGCGACCCCCGAGGCAGGCGTGGGTGGGCAACTGGGTCCTGGGGCTAGGCTGTGGAGCGATGGTATCCCAGTCGGGAGTCTTCTGTTCCAGCAGGGGTGGACACAGCAACTGGAACCCTGCAGATGGTGACGTACAGGCACCAAATAGCAGAGCACGTGGGCAGCAGGCAGGCAGCAGCAGATGGCAGGTGGGAGCATGCTCGGGGCTCTTAGGGGCAGGAAAATGGCCTTTTGGGCAGGAGTGTGGTCTTCCATGTGTTTTTGCGTGGCCAGCTTGATACGGAGTGATTTGGCATGTAAAAAATTGCACGTCAGCGTGAAATCCGAGGAAAGGCCCCTAGCGCGTAAGCGCGTCTGTGACATTATGCGCGCAGGCGTTTCCCACAACACGGGTACATTGAGAATAAGCACGTGAGAATAATGCACGTCAGCGTGCTATTGGAGGAAAGGGCCTTAGCGCGTACGCACGTCTGTGACGTTGCACGTGTGGGCAGGCTTAAAAGATACATGTAGGACGCCGTTTCCTTGTACGTGCTTTTTTGTGGAGAGCGAGCGGGTGATTCTTGTCGGTTCACATGCGATTACTTCACAATGTTTCCAGTTCGTACTCCCTGTTTCTTCAGACTGTGTTCTTTTCTTCTTTGGCGGGGGTGTTGCCAACACGCACACGCGCGTCTTTTTCATGTTCTTTTCAAGGCAGACGGTGAGTCGCGCACATATTTTCCAACTGTGTTGCGTACCCCTTCAGAGGTCATTGTAGGCTATGTGTAACACGCGTCTGCTTATTTTTGTGTTTCTCGGTGCCACAGCGTAGTGCGGGTTCATTTTTCCACGCACGTGGTCTACCAGGGGTTGCGTGCACGTGTACTTTTGTATTTGGGGTGCCTGTGCATTGCGTGACCCGTCATTTACCCCCAGTGGTCACAGACAGCCTTGCTAGAGCACTAGGGTACGAATTCCATCTAGTACCCTATCCCTTTCACCCCAATTGCCCAGGACAATTGTTTACTGCAACATACGCACAACATCAGTGCCATGGTTGGGAGGCGACCAAGCAGTAAGGGAGGCAAAGGTGGCCGAGCTCAAAGAAGTGGGCGTGGTGGGTGCGGTAGGGGACGTGGCCAGGATTTGCAGGGTGCCCCTAGAGCCCAGTGTGTGGAGGACCAATCGGTGCCACCTATACTCCCTCCCCCCCATGGGTTGTGGGAATTTTAGCTGAAACCATCCCAGCTCAGTCCTTGTTGTGACTTCCTGGTCACAAAGTCTAAGCCACGTGTGGTGGTGAAAGTTGCTGTCACCAGGCCACGTGGATCTGGGGCAGCAATGTCATCTGCTGCCCCAAGTAGCCAGGGTGAGGAGGCTGCAGGGGCAGCTGCATCTCAATCCACCCCAGCCGGGAGTCTCCCAGCCGGGACAGTGTCGGTCCAGGTCCATCACACCGACGTTGGCCCTGCCAACATCATTCTGCAGCCAATGCCTGCACCAAGATCTTTGGTCATTGTGCATTTGCAAACTTCAAGTACCCAGTCCACCTGTACTTCTGCCCCTACTGACCAGAGCGGCGTAAGCCACTCAGGATCCTCACCACCTTCCAAGAAGAAGAAGAAGGGTGCTCTAGCACTACAGGCCGAGACCCAGACATGGCTACACACTCTGGCACGTCAAGGAAGCCTAGCCTCAATGACGCCGAACTTGATACACTTGTAGTGTGTGTAGCTGCGAAATGGTGGTGACTGCAGGCTGCAAGACTACGCCTGCTCAACGTAGGGCCCACTGGCAGACCATCGCGGACCACATTAGTGCCCTTGAATTTGTGAGGCGCACAGTTGATGATTGCTACAAGCGGTGGAATGACCTGAAACGCAGAGCAAAGAACAAGCTGGCTTCCAATCATGCCTCTACTCTGGTGACTGGCGGTGGGTCTCCACCAGAGGACGACCAACTCACTGAACATGAGTCTGTTGCTGGAACCTTCGTCACAGTGGAACAGATCCAAGGTGTTGGAGACCTACCAGATTACGAAGCATTGTCCGGTGAGTGCCCATGCATGTGTGTGTAATCCATGTGTATGTTGCTTGGGTGATGTGTTCTGATTGAGTGCCAGGTGAGGGTGTGTACTCCTGAGTGGTATGGGTCACCCATGTGCTTCCTCCAAACCATTCACAGGCCTTGGATTTGGGTATGACAGTATCCCTTCTGACCACAGTAGCCAATTAGCACCACATTACTGCAGTTGCCCTTGAACTGTCATCTTGCAACAACATTGTTCAGAATTTTCAGTGTTCATTCAGCCTGATTGTTTCAATCCTCCCATTTTTGCAACGCATCTTTCTGCCCTAATGCCACATATGTGACATGCATCTGTCATAGATTACACCCCACAATGGCCCACATTTATTACCTTGTTATGGGAATGATTTGTCCATTCAGGCTGATTGAGTAAGGGCCTGTTCACATTAATTGTTGGGGCCTGTTTGAATGTGGAACATGACTGTTGCATCCTGTCATGTTGAAGTGACCAACCATTGATGTGTCCATCTGCCTGCCATCACTGTATAATTGTACACTGGATGTGTTGCGGTGTGTGGCACATGCGTATTTTGTCACACTATTTTGCATTTTTCATCTCATCATGTCCATCACACATGGATGGGTGATAGTACTCATTCACTAACATATGGCTGTACTTGTCAAATGTACCATGGCTATGCTACGTGCCATCTGTGTGCTGGCATGTGTCATGTATGTGTATTGAACATGCCACTCACATGCTAATGTGTGATGCCAGTGCTATCCAGCATGCAGCAAATGTGTTGCTTTTCCATCTTGGAGTCCTCAGTGTCTGATTTTTGCCTCCCCTTCCAACTCATTGACAGTGCATGCATGCCAGGGTTATAGTCATGTGGGACATGTGTAATTCATGTACTGGATCTCTGGCTTGTCAGGCATATGTGTGTGCTATGGTGCTCATGCCTGTTTCCGTTTGTTGTCTTTCATGTTTATGCAGGTGATGACGCACTTGATGCTGTTGAGGTGGAGGAGATGGTGCAGACCCAGGAGGAATCTCAGCCACAACCGCGCACCAGTGGAGGACGTGGGGTGGTGGTGGGTGAAAACCCAATCCTCCTGCAGACCATACTGTCCACGGGTGTCTCTGGGTGCACCTCCGCAGACCTCTGTGATTCAGGTGCTGAGTCGAACAGTGAGACATATGTGCCGTCGCAGGTGAGTGTTACTGGGAGGGATGCTGATCTGTCCAACCCACCTGCACCGGGGGTACACCCCTCTATGGGGATGTCAGTGTTGGTAACTCCGCCTTTGGCGTTTACGGATGCAGGGTCACACTCCACAACATCTGATCCTGTTCCTGGGCCAGCAGATCAGAGGGGGAATGCAGTCCTGCAGCCTCAGGCAGTGCCAGCACAGCAAGGTGCAGATCGCCTTGCCCCAAACAGGTGTGGTGCCCGCAGACGCGGTGGCCGTGCGCCACCATGCAGTACTGTATGGGAAAACTCCATGTACAGTATAGCAGCACAACAGGGAGCATCAGTTGAAATGATGGCTCAGGCAATGGATAGGGTGGCCACTTCCATTCTCCCCCCTGAAAGCCAGATGGAGCTCCAACAGCAGGCAACAGACTCCATTTGCCAATCACACAGGGAAGACATGTTGGCGTCCATCAAGGACTGACGGGTGGCACTGGAGACTCTGCACAAAGCCATATCTGTAGAGTCACAGGGCCACAGGGAAGCCCTGAGGTTAGAACTCCATTTCCTCAAGGAGATTCTGGGTGAACTTGAGGCTTCCCGAAATTTTAGGTCAGAACAGCAGCTGGAGCAGCTCACACGTTCACTCTCAGCAGAGCTCCAGGCAACCCGTGCGGAGATCCGGGCATCACGCGAGGCCATGCAGGTAGAAATGTGGGCTACCCGTGAGGGGCTGCATGGGGATCTCTGCACCTTTATCCTCCAGAACGAAAACTTCCACGCCCGCATGCTTACTGCCATGGAGGACCATACCAGGGCTTTGCGTGGGCTGCCTCCCATAGCACGGCCACCTCCTGATGTAGCAGCAGAGGGTGATGAGAGCGACAGCAGTTCTCCCACAATAGCGTAGCCGTGCAGGCCATGAGCCCATGGAGGTATTTTTTTTCTCAACATCCATGCATGTGGGTGTTGGGGTGCACCCTGTCCTCGAACCTCCTGGGTGCCCCCCGCCCCCCGGTCCAGACATGGCCATTTTTTTTTATTTAAATTTTTTTTTTAACAGTGTGTTGCCTTGTGTGGCTCCCGTGGGCATCCACTGTGTATTCCAGCTGGACACCTGCAGGCTTGTCCTGTCTTTGGGTTAGATGCTTGGGTTCCTGACACACACACCCCTCCCGCTTCCCCTTTCCATGGGCTTGCAAAGGGTGTGACCAAGTGACAGTAACTTACACAGTGACATTGGGCTCCCATGAGCTGTGTGGGCAGTCTGTAGTCAAAACTGTGTGTACATCCCTAGTGGGGATTGGTGTTGGATTAAACACTGCATGGTGTATTGATATGTGCTTGTACATCCATGTCTTTCTCCTTATTCACATGTACCTTCTTCATGTCTTCACAAGGCCGTCTCCTTTGCAGATGCAGTTCATGTTGTATGCAGTACACTGACACATTTGCCTGACAGCAACACTCTGCAGTTGGAAGGGGTCGATGTGCTGGCTTAGTCAGGATGTGAGACTTGCACTACTTTGATTTTGTACTGTTGTATTTTGACACTGTTTCATCCTGTGTTGCTGTTCTGTGTTGGTGGTAAGTATTTGTTAATGTGTGCTGTTTCTTATTGATTACTGGGAGCATATTGTCTGTGGCCTGTTTACATTTGGAACAGTGCACTTTGTGACACTTGTGTCATGTGTTGTGCATTCATTTTGTTGCTTTCACATGCCATGGTGTGTTGGGTAGCTGAGATGGGGAGGGGTTGGGTGACATGGCACTATTTTCATGTTGTATTTTTCAAGGGGGTAGTCATTCATGCAGCATGAATGTGTGTCTTTTTGTCACACAGCATTGGTTGTATTTAAGTAGGTAGGGATGCACAAAATGTAACACTTCCAGGTGACCAATCTCAGGCTTGTATGGTTGTGACAGTTGACTGTCCCTTATGTCATCATCATTGATTGTCAGCTGGTATGTGCAAGGGCTGTGTGCACTCCACAGTGGTAGGATTTTAGGTGAAGTAATTAGCCACCAGCTGTGTACGGGCTGCCTCACCACGTGCCCTTTCACCTTCCATGTGCAGCGGCCGTGCATGTGGTTGGGGATGTGGGGGCACCACCATGTCCACCCGCAGGTCCCAGCGGGTTGCAACGTTGTGCAGGACATATGCTGCCACTATGATCCTGCACACTACTGGGGGCGCGTATAGCAGCTGCCCACCAGAGCGGTCAAGGGAGCGAAAGCGTGACTTGAGCACTCCGAATGTGCGCTCCACTATGCCCCGGTTTGCAATATGGGCTGTGTTGTATCTTACCTCAGGTGGTGTGGTGGGGTTCCGAATTGGCGTCATCATGTCGGTGCTCAGAGGGTAGGCACTGTCCCCTGGGGAGGCGATGATGGGTATCATTAGTGGGGTAGTGACATTACTCAGTTTCTGGCATGCATGCATGTGCAGAGGCATTTATACTCACCAAGCAGCCATGTATCCCCATGCCGCCCAGCTTCTAGGTCCCGGTTTAGGGGTGACATTCTGAAAATGAAACTATCATGGGTGGACCCTGGATAGTTGGCATATACTGAGGTGATGATTCCCTTGGCATCACATACTACCTGCACGTTGATGGAATGCCAGTGCTTGCGGTTTCTGTGCTCAGTTGCCCTGGGTGGACGTAGAGCCACATGGGTGCAATCAATGGCACCTAGCACTTTGGGGAAGTGTGCCACCCCGTAAAAGTCCTGGATGGCAGCCTGCCTTTCTGCAGGTGTTCTGGGCATGTATATGTGCCTGCGCACTGAGGAGCGTGCAGTCATGATGGCCAACACCTGGTGTAGGCAGGGTGACTGCGTGGCCTGTGACACACCCCCCACTATGGCACTTGTCCGCTGAAATGAACCAGTGGCCAAGAAGTGCAGTACATTGAGCACCTTTTCCAAGGGGCTCAGTGCTTGGGAGCACAGGGTGGGTGATGTGAGGTCATCCTCCCACTCACTCATCAGGTCGAGTATTATGTGTGGTGGAAACCTGTACCTCCCATACACCTGGTCATGAGGCATCCCAAAAAGGCTGGTCCTGGGTGTAAAAATTCAGGGCCTGGCTATCCTCCTCCTCCTGCGGTGTCCCACGACCACTGCTGCGAGGAATGGTATATTCATCGTAGCGTCTGAGCTTGTTTGTTGTTTGCGCGCACTTTTATGCTGCGCAGGGCCGCGTATGCCTGCTTCCTGCTGGCGTACGTGTTTCTGGATTAGCGTGTCTTTTTTGGCGCACGTGTTTCCCCTGTTCGATTCCATAAATACGTGTTGTAGGTCGCGTGTGGGCGTTGCGAGCATTTACCTCCTGTACTTACCCCGTAACGCCCACATTTTCACGCGTTGTTCCCTATTCCGTGTGTTACGCCCCGTGTTACACCCACTTTTGTTGTGTGCGCTGCGCTATGTGTGCTTTCGCTGTGCGCGTAGCGCATGCCGTTTGATGACGTGTGCGCCCGCGTGCGCCACCCACGATTTTAGCGCACATCCCAGGATTTACATGCGCATTGACTTCCATGAATCGATGTGTGTGGCTTTGGCACGCCTGCGCTGCGATTTTCACGCTTGCGCTGCGATTTTCATGCTTGCGCTGCCATTTTCCACGCACATTAATTCCATGAATCGGCCTGAAAGTCTCTCAAGAAGAGAGAGAAAATGACAGGCCGGTCTGGCTTCATCAGCGCTGACAGGAATCCCTCGAAGCATGCATCCACCTTTCTCTCTCTCCCCGTTTCTCTTCAGCGCTCAAAACGACAAGTCTTTCTCCTAGTGGGTAAACCAAGTCACTTATCCCCTGGGGATGGGGGATCTACTGTGCATGGGACCTAATTCTCCACAGGAATCACCCAGTCTCCCTCATCGCGGGACCAACAAAATGCCACCATTTCAAGAGACTAGAAGGGACACTAAGGGCCTCATTACACGGATGGCGGAGAACCATGGCGCTATTAGCGCCATGGTTCATGCCGGTAAAATACCGGCACCGCCTTGGTGGAAAGGGGAATTATCGCCCCATTCCAGGGTTGGCGGGGCGGTAATTCCCCCTTCCACCATTGCCCTTCCCCATTCCCATTTTTGCCACATAGGGCTCAATGGGAATGGTGAAGGCGCTAATTACGGTACCGCAAATTGCGGTACCGTAATTAGCTCCCTGGGTCCCTTTGCGGGTTGGTTTTTAACGCCTGCAAAAAGCAGGCGTAAAATCCCCCAACCCGCAAAGGGACCTCGTAGTAAGGCGGTAAGGATTTACCGGTACCGGTATTTTACCGGTACCGGTAAATCCTTACCGCCATCCATGTAATGAGGCCCTAAGAGTCAACAAACGAGAGATTAAGTAATTAATCTCTTTCCTTTATATTACACAAACTTGTGTGGTGATTCTTTACCTAACTGAACAACATTACATAAAAAAGGAAAACATATGGAAACTATACGAAATAGCCGTTCCCCACACCATGCAATCAACATATAATCTCCCATTGCAGGTTCTGGCATGTTACCAAGGCATAGTTTACCTTTACCATCAGCACCCCGTTTAATGTTCAGGTTTACCATGTTTCTTCAAATTACCTATGCAATTAGCAGGTACTGCCGAACCCCGAATTATATGAAGGTTTATACTCGCCCCTCGTCATGCAAAACACTTGTCCCTAGGGGTTTAGATTACCAGTGAGTCAACCAAGGAAAAGACTCACTCCATACCAGCAGGATACCCCACCATGGTTGACTAGTGGAAAATTGCCTGTGAACGTCTGAATGTACACATAGAGAGACTTGGACAGAATTCCCCTTCTAATGGTTTCACATTGTTCCCCTGGAGCATCATAACTCAGCATTCTAACTGGTTTGACCTCCCGCTGCGGTCTCCTGGTTTCACAAGGCGCATCCGAATTTTCCAGTTGCACTGGTAGTTGGTCTACAGTCATAGGGCCTCATTACACGGATGGCGGTAGGGATTTACCGTTACCGGTAATGGAATACCGGTAACGTTAAATCCCCATGCGGATCACGACCCGGCACACCGCTATTAGCGGCATCGCAAATTACGGTGCCACTAATAGCGGGCAGGCCGTGTGCGCGCGACCCTCCACCCCGTAAATTACGCCATGCCGCTATTAGCACAGCATCACAAGGCCAGTGGACATGCTAATAGCGGCATGGTAAATCCACCCAAACCCCTTACCGCCATGGTGCTAATACCGGCATCGCGGAGCACCCGTTAAGAGGAATGAGCAGTGTTCCCACCTGCCACAGGTGGACACAATCAGCACAGGTGGAGGCAATGGAGACTGTGGCAGCTCAAAAGGAGCACACCACACCCCTTCCCACACCCCTTCCCACACAAAGATGGTTCCAATACTGGCAGCAGTACATGGCCTGGGGGACCTCATTGCAGCGCAGCTGCTACTACAACAGGCAGCACAAAGGAGACGCAGGAGGAGGAGGAGGAGGAGGGCAAGACAGGCACAGCAAGCACCACAACGGCACCTATTCATACCACAGAGGCACCCACCAATCCCCAGGGTCAGAGCCAGTCCATGCAACCTAACCCCTGAGCAGATACACACCCTGTACCGTCTGGACAGGGTTACCATCACCAGCATCGTGGACATGATCCACGACGACATTGTGAGCCTCATAGACATCAGAACTGCCATCCCCCCGCTACTGAAGGTGGTGAGTGTGCTCCACTTTCTGGCCACAGGCACCTACCAGCATACAGTGGGACAGATGCATGGCATCTCACAACCAGTATTCACACGCACGGTGAACCAGGTACTCGATGCCCTCCTGAAGCATGCACCTGAACACATTTCCATGCCACGGACTGCCCAGGAGATAGCAAACACAAAAGTTGGCTTCTATTCACTGGCAGGCATCCCAAGTTGCATTGGGGCCATCGACTGTACACATGTGGAATTGGTGGTCCCACATCACAATGAAGTAGTCTACCGGAACAGGAAGCAATTCCACACTATCAATGTCCAAATGGTATGTGACGCCAACAAGATAATCACACATTGCTGTGCCCGATTTCCAGGATCAACACATGATTCCATGGTCCTGCGGAACTCAACTCTCCCACGCTACATGGAGCGAAACCCTGGACAACGTTTGTGGCTACTCGGTGAGTAGCAGGGCAAGCACATGGCAACGTGATTGGGGGGGGGGGAGAGAAACATACTGCAACTGGGAGTGATTGGGGGGGGGAGAGATGGGGGGGGGAGAGATACATACTGCAACTGGGTGTTGACTGTCGTCCGTAGGAGAAATGGACATACAGATGTACACCAATGTGCATCCGGGAAGGCCACGATGTACTTGGAATGAACCCACATGCAATTTGAAGCTGCACAACATCAATCCAGCAATGCGCCCTTGAATGCATGCAAAGGGATCACCCCTAGACATAGCACTGAACCACACACCTATAGCACCACTGAAGTGATGCCTCACAGCATGGCCACATTGGTGTCAGAATGACAGTACACTCGCAGTGTGGTACCAAATTTGCCTGGGACAGGGACACCTAAGACCTGGCCTCACCCAGGACATGTCAAATGCTGTTGTAGGCATTAATGTTGCATTACTACTTGCAGGGTCAACCTCCCCCTTGCACGTTGCTGCCACACAGACCATCTGCATGTATGCTGTCAATTCAGTACTTGGATCACAATGCAATGTCAATTAGTGTGATGTGAACAGGCCGCTCATGAGGTGAACAGTAACAGGACCCTGTTCATTCCCCCATACAGGTGATGCAGGCTATCCCCTGAAGACCTGGCTCCTCACACCTGTACGGAACCCACAGAACAGGCACGAGGAGGAATACAATCGTGCACATACCCGTACCCGCATCGTGATCGAGCAGACATTTGGACATTTGAAGTCACGTTTTAGGTGCATTAGCAGGTCTGGTGGTGCTCTCCTGTATGGACATGAGAAGGTGGCCAAGATCACCATGGCATGTGTCATGCTGCACAATATGTGTATCAGACGGAATGTTCCACTGCCCCCTGACGTTGAAATAGAAGCACCTGATGAGGACGATGATGGTGATGAGGACGGAGGTGAAGGGGATGCAGGTCTTGCAAGAGGGGATGGCCAGGAGGGACGTGCTGTGAGACAGCATCTGATCAACCAAATATGCTGAGGAACATGATTTCGTACTGTCACATGGTAATGGGGAGTCATGCACTGGTGTATGTTTACGAGCACACAATGGACCCTGTCCCCAATGAAGTACACACACACAATGAAGTTGTCCAAGCCAGTGTTTAGATCAGAAACCAGTGTATTGAGTAACATTAAGGTGTGAAAGTGCAAGTCAAAAAACATCCCACCACCCTTCCCCCCACCCCCACAACAGACCCATGACACCCTCCCCCCCCCACAACAGACCCATAACACCCTTCCCCCCCCCCACAACAGACCCATAACACCCTTCCCACCACCCCCCACAACAGTCCCTCATGTGTTTGCCAGGTTTGCCCTGGCCTATGCACACATAGGGATCCCTATCGACCCCCTATTTTCAATTGTCCTCAGGGGGAATCAGAGGGTTGGCAGATGTGCGCCTGGTGGTGCGCGATGAGCGCCGGAGGGGGCTTGTTTGCCTCGACCCAGAAGATGAGGATGGGGCAGACTGGCCTTGTTGGGAAATGTGGCGGTCCATAGTGTCAGCCATGCGTACCAGGACCTCCCTGAGTCTCCCTATCTCATCGCACAGCCTGTTGGTGTTGGCGTCCATCCGCTCTGTGGAGTGCCTCAACGCCTCCACGATGTTCTCACTGCGATTGGCAGACTCCTCAACATGCTGCCCAACCAGCACAGACAGCTCTTGTTGGCGCTGCAGGATGGTGGTCAATTGGTGGGCAGTGCTGGGTGAGTGTGCACTTGAGCCTGTGCCCTCGGATGCATCCACCACAGCAGGTGATGGCAACATGGGGGACATGATTGCAGGGACGGTGTCCTCAACTGTGGTATCAGACGCAGGGGTGTGGAATGGCACTGGCTCTGGTGATCCAGGGGGGCTTGGGGTGTGCATCTCCATGGCGTGGTCTAGGGTGTCCTCCAGATCGGATAGGGGGGCAGTGGCGGCTGCCTCACCAGTGGAGCTTGCCGCAGCTGATGGTGGGCCCTCGGTGGCTGGCATCGGTGCGGGTGGGTTCACCACCGGTGGTGGGGCCGCAGTTGGTGGTGCAGCTATTACTGCCGTGGCAGTGGCACTCCGACGAAGTTTGGCACTCGTCTGGTGCGGCCTGCCCCCCTTGCCCCTTGATGTTGTTGGGGTATCCGCCGGCTCCTGTGCCCTTGGCCTCTTGCATGTAGCTGTTGCCTGTGTTGCATCAGCGGCATCCTCCCCATCTGTATGTGAGCCTGTCAGGGGCGAGACGGGGGATGGCATTGGTTGCGTTTCAATTTACTTAATGCAGATTACATTAATAATGCAGTTGTGGCAATTGGGACTTAGTGGTTGTGGATGCAGGTGATGTGCCAGTTCAGTGCCTCATCCATGCATGGTAGTGTTTGGGACTTGTCTGTGGTGTTGTGTGCATGTGTGTGTGTGTGTGGGTCTGACACAGGCATGTTGAGGGATGAATGCATGTGTGGATGTGTGTCCATGCATGAGAGGAGTCTGTGCTCGCATATGGGGGGTACAGTACATTCACAGCGCATCCTGTCATGTGTACACTCACCTCCATCAGAAGTGGTTCCCACGCCGAGCTCCATGCTGCCTACTCCCTCTATTGACTCGACGGCAATCATGTTGGCGCACGTCTCCTCCCATTCCTTCATCAGGATTGGGGATCCATCTCCACCAGCACTGGCAATGCGGTGGTTCTCCGCCAGGATGCCCCTCACCCGCAGCCTGAGGTCGTCCCACCTCTTCCTGCATTCGCGCACAGTGCGCGTGCTGGTGCCCACTGCACTGACTTTGGCTGCGACCTCCTCCCAGATGGCTTTCTTCCTCAACAGGGTTGGCCGGCGCATGTCATTTGCGAAGACCACCTCAGCATTCTCCGCAAGGGTCTGTGTCAACATCACCAATTCCTCATTGGTGTATTTTTCTTTGCGCAGCCTGTCAGTCGATTTCTTGAGTGCCTTGGGCATGATGCAGGTGTCCACAATTGTTTGGCACGGCTCACGAATCAAAACAGGTCCAGGGGGTAGAGGATGGCAATGGATTGTGTTTTTAAAGATGGCCGCCGGGCTCTTTCCCGTTCCGGCGCGATGACGCTATTTCCGCTTCCGCTATTTTACGGTCACCGCTAATAACGATGACCGCTAATAGCGGTGACCGCTAGTAGCGGTGACCGCAATTTGCATGTAGCGTGAGGGCGGAGGTGCTATCTGCACTTTCGTCAATGCCGGTAAGGGAGTTTTTTGGGACTTTTGCGGCATGGCGGTAGGGTCATTACCGGCATGGCGCTATGCTCGTGTCCGCGTACTCGTAATGGTGGGTAATTAGCGCCCTCTTACGAGGGCGGACACGTTAATAGCGCCATGCCGCTAATATGCGGTTTTTAGCGCACAACGTGTAATGAGGCCCATAGAGTCTATGCTCCCCAAAGTATCTTCACAACTTGGAGGGAACAATTCCATACAGTCAGCTGCCTGTCCCTCTTTTCTGGCCTCAGAATATATTAAATGATCTGAATTCCCTGGAGTTTCGGGTCTACTTTCTTGCCAGGAGGCTACATTAAGATTTTCAGAATCACCCTGGCTCTGCCCCTCTTCTTCGTCTTGACTAGACGGCATGCCTAATGGACTATTGCACATTTCTGGCTTCTGTTGTTCACTGTCCATGCCTTCTCAACCGTTCTCAGGATTTAGATAACAGTACGGTACAGTGATTGGCTTCGTGGATTGTGATGTGTTCTCATTGCAAGACTCATGTAACCCACTTCTGGTAGCCATCTTCTGGGGGAAAGAGAAACTTCTGTAGCATCTTGGTCCATCTCTACTTCAGCTCCTATAGATAGGAGGTGATTCTGATGAAGAATCTTCACAAATCCAGGATTACCATCATTTCTTATCCTGAATACAGGCAGTCTGCGTAGCTGACGTTCAATGAGATAGGGCTGAGATTCTCAGCGATCCCTCAACTTGTTATGCCCTTTTCTTCCCAGACTTCGAACGAGAATCCGATCCCCAGGCGGCAAGTTTTGGAACCTGACTTTGACATCATATCTCCTTTTGTTTTCAGTAACATTGTGTTCAGCCGCCGCTTGGGCCAATTGATGAGCCTGGTTTAACTGTTCCTGTAATTTTCTTACATATCTGGAGCAGTTCTCAACTCCGGTCCCATCGTAGGATACGCCAAATCATAGACCTATGGATAGGCTGGCAACACTTGCAAACATGAGCTTATAGGGAGTGGAACCATTGCTGTTGTTCTTGGTGCAATGGTATGCATGTACTAATTTGGACACATGCTGGCTCCATCAGGATTTTTCTCTGGTGGTCAGTGTACCCAACATGCTCAGGAGTGTGCGGTTAAAATGCTCTGCTTGTGCATTACCCTGAGGGTTGTCTTCGGTACTCCAATCGATTGCTTTAACTCCTTGATCAGCATGGACTCGAAAACGGGCCCTTGATCAGAATGCAGCCACGCCTGCCAGCCATAATTAACAAAAAATCTTGCCCACAGTACTTTGGCTATGGTAGTTGCTTTCTGGTCTTTCGTGGGGTATGTTTGGGCATAACTAGTAAAGTGATCTGTTTCTACTAGGATGGTCTGGATTCCGCAGGTGTCTAGTTCTAGGCTCAGGAAGTCAACACAGACAAAATCCATTGGTCCAGGGCTTGTAGGTGGTGAAGTGCTGTAGCCAGACAGATGGGCGACTACCTGGCAATGCAACAGGCACGTGTTCTGCAGTAGTTATCAACCTCTGGGCCCAACCAGGGCCAGTAAAATCGATTCCTGGTTAGATAAAGTGTGCGTTCACTGCCCAGATGCCCATGCTGGTCATGGAGAGCTTGAAGTGCCGATTGGCGGAGCTGGCGCAGGGAGCACCAGGCATTGAATGAGGGAGTCTTTAAAAATTGCCTATCCTTGAGCAGAACACCACACTTGACGACTCGTGTCTTCCTTTCTTTGGAATATGGCTGTTGGTTAGCCACATTGAGGACTTCTTGCCGGTTGGAGTCCATTGGGCTTGCCGCAACTCAGCTTTGGACAGGTGTAGCAGTTCTGGGGCAATCAGGCTGGTAACATCGCAGTAACTTGGAGGAACTCCAGTAGCGGTCCCCCCAAGGCAGTCTATCAGTCAAGTTTGTTCTGCATGTCTGAATGCTTCATCTACGCAAAGCACCCTCACTGTAGCCACAGTCATACTTTTGCTTCCTCTCCCTCAGTGTAGGGGGGCCTTCTTGGCAGTGCATCAGCATCAATATTATTAATCCCTGGGGGATATTCCAACTGGACATTGTAAAATGATAAGGCAGCCAACCAGCGATGGCCTGTGGCATCCAGTTTGGCAGTTTTGAGAATGTAGGTCACCAGATTATTATCTGTCCTCACTGTGAAATGGGCTCTGTAGAGATAGTCATGGAGATTTTCAGGCACCGCCCACTGGAGGGCCAGGAATTCCAGCTCATTGGTTGGATAATTCACTTCAGATGGACTGAGTCAGCGACTAGCAAATGCCAAAGGTCTGGTAACTACCTGATTTTCTTGATACAGCCCGGCACCCCGTCCATCAATGCTAGCATCTATGTCTAGGATATAGGGCAGCTGTGGGTCAGCATATGCCAAGACTGGTGCTTTCGTGAGTGTCCTCTTGAAGTAGGCAAAGGCTCGGTCACACTAAGGGGTCTAACACTGTCCAAAAGTGCATGACAGTGGGCTTTGATTGTTGCACTTTTCTTCTGTGGTGCAGGATTACCTTTGGTATGGTTGGTCAGATGCTGGGCTATGGTGGCGAACCCGGGCATGAATCCCCTATAGTAATTGCAGAAACCCAAGAAACTCCGGATCTCTCTCAAATTCTGAGGCATCGGCCATGTACAGAGTGCTTCCATGTTGGCAGGATCCACACTAACTCCTTCCGCTGATACCACAGGGCCAATGTATTTTACACTGGTTCTGCAAAATTGCCATTTCTCCAGTGACACCTTCAAACCTTGCTGGTGAAGACAATCTAGGACCTGCAATTGTCTCTGATGGTGTTTGTCAAGGGTTTTACCAAAGACAATGACATTGTCGAGGTAAACCAGTACTTGAAAATTCATGACACCCACAGTGTGCTTCATCAAATGCTGGGAAGTGGCTGGAGCTCCTGAAATTCATTGTGGCGTCCATGTGAAATTATAAAACCCTAGGAGGCAAATTAAAGCAGTCTGCTCTTGGTCTTCAGGTTGACCACAAAAGTGATGGGTGGAAGGTTTCAAATGAATCTAAACCACTGGCAATTGCTCTGGGCAGCCTTCCACACCACCGTTTTTTAGCCTGTCTGTGCCATTTCAAAAGGGGACCAGCCATGTGCAAATCAGTCAGCAGCTGCCGCCACCGAAGGTAGCAGCCCAGCCCAAACTGCTAGGCCAGGTCCCCTCTGCACAGAAAACCAAGGAACCCCAGACAGGTTTCGGCCTTGTTGGACCTCCTCAGTGAGGTGCAGCCTGGTTCCCTGTGGCGCAGCGAGCAAGGGACCCACGTCTGGGCATACCCTCTCTCACAAGGAGAAACAAACTGACCACAAAAATGATGGGTGGAAGGTTTTGAATGAATCTAAACCACTGGCAATTGCTCTGGGCAACCTTCCACACCACCGTTTTTTAACCCGTCTGCGCCATTGCAAAAGGGGACAAGCCATGTGCAAATCAGTCAGCAGCTGCCGCCACCAAAGGTAGCAGCCCAGCCCGAACTGCTAGGCCAGGTCCCCTCTGCACAGAAAACCAAGCAACCCCAGAAATGTTTCGGCCTTGTTGGACCTCCTCAGTGAGGTGCAGCCTGGTTCCCTGTGGCGCAGCGAGCAAGGGACCCACGTCTGGGCATACCCTCTCTCACAAGGAGAAACAAACTGACCACAAAAGTGATGGGTGGAAGGTTTCGAATGAATCTAAACAACTGGCAATTGCTCTGGGCAACCTTCCACACCACCGTTTTTAAGCCCGTCTGCGCCATTGCAAAAGGGGACCAGCCATGTGCAAATCAGTCAGCAGCTGCCGCCACCGAAGGTAGCAGCCCAGCCCGAATTGCTAGGCCATGTCCCATCTGCACAGAAAACCAAGCAACACCAGACATGTTTTGGCCTTGTTGGACCTCCTCAGTGAGGTGCAGCCTGGTTCCCTGTGGCGCAGCGAGCAAGGGACCCATGTCTGGGCATACCCTCTCTCACAAGGAGAAACAAACTGACCTCAAAAGTGATGGTCTTCTGGTGCCACTGGAATTTGATAATAGCCACTTCTTAGATCAAGAACTGAGAACCACCTATTCCCTGCGAGGCAATCGAGCACCTCATCCGCTCGCCGCTTGGTGTATTGATTGGGACAGTACGACTGATCAGCCGCCTATTGTCTATGCACAGCTGGACATCTTGGTTCTTGCTTCGGCTACCACTATCGGCAAAGCATAGGGACGTATGGATTCCTGAATGATCCCTGTGCACTCAAGAGCTCCTCTAGATGGTGTCTGACATCTTCCACATCGGCAGGAGCCAATCTCCTTGACCTCTCCCGGGATTGGAGTGTTGTCATTTAGCCTGATGTGGTGCACCACTCCTCATGCTTCACCCAGATCCCAATCACTGGTGGAGAAAAATTCAGCCCTCAGTGATAGCTGCTCTTGCAGCTAATCTTTTTCTCACTTAGACAGTTGACCTTCTGCACGTCAAAGGGAGGATAGACGCTCTGTGCAGAGTTTGTCTGAGCCACCAAGTCTGTGAGATAGAATTCTGCAATCATAAGGCCCCCAAGGATGCGTATGTTTTGTCTGTTATATTTGTGATAGGGACCTTGATGTTTATCAACCCTCGCCCATTGTCGGTGACTAGTGTGCGTTGTAGCAACAGACATCCAGGCATATCTTCACCCTCAGGAGCCTCCATCACCTACCTTCTGTAACTGTCATGTTCTCAGAGACGTACGCAGCCAGGCACCATCACAGTCTTGTCAGGTGGTATTGCAGCTTGACCATGATTGGTGGTGGTCACTCCTCCCACATGCCCTTCCGCTCAACTACGATTCTCCAGTCCACTCTTGAGGTAGGCCTGTTGGCAAGCAGGATGTATCGTCAGGGTGTGGCGAACTGAGGGCAGACCATCTTCTTACAGAGCTTTGCAAGTGCACCGAACATTGCAGAGTTGGTGTCCAGGAACACTGGTACTTCAGGATTTAGACTCATTGTGGAGCAAACCAATGCCAATGTGTTGAAGGTGGTGCTCACACCAGCTACTTCTTGCATCAGGTGGATTTTCACATATCGATACCCTAGGTATCTGTAGGCAGCATCTGTTACGCTCACCTGGCTCCCACAGGGGCGTCGGTCGGACCCAGACGGCTCCGGTCTCCACCAACGTGATGCGTAGTGCAGAGATGACTGACTGGACTGGCCCTCCTAATCTTGTCTGCTTGACCCGTAGACGTATTCTCCTGCAAGTGGAGGGATGGATTTAGCCACCCGTGGATTCAAGTGATGGCACCCCCCACAGTCCTCCCCACTAATCACCTCCGAAGTGCCCTCTCAGCAATCTCACCTTATACTCTTGAAAGATGAGCTCTCCATCCTGCACGGATTGCAGGGGCGCGTTGATGCCAGTTACTTCACTGGTTTGAAGGCGTGGGAGAGTTCCGGAGAGAATTGACTCTGAGGTTCCTGGCGAGGACCAGTAAGTATCAAGTTCATAGAGTTCAATATGTCCGATTTTCACTCTTGTTCCCCCCTTCCTTCCTTGTCTTGTAGCTGAGTTTGTGAGAAGATGCTCTCGTGGTAGCTGGTGGCGCTCAGGTAAGAGTCTGTATTACCCGACACTGTCCGGTAAATGTTGCATGTGTTTAACGTGTTGTTTTTCTCTCTCTTTGCAGGTGCGGCACATGAGATGTGGAGAGTTATAGAATAATGCCTCCGATGGTAAATCAGGTAAATCTATGGTGATAAGAGTTATATGTGTTGGTTTTCTCGGCTCACCTTGTTGTTTTCTTCAGGTACCGTAGTTTGGCGAAGAAATGATGGAGGCAGTGCCGAATTGAAAGATGCTGCGAAGACTGGTGAGTATGGCGCGGCGCTGCAGCTGGAGATGCGACGCATACTGAAATGATGTTCTTTCCAGGTCCGGAGGCGAGATGGATCCGGAATCAGGTGAGGAATTCTTAAATAGTTTGTGTTCTAACCTTGTGCTTTTCTTTCCTCTTTGTTTTAGGAGCTCCAGATTCGAGGCGGGCGTGGCAGAAGACTGGATGCTGACTGCAGGCACGGTGAGCGTTACGCTGCTGGATGCAGAATAACGCGAAGCGTGTGCTGCTGATCGGGCGTGGTTTAAATAGCCTCCAAAGTAGTTCCAGGTAAGAAGTTCCCCAGAACCACGCCCGAGCAAAAAATAGTCCCTGTAATAAAATAGTCCCATCCAGGCCTCACTTTGGCTTGGACTCACTTGCAACATGGTCTGCATCAGGTAAGTAAAGTCTATGAGCCTGGCGCCTATGGCGCCAGGACTGATTTCTATGATGAGCCTGGCGCCTAAGGCGCCAGGACTGAACCCAAACAGCCCCCACCCGGGGCTGTTGGGGTTTTAATAAATATCTGGATGCCTGCTTCCGGAGCTGATGGGCTTGGTCCTGAAGCCCAGGGGTAGGCATCATGACAGCATCTCCTACTCCCATCAGATTTAACCCCTCCAAGGGTTCCTGAGGCAGGTATGTCATATGCCGGCGATAGTAAGACTCATACACTGTGGTGACCTAGGACCCCCTGTCCAATAAGTCTGTAGTTCTCCACCCTTCAAGGTCGACTGGGACATTCATGGTGTGTCCAATGAGGCCAGCTGAAATACCATGGTCGGTATATTGTTGTATTTTCAGCCTGGAATAGTTCGCTGGCAACTCAGCCTTGTTGTTACAGAGCTCATGGACCTCACAGAGATGATCAAATGTGGGACCTGCCTGAGCCTTAGTCTTGCGTCCGATGGAATTGACCCTAGGCTTTGGTGTCATCTTCAAGGTATGGGTGCTGGTCTGGGCCGAGCTTATTCCTGCTGTTCGGGTTCTAGTTGCCCCTGCTCTAGAACCTCCTGTGCGTTTACCGACATGGCCCAGGCAAGAGTAGGTTTGAGCGCATCAAAACAGGCAGCTACCCAGGCATAATTTGGATATGTCTCACACTGTCAAGTTTGTTTATTTATTTATTATTAGGCACCTATACAACAGAATAGTATTTCCAGGTGCCACAAGGCAGAGTGGGGAGGAAGCAACAGGAGTAAACAACTGTATTTATTATTTATTTATTTGTATTGCGCCGGTAGCTCTCGAGCTTCAGGGCACAGAGACAAGAACACAAAGACAAAAAGTAAGACAATAAAACATGTAACATGAGACATTAGAGCTGCATAGGTAGATGGGCAGGTTGTAGTATATGTATTACTTGAAGATGTGGGTTTTCAGTTGTTTGCAAAAGCGTTGGTAATTGGCTTCCATCCTTAACTGGCCGGGGAGGTTGTTCCAAAGGCCTGCTGCAGTTATAGGGAAGGATTTACCTGCCCCGTTTTTAAGTCTGAAGGGAGCTACCACTATCAGACCTTGTTCGGCTGATCTTAGCTCTCTTGTAGGTTTGTATGGAATGATTTTAGTTTTCAGGTATGCAGGGGCTTTGCCAAAAATACATCTATGCGTGAGCATGAGGGATTTAAATTGGACTCTCTCTTCAAATTTTAGCCAGTAAAGTTCCTTCCTGGCTTCGCTGATGTGCTGATTCCTGGTTTTTTGCTTAATGATTCTCACTGCATTATTTTGCAGAACTTGGTAGCTGTGGTAGCAGTTTTTATTAAATCCTAGAATTAGGGCATTGCCATAGTCTAGGCGAGATAAGATGGTAGCTCTTGCGTCCGTAGCCCTATTTTCCTCAGATAAGTAGGGTCTTATGGCTTTTAGTAGGCGCAGGTGGTATGAGCACGTTTTTTTAACGTAAAGGGTTTGGGCATCCGATCCCAGGGATGCTTCTAGCATCATCCCCAAGGTTTTAACCTTGTTTAGGACCTTAATTTGGGTGTTTTTGATGGTGAAGGTGTTGTATGCAGGATGGAGCTTAGATCTGACAAGATTGGAGCCAAAGACCATAAGCTCTGTTTTGTTGCCATTTAGGCACATCCAATTTTGGTCCATCCATTGCTCTACCGCGTTGTAAACTAGGCTTAGCTTTTTGTTGTCCTTTTGATGGTCTCCACTTAGTTCAACTACCAGCTGAGTGTCGTTAGCATAATTGGTAAAGAACGTGTTGATGTTGTCGAGGACTATGCATAGAAACCTAAGGTAGAGGTTAAACAGGAGTGGGGACATGCTGGCACCTTGTGGGACTCCACAGGTGATTTCTTTATCTATTGAGAATAGATTTCCCCAATGAACTCTAGATGTTCTGTTTTGTAGGAAAGACATGATCCAGCTTATTGCTTAATCTGAGCAGTTTGCTGTTTTTTTTTTAGAGCTGTCTTGAGTAGCTTGTGATCTAATAGGTCGAAAGCAGCGCTCAGATCCAAGAGAACGAGCAAGCCAGCTTTCCCCTGATCAATGATGTTGAGCATCTTGGTCTGTAGATCCAGCATAGATGTTTCTGTGCTATGCGCTGGTCGAAAGCCAGACCCTTGGTGGTGGAGGAGGTCTGAGCTTTCTACGTGTTCTTGGAGCTGTGTGGTGGCAATATTGAGGTGGTGGTGAGGACAGGATGTCCTGGGTTTTAAACTGTGGCAAAAAACAGTATATATACAATCATGGTCCTACTAGGCCTTGTGGCATTCGGATGTGCAAGTGCAGAGAAGATAATGCAGGAGGTAGGAAAGGGAGGAAGGTAGGAAGGTGGGGAGGGAGCAGGGTATGGACAAGTGCCGATGGGAGCCTGGGGGAGACGTGCCAAGCCCGGGGGGGGGGCATGCCAAGGGGAGCCAAGGGAGGAGGCCACTGGCTAAGTGGTAGGGCGGATGAATCCCCGGGTGGGATGCAAAGCCACCTGGCAGGGGGCTCGGAAGGGCAGTGCTGAATGGGGGGTAGGGGTGCTGGTGTCGACTTCCCCCTACTCTCTGTTTGGAGAAGCATTTAGTTAGAGGAGAGGCGGGCTCTAGCAGGGAAGTATTTAGGGAGGGAAAGTTGGAGATAGAGTGGTCCCAGGCCCCAGAAAGCCTTGTGGATGATGCAGAGGGTCTGAATTTGATCCTTGCGGCCACAGGAAGCCAGTAGAGAGATTTTAGGGCTGGAGAGAGAGATACAGTCCCTGGGCTTGAGGCCAAGGATAAATCTTGCAGCCCTATTCTGGATTAGCAGAAGGAAGCCTAGGGAGGAAAGGGGGAGATTGGGGAAGAGGCTATTACACTAGTCCAGCCTAGGAAGGACCAGAGCTCTGGAGGCATTGAGCTTCTGGGGAAAGGTGTGGTAAGAGAGAATGCCTCTAAGGAGATGAAGCTGGAAGCGGGCCTTCTTGGCAAGGTCCAAGATGTGAAGGAGAGAGCAGAGTCGGAGATGATCCCAAGGTTTTTGGCCTCACAGGATGGTGAGGGTAGACGGCCCAAGGAGGGTGGCCAGAGGTTAGGAGGGAAACAGGGCACAGGTGTGCCAATGAGAAGGATCTTATCCGACTGGCATTAAGACAGAAATGGTTAGCCGAATATCATGTCTGGATGGTGGTCAGACAATCAGGGAGAAGGGAGAAGAGGTAGTTGAGGGAAGTTTGAAGGAAAGCTGTGTGTCATCAGTATAACACTGGAAATTAGGAAAGAAGGAGGAGATCAGGTGGGCAAGAGGGGCGAGATAGATATTGAAGAGCCACAGCAATAGGATAGAGCTCTGGGGATGCTGCAAGTAGAAGAGAGTGAGGTGGTGGAGGAGAAAGGACCCAGTTGCAGCTGGGAAGGGTGGTTAGTGAGCAAAGAGATTATCCATTCCAGTGCACAGTCTGTGATGCTGAGGGTATCACAGAGCCATTTTATGAGGATGGAGTGGTTGACCATGTCAAAGGCAGAGGAGAGATCGAGGAGAATGAGAACTTCAAGAGAGTTAGAGTCAAGATTTGGAAGCATGTCTTTACAGTGTTCAGGAGAACAGTTTCTGTGCCCCTGGATGCAGGAAGCCAGATTGATGGTCATGGAGGCAAACAACAAGTTCAATATGAACGATCAGTTGGGGGAGGACCAACTTCTTCAAGAGTTTACCCAGGAAGGGGTGGTGGAGATAGGACGATGGTTAGCTGGGCAGGAGGGGTCAGCAGATGTCATTTTTAGGAGAGGGTGCACAAGAAGTGCTTGGGGGATAGAGGTAAGGAGCCACTAGCGAGCAAGTGGTTACAGGCGTCGGCAAGAGACAGGGCAAGAGAGAGGAGATGTTATGCTTAAGGGTTCTAGAGGAGCAGGGGAGCACCTGTTTGGATGAGACCTTCATAGAGAGGACATCTTTCGCTATCTCATCCGGTTTTATGGGCAGGAGGGAGGAGGGTGAAGGGTGTGGAGGCAGGGGAAAAGTAGCAGGAGTGGAGATGGGGTTGGTGGAGAGTGAGGACAGGATGTCCTGGGTTTTAAATGTGAATTAGGAGGTCAGGACGTTACAGAGAGCCTTGGAAGCTAGGAGAGAGGTGGAGACTGCAGTTGGATTGGTGAGTTCTATGCCGATTTTGAAAAGTTTAGCCATGTTGATAGTGGCTCCAGAGATCATGCTTGAATGTGGGCCCTATTCTTGGAGCAGATAGAGAAACGTTATTGCCTTTGAACAGGCGAAAGGCCAGTTGTCAGAGGATGAACCCGAGGACTGCCACTTCGGCTCAGCAACTCTGCACTTAAGTTTCAGAGAAGCAAGATCAGAGTTGTACCATCCATTGCACTTGGCGGCAGGCTTCAGGCGGATCCTTATAAGAGGGGCAAGGATTTCAAGACTGTTAGAGATGGAGAGGTGAAGGTTAGCGAAGAAAGAGTCAGAGGGAGAGTCAGAAGCATGGGTGGGAGGGGGAATGAAATTGCAGGCAAAAGCAGCAACTGACACTCGCTTCATCGGCCGAATAATGGAGAAGGAGGCTGCCAGTGTGGGAGGCGGCTCAGTCAGAGGGCCGAGGTGTCCCAACCGGGAAGAAAGGAGGGGGTGGTCGGGCCAGGAGAGGGGGTGGTGACCGTGTTAGAGATAGGGATGTCACCAGAGATGAAGGCATCCAGAGTCTGCCCGACTAAATGGGTTGGTCCGGAAGGAAGAATAGTAAGAAAGAGGGAGTCACAGAGGTCATGGAACTGTGGAGTGGCTGATTCAGTCGAGGTAGATGTTGAAGTCACTGAGGAGGAGGAGTGTGGAAGTAGAGGTCAAGAGGGGAAGAGAGGGATAGGGCAAGGGGCCTGTAGATGGTAGCAAAGGTGAGTGAGAGAGTAGGAGAGTAGGAGTAGGAGAGAGTAGGAGGAACCCCAAGTCGACAAACAAGGCATTCAAAAGAGGTGTAGGATTGAGTAGGTATGATAGAGACAGGGACCCACTCAGGGAAAATCGGGGCCACCCACCTCCTGGGTTTGGAGAGGAGTTTGTAGTCCTCAGGAAGGAGAGTGTCAAGAGCAGTGACAGAGCTGGCATTGAACCATGTGTCAGAAAGGCTAAGGACATCGAGGGCTAAGTCTTCAAGAAGGAGACAGATATCAGAGGATTGTTTGACAGCAAAAGGAGCATTCAAAGTAGCTAAGTGAAGCTGATTACCACTTTTGAAAGTTTTTGTTACGCTTACCTGGCTCACACAGGGGTGTCGAGCGGAACTGGACAGCCACGGTCTCCACCAACGTGATGCGTAGTGCAGAGATAACTGACTGGACTGGCCCACCTAGCTTCGTCTGCTTGACCCGTAAAAGTAGTCTCCTAAAGACGGGGACAGGGAATTAGCCACCTGTGGATTTAAGTATTAACACCTCACTGCGTCCCCACTTATCACTTCTGACATTCCCTTTCACAAAGCTCAGCTTATAGTTTTGTATGATGAGCTCTCCATCCTGCGAAGAATGCAGGGGCGCGTTGATGGCCAGTTACTTCACTGGCTTGAGGATATTGGAAGAGTTCTGGACAAATCTTGGCTCCAAACCTCCAGGCGAAAGGCCGTAAGTATATAGTTCTAATGAGTTCAAAATGTCCGATTAATCACTCTTGTCCAATTCCTTGTTTCTTTTGCAGCTTAGACCCAAAAGATGATCGTCTTGTGGCAGCTGAAAGCGTTCAGGTAAGAGTCTGTGTTTTGTAACACTGTCCGGTAAATGATGCCAAGGTTTAACTCGCTGCTTTCTCTTTTCTTGCAGGTGCAGCGTAGGAAGATTTGGCGTGCTGGTGGATAATACCTCCTGCGGTAAAATCATGTAAGCATATGGTGGCAAGAGATTGTCCTTGTTTGTTCCCTTGGCTCACCTTGTTGTTTTCTTGTCCCCCTTAGGCGCTGGAATGCGGCAACCAGGTGATGGATACAGCACCGGATCATAGAGATGCTGCAAGGAACGGTGAGTAAGGCGCGGTGCTGCTGCTGGCGATGCGACGCTTTAAAATGAAGTCTGTTTCTGGTTCGAAGATGTGCTGAATCCGTAATCAGGTAAGAAATCCAGTAAAGTTCTTGTTCTAACCTTTCTTCTTCTTTCTCTTCTTTCTAGGCGCTCTGGGCTCGAGGCGGGCGTGGCAGGATGCTGGATGCTGACTGCAGACACGGTGAGCGTTACGCTGCTGGATGCAGAATAACGCGAAGCATGTGCTGCTCTTCGGGCGTGGTTTAAATAGCCTTCAAAGTAGTCCCAGGTAAGTATTCCTCCACAGCCACACCCGAGTAACAAAATAGTCCCTAAGATAAAATAGTCCCTTCAAGCCTCACATGGGCTTGGATGCTTGGATCCCTTGCAGCATGGTCTGCATCAGGTAAGTTGTAACATATGAGCCTGGCGCCTATGGCGCCAGGACTGATGTCCCATATGAACCTGGCGCCATAGGCGCCAGGACTGTACCCAGATAGCCCCTAACAGGGGTTACTGGGTTTGCTCCAGGTAACATGGTGCCTGCTTCCGGGGTTGATGGACTTGGTCTGGATTCCCGGGGGTAGGCATCATGACAGCTTTCTGAGGAGGGGTACAGGGACGTGGTACTTCCATCAGCGGTGGTGGAAGGGTTAGAGAGGAGGAGGATGGAGGAGTGGCAGGAGAGGGGAGGAAGGTAATGAGATAGGGCAGGCGCCGGTCAAGAAGGGTAGGTTGAGAGCCTTGGGCATGATTGTGCCATTGTGATAGACATTGATGATGCACCTAGTGGATTAGAAGTATGCCAAGAGTACTTTCCATCTAGTGCCACCATTAATGGGTGAAGAGGAAAAATGGGAGAGAGTGGAGACCAAGTGGGGAGTCATAGGTCTGGTGAGGTGACAGCAAAGAGGTTGTCAGTAATAATCTGCCCGGAAGTGGCATTGGTGTAGGTGTCAGCAATAGGTAGGCCTGGTTTAGAGGCCAGGCGAGCTCTTTTAAGATTCTTTCTTCCAGACTTTGTGAGAGAGGAAGGATAGGTGACAGAATAGCAGTTAGAATAGATAGGGGAGATAGAGAGCACCATATGAGTGGAGGAAGGTTGCATTTAGGGGAGCTGCACAGTGCACAAATTACTCACCAGGTGGCCTAGCAGCCAAGCAGGTGGAGATGAGGAGGTGCTTTGAACAAGATATGCACGGGGTGGCAGGATTTTAAGTACCCAGACTAAAATGCAGCAGAAAACAATGTATGCGCAGGTTTAAAGGCACATCTAAATTCAGCTTTTCTGCAAAGCACTAAAATGCAGCAGAACAGAATATCTAAATTCAACTTTCCAGCAGAGCACTAAAATGCAGCAGAAGGGCACATCTAAATTTAATTTTCCAGCAGAGCACTAAAATGCTGCAGAATAGCACATCTAAATTCAACTTTGCAGCAGAGCACTAAAATGCAGCAGAGGAAAACATCCATACAGATGGTACTTAATACACAGGCTGCAGTGAAAGGGCAGCTTTGCTTTCCTGACGATGAGTAGACCAGCTTAACCAGACAGAGTTGGCCGAGTTGGCCGATGGGAAAATGGCAACTGCAGCGGCACTTAAGTAGAGAATAAAGTAATTTAGTTCAGAGGAGAAATTAGTCAGGTGCAGTGCAGCTTGATGGGCAGGTAGCAACCTTGAGAGTATGTGGCAAAGTTTGTGGCAAAGGTTGGGAAGATTGCGGCGAGAGGTGAGTATCAAAGTATAGTGTGGAAGAGGTCAAACCAGACCTGAAGGCATGTCAAGTGAGGTAGAGCTGCAAGGGAATGCACACATTTGGAGCCTGGCAGCGGTACACAGCGTGTAGTGGTGAAGTGAACATACTGTGGGCATAAGGACCAAACACCAACAGCGTTTAGTGTGAGTAAGCCAGGTGATCCCATGGTTTTGGTAATAGACAGCAGGCAGCAAGTGCTGCAGCATAGGAGCATGGAGTAGTGGGTGCTTACCTGGTACTCGGTTAATGTTAATGTTAAAGTATGTTTATGCCACGCACTATCACCATGGTGAGTGGTCCCCTGGCACTCTGGTGGATTGAAAAGGAGGAGGGTAGGGTGAATTAGTAGGACTGAGCTGGAAAGCGCCAGAGAGCTGTGATGTGGTGTTGGCAGCTTCAGTTCAGTTTACACCGTTCGCTGAGCTTAGATGTGCTTTTTGGTTGGTAGCCTTCATGTGCTGGTGTGCAGGGCTATGTGTTGTTTGTTTTGTTGTTGTGGTGTAGTGAAGTGCATGCGGTTTGTTGTTCTTTAGAGGTATGGTTGTGTTAAGTTAGGGTTTGAGAGTTGTATGCAGATGGGTGAGTTTTTTAGTAGTGTTGATTAGTGGCATCACTATCTAACTGTCACGCACGTTGATCTCCATAATTCTGTCTAGATGTGATGCATGTTAATCTTCACAATTCTGTCTAGATGAGGCGCAAGGCTAATTTTCTCAATTCTGTCTAGTTGTGACACGGCCTAATCTTCACAATTCTATTTACTTGCGACGCATGTTCTCTTAAAAATTCTGTCTAGATGTGACACAGGCTAATCTTCCCAATTCTGTCTAGATGTGAGACGGGCCAATCTTCACAATTCTATTTACTTGTGATGCAAGTTATCTTCACAATTCTATCTAGATGTGACGCAAGGCTAATCTTCACAATTCTGTCTAGATTGGACACATGCTAATCTTCACAAATCTGTCTAGATGTGGCACAAGGCTAATCTTCACAGTTCTGTCTAGATGTGACGCAGGCTAATCTTCACAATTCTGTCTAGATTTGACGCATGCTAATCTTCGCAAATATGTCTGGATGTGATGCATGATAATCTTAACAATTCTGTATATATGTGGTGCAAGACTAATCTTCACAGTTATGTCTAGATGTAGCGCAAGGCTAATCTTCACAGTTCTGTCTAGATGTGACGCAAGGCTAATCCTCACAATTCTGTCTAGATGTGGCGCAAGAATAATCTTCACAGTTCTGTCTAGATGTGACACAGGCTAATCTTCACAATTCTGTTTAGATTTGAGGCGGGCTAATCTTCACAATTCTATTTACTTGTGATGCAAGTTATCTTCACAATTCCATCTAGATGTGACGCATAGCTAATCTTCACAATTCTATGTAGATGTGACGCATGGCTAATCTTCACAATTCTATCCAGATGTGATGCATGCTAATTTTCATAATTCCAGGCACAACAAAGAAGCAGGAATGGAAGGGAGTGGGCCTAGAGCACCTCAGAGCGCTGCATTTATACAAAATAAAAGTAAAAAATCCAATGGGGAAATGGGGTGTCTCAGGAGCCAGGGGTCACTTACCCTTAGTCTGCAGGCAGCAGGATTGCTTCGCGGGCTGCACCGAGGGCACTAGACCCTCAGTGAAATAAACATTGGGCCACTCGGGCCAATCGGAAGGTGGTGGGTGGGAAGGGATGAGGGAGCCAGGCACCCAACGGAAGCAGGAATGGCAGGGAGTGCGGAGGGGGGCAGAGCTCCTTGGAGCACTGCATTTTTACAAAATAAAAGTAAAAAATGCAATGGGGAAATGGGGGGCCTCAGGAGCCAGGGGCCACTTACCCCTAGTCTGCGGGCGGCAAGATTGCCTTACGGGCCACACTAAGGGTACTAGAGCAATAAACATTGGAGCACTTGGGCCAGTTGGAGGGTGGTGGTCAGGAAAGGAGCAGGGGGCCAGGCACACCAAGGAAGCGGGAATGGAAGGGAGTAGGGAGGGGGGCTAGAGCGCCTCAGAGCGCTGAATGTTTACAAACTAAAAGTAGAATAAATGCAATGGGTAAATGGGGGGTCTCAGGAGCCAGGGGCCACTTACCCCTAGTCTCGGTGTCGATGGCCATTGTCGTTGAGTTCCTGGGATGAAAAGGGGGGCCCTTTAAGCCCTCCCAGGCCTGGACAGGGCCTGACATGGGTGAACAAGAACCTTTTTAGGAGTCCCTTTGAGGGGGTTGGTGATCACGTGCTGGCTATGGGGTCTGCCGAAGGAAGTCCTTGGCCCAGCCAATCAGGCGGGCCTCGTCAGGCAGGGCAAAAAAGATCAGTTGCTTCAAATTCTGCGCGGGGGTGTCATGTTGTAAGGGGATCATCTCAGTAACATCAATGACAAAATCTCCATGGGGTCGTGGTGTAGCAGATCAGGTGGGAAATTCTCTGGGCTCTTGTGCCCAACGGTAAGCTTAATTCCCTCGCTCATGGGATGGTGGAAAGGCACCTCTCCCCCGGTCCATGGGTGGTAATGTATGTTCCATGGAAGTCAGTTGTATGTGGAGCTTCTTAACTAACTGCAGCAGCTCTTCTATCTGCCGGTGCTGTGCGGAAGCAGTTTCTGTAGCAGGGCTCTGGCCTTGTACTGGATGGCTCTGCACTATGACATTGCCGGCTTCCCCCTCCAGCGCCCAGATGGACCTCCGCATCTCTTCATAAGAAGGGAGATTATCCGGTTTCTCACGCAGTCTCAGTTGCAGAAACATAATTGCTGCTTCCTTGGCCTCTCTCAGTATTTGCTTCAATCAACAGTGATTCAATTTCAGCATCTCCATCCAGACCCATTGGTGAGCTAGGCGCAGGGTTTGTTTGATCTGCACCACATAGTCAGACAGCTTCTCTCCTGACCATAGGGTGGTGGCATTGAACTTCATCATCAGGTCCTCTCGTGGTTCGGTGGTTCCAAAAGCACCTTCCAAAGCGCCCATCATTTGCTGAGAAGTAGGATCTGAACACAAAGCACAGAGTGACTGTACAGTTTGTAGAACAGGGCTCCTCAGGGCTTCCACTACTCGCTGTCTCTTCTTATGGTCCGACACCTTCCAGTCTTGCAGCATAGGTTTGGTGAGGTCAGCCCATAGTTCATAGGCCTCTCCCTCTTTTGAAACCGGGCGCTCTCCAGTAAATGGTCGTAAGTGTATGTCCCATGTTCAGAGATGATGGGCAAAGTAGGCTGTCATTTTAAAGCCACTCCAACAGCCTGCTCTACTGTGGCAGTAATGACAATGGCATCTTTGGTTTGCATGACAGGTCCAGGGCACCTGGCCAGGTGGCTAGTGGCCAGACAGGACAAACAAGCAATGTCTCTCCACCTCGAATTTCAGATGACGTGTATTGCTGGTCAGAGAATTACACCCATAATATAGCATATAACATTTGGTGTCCTGACCAGGAAAGTTCCCCAAACATTTCAGCTTCCCAGTGACAGATTTCAAGGGGCCAGTCATGGCCCGTATTTCATCAGTAGTGACATTTAATGGGGCCTCTTCCACTGAAAAACAGGCTTCGGGACTAAGTCCTTTGGCACGCACCGCACCCAATGTAGCACATAGTCATGCGCCATGTTGCCCACTTGTGCAAGAGTAGCCAATATACCTCAATGGCTCTTGTCCCGGTTGGTAAACAGGAGCTCCTTCTAAGGCTGAGGTACTTCCCTGGATCTCAGCAGTGTCTCCAAAAAAAGCAATGTGATTCTGACCTTAATCTGCAACAGAAGGAAACTGACATACATGCATTCCCTTAGCAAGCTACCTGGGTGTAAACAGGAGAAATGGTCATGACCTTACAGTGCACATGCGCTAGTCCTGAGAATCCAGGGGAAAGATGCAGGCAACACACCCCGCTTCAGTGGGGGGAGAGACAAGTGTCACCCCAAGGTACAGCAACAACAGATCACTCCCCCCTCGGCACTCCTTTAGCTGCAAAAGAAAGTAATCCAGTCCTGTGTCTATTCTAACAGCTACTAGCTGTGCACTTTAAGAGAATAAATGCAATGCACACAATGGATGAGTTAATTACCTTGGACAGGGCAGCCTTTGTATCCTCAAAGCTTAATAAAATAAAATGAAGCAGTAGGGTAACATAATGAAAATTACAAGCAAGCTTTGAATTCTACCCATCAACACATAAGATGCCTCCAATGGTCACTTATAGAATGTCCTTTCACAACAATGGAAATTAATTCACATTCGACAAGGAAATAAATACAGGTGGTACCCTAAATCTGGCCAGACAATGCAATAAATAAGTCCTTTGTTAGCTTTGACTCTATAAATCCCCTCATAAAAGGAAACAGAAACATTTTGTAAACAGTGTCCTGGACAAACACAAGTTCACCGCCTTAACTACATTGGTTTCTACAATCTTTTCTTTTTTGTCTATCATCATTTTCTTTTCTTGAAACCTGCACTATAATAGTAATTTCACTTCTTTCTGAGCTACAGGCTTACAAGTGTACAATCCAACATTTAAACATATTCCCCTCCTACCTTTTCTGTTGTGGGTGAAACAGAAGTCAATATGAACTGCCTTAACTGTGGTGTGTGAACCTCACAAGTGTGTTGCCCCTTTAAGGGAATGTGTCCCTCCCACGTGTATTGCACTTTTAACATGGGCCATGACTGTGTCATGGCAAAAGCTAATAAAAGGAGCCCCTGCAGGCATGTGCACCAGAACAGCTGCAGACTCCCAAAGAGAAATGACTGGTCTGTCCCTCATTTAGGCCTGCAGGCCCAAACCGTGTGAGCACGGGCCTGCAGGCCATGATGCCGTGGGACTCTGGTGCCAGTACGGTGGCAGAGGTCTGCATGGTCATGAGTATGGCTCGCCCTACCCCTCTAAACACCGGTTGTCCCTGCCCCCGATGAGACATTGCCCCTGGGGGCCTGCTGGGTGTCCATAGCAGGCCCCCTATGCAACAATGGTGATGGAACAAAAAAACCAGTGGGGCTCCCTGTACCCACAGTCTGAGGTTTGTTTTTGGGTTTTTTCGATGAAGGAAGGAGGGAGGGAGCTGTACCCCACTGGGGGAAAGAATGCAGCGGGCGGCAGCAATCGCCGCAAATGAGGTGAGGAGGAGCAGCATCCGGCGTGAGAACACAAGGAGGGTGGAACACCATTCGCCCAGGTGATGGGGAGGAAGACCAGGCGGTAGCTATCACATGCTCCGGTCGGTAGCGAAACAAGGCAGCGCCCGCCCATCCCACCGAAATCCAGAGGCAACAACATTGCCTGCGCGGGTTTCACTCTGCTAGGCAGAACCCTTACAGACTAAAACTTTTAGAACCAAAAGCAAATTGCAAGAATGGTTCTCCAAAGAACTATCTGAGCTTAAGGGAGCCAAAAGAAAACCGGAAAAAACACCTGGAAAAAAACCCTACACCTGAAAATAGGGAAAAATGGAAAATCACGGAAACAAAATACAAGAAAGAAATAATAGAGGCTAAGAAACAGTATTTCAATAAACAAATCATGGCAGCAGAAAATGCCTCAAGTAAACTCTTTAACATCTTGAAATCCTTAGACAAACCCCCTGCCATTTCGCCACCATTTTCACCATCACAACAGGAATGCGACAACACTCAAAAAGCTTTTTTTGAGAAACTAGAAAAGGCTAGAGAAAAAATCACAAAAGCACAACTAAACAAATCTAATATGATTAAAATGCCAGTGGAAGAACCACTTGAGAACATAGAACCCTTCCATTTCTCGTTTATCACCACAGAAGAGATGCAAAAAACACTTGTCTCTATGAAACCTACCTCATGCGCGGAAAACATCCTACCCGCCAAAATAATCTTAGACAACCCAGACATCTTCGCCCCTACACTTGCTAAAATCGTCAACACTTCCTTTAAGGACCAACTAGTCCCCCAGGCCATAAAGAAAGTCACAGTTACCCCACTAATAAAAAAACCTGGCTTGGATCCAAGAGACCCGAGCAACCTTAGGCCAATAACCAACTGTAACTTCCTGCTTAAGATCATGCACAAAGTAGCCACCGCACAATTACAGGCACACATAGAGACCTCAGATGCACTCCACCCACAACAATCTGGGTTCAGACCATCTCATAGCACAGAATCAGCTATGTTGGACCTACAGACAAAGATGCTCAGCATCTTAGATAAGGGAAAAACGGGACATCTCATCCTGTTAGATCTCAGTGCTGCCTTTGATCTACTGGATCATAATCTACTCGAAGTAGCCCTAGGCAAAACGGCAAACTGCTCACACGCGGCAAAAACATTGATAATGTCTTTTCTAAAAAACAGGACATCTCGAGTCCATTGGGGAGACAAATTCTCCATGGAAAGGGAGATTCTTTGCGGGGTTCCTCAGGGAGCCAGCATGTCCCCACTGCTGTTGAACCTCTATATTAGATACTTATGCTACATTTTAGATCAGGCAGATATATTCTTTACCAACTATGCGGATGATACGCAGCTGGTACTGGAATTTAGCGGGGACCATAAAACAGACAACGACAATCTAATCAGAATATATAACATCATAGAACAATGGATGGATTCCAATTGAATGTGTTTGAACGGCAGCAAAACCGAGCTGATGGTTTTTGGATCCACCCAAGCCAGAAGCACACTGTCCCATGACTACGCAAACTTTAAGATCAAAGACGTCACCATCAAAGTACTTGAGAAAGTAAAAACCCTGGGCATGATGATGGAAGCATCCCTAGGAGCAGAAGCCCAGACTCAATACATAAAAAAACATGCAATTATTACTTGAGACTCCTCAGAGCCATTAGACCGTACCTTTCAGAGAACAACTGCGCCAGAGAGGACAGAGCAACCATCCTCTCTCGTCTAGATTACAGAAACGCACTTATTCTAGGAGCCAACAAAAAAAGCATACAGGCGTTCCAGATTATCAAAAACAACGCAGTTAGTATAATCAAAGGCAAATCCAAAGCAGACCACATCAGTAAATCCAGGAAGGAATTACACTGGCTCAAAGTGGAGAGCAGAACCCACTTCAAGGCGCTTACAATAACACACAGATGCATCCACGGGAAGGCACCAGGCTACCTAAAATCGAAAGTACGTCCTTAAGTCCCAAGCCGCGCCTTAAGATCCTCGGATCAAAACAGGATCGCAGTGATGCCACACAAACGTAGGTCTGGACTGGGAAAATCCTTCCCAGTCATTACAGCAGGTATCTGGAACAATCTGCCAGTCCACATAAGGAAAGATCCCAACTACTTACGCTTTTGTAAGTTAGTGAAAACATATCTCTTTAATTGACCTCGCTATCCTTGACCCACTAAACCTTTGATTTCATTAGGAACTGTCTCGTCCCATTTTGTTTGTCTTCGTGTCCATGTCTCTGCGCCCCGAAACTCGCGAGTTACCGGCGCATTACAAATAAATAAATAAATAAAATAAAAATAAATCAGCTGCAAGAATGATTAAGGGGAGTGCCCGTCCCCCCTCCCGCGACATTGAGAGAATATGAAGCAGCCGCTGCTGCATGAACAAAGGAGAGACCAGAGCCCTGCTGACAGATCCTCCAAGTGAAGAGGGTGCTTGTGCGGCCAGGGAAGGATCTGCCCGCAGCCCCTGCGGCATCCCCTGCTGTGAGGGAAGAAAAGGACAGAAAGCGACTGCAACGGCAAGAAGAAATAAAGCAGCAACAGGATCAAAGGGAGAGTAGCCGATGGCCCCGCAAGGCAGCACTGACATAGCGGGGAGATCCCCATTGGTCACCCCCAACTCCTGTGGCCAGTATATCACACATACATCATGAAGTAACAACAGACAATTTTTGTAAGGTTATTTGGAATATACAAGGTCACAGTTTATTTGGAGCAACAACAAACTTGGGTCGGTCCCAGCCACACATTACATTACATCAGCTAAGGGTGAACCGTGTCACCCTATCTGCCACCGGCAAAAGATGAACACGCTTCTGGTTACTACCAGGAAAACACCGGTTACTACCAGTAGGACACTTTGGAGCACTGACAAGGAGGTTGTTGGCGTAAAGCCCTAAAAAGGAGAGTCAGTGCCGTACATGGATTTGGCTCGAGCCCGGCCAATCCTGAGTCGCTTCCGCCAAAGCTGCAGCGTGAAACTCCCACATTGGCTAGGACTGCCCCGATACTCCACCTGTAACAAGAAAGGAAAATTAGACACGACATAACAAAACACAGTACCATTACACTGTATCAATTCTTTGTAATTGCTAGAACATGTACCTGCCGTTTTCAGTGACATGAACGCCTCACCATGTCACCTCAAATTAATCAAACTGTATTAACCACACTCTACTACTTCTTTACTACTAAACACTTTACCCAGGTTAAAATATCCACAACACAGTACAATTACCTGTATCTATTGTTTGTAATTGCTACAACAACTAACTGCACTCTTTTGGTGATACGAACCCCTCACCATGTCACTTAAAACTATTCGAATTGTATTAACACCGCGCTACTACTTCTTTACTACCCAACACTTTCCCCAGGTTAAAATATACCTTCCATAAATCAGGGTGTGGGTGGGTGGGGATCAAGACAGGGCAGGAGCTGCTGGGCAAAGAGACCGATTGCCCGCAGCTCCCACCTTATAAGCGTCCCCCGAGGACCCGGCTGGAAGTCAGGCCCTGTGGGACGTCTCTTCCACCTCCATTGGGGAGGAAGAGGAGAGACTGGCCATCCCCCGGAAGGTGGCGGCCAGACGGGACAACCCGCTATGTAGGCTGTCCCTATAGCGCCCCCTGCGGGTACTGGTCCGCCTCTTGGTTGGGAGATCCCCGTTGGTCACCCCCATCTCCTGTGGCCAGTATATCACACATACATCATGAAATAACAACAGACAACTTTTGTAAGGTTATTTGGAATATAAAAGGTCACAGTTTATTTGGAGCAACAATAAACTTGGGACGGTCCAAGCCACATATTACATTACATCAGCTAAGGGTGAACCGTGTCACCCTATTTGCCACCGGCAAAAGCTGAACACGCTTCTGGTTAGTACGAGGCAAACACTGGTTACTACCAGTAGGACACTTTGGAGCACTTACAAGGAGGCTGTTGGCGTAAAGCCCTAAAAAGGAAAGTCAGTGCCGTACATGGATTTGGCTCGAGTCTGGCCAATCCTGAGCCACTGCTGCTGAAGCTGCAGCGTGAAACTCCCTCATTGGCTAGGACCGCCCCAATACTCCGCCACACTTTGGAGGTGGCTTTCGCTGCCCACAATGCCCCCATAACTTTGCTCACACCTTAAACCCCTCATCTACTTTATCCCAACCTCCATGTCAACCAGTTCTAAGATGGCTGTCTCCTAAGGCTGTACCATAATTTCACTTAGATGACACCTGGAGGTCAGTCCCGGCAACCGAAGTGCCCAGCTGCCTGCGGGTGGCACATGCTCGACTTCCGAGTCCAGAGTTTACTTTGTTAAAAGCCCCCCCATACTAGGGGGCTCGGACTGGGGAAGTGCCCCATAACACTTGCCGGTGGGCCATGACTACATGGTCACTGGTACCCGGTGGCCCAAGACTACATGGTCACTGGTACCATTGGAGGCCAATGTGGCCCCACCTGACCCTGGCACCGTGTACCGGTCTGTTAATCCAGACCCTCAAATCGCACATCTCCGTAATTTCAATTATCAGAGCACCTGCGCCATCATCTGGTTTTACCATATGCGTATACCTATGTGGCAGTGTCACCAGCTTGGTCATCTTACATGTTCATAGTGTTGCGTTGCTGGCCGGACATACAAGCTGTACTAACGCCACAATTTCAAATTATCAGTGCAAGTTTATCAGTGCGTGTATGCCATAACCTTGCACGTTTGCTGTAATATCTACATATTGCAGCATAAATTAAACTCTCAGGGAACGTGTACCATCATCGGAAGTTTTACCACGGCCTGTACACCTCCCACCTTACCTTTTCCAGCTTTACGGGGCCGTTATGGCACGTTCCTGGCCATACCCCTTAGTTGCACCTAAGCCACAGTTTCCATTATCAAGGGGCCTATGCCATCGTCCAGTGTTAAGATATGCATGTACCTTGTGGGAAGTCCCACAGCTTATCGAACCTTCCAAGGTCCGAGTGCCGTATCAATGGCGAAGCCTTAACTTGCACACAAACCAGAATTTCCAATTGTCAGGAAACGAATGCCACCATCAAGTCTCACCACGACATGTACCTTAGGGGAGTGTCCCACTGCTTACCAACCTGTCGGTCTCCATGCCACGTTCCTGGCCTTCCTGGGGCCAGACCAAGGTGGTCCTGGACGTCCTCAATTATCTATGATAATACATAATCACAAGCCGTTATTCCCATCGTTAATGTGCAGATCAGTGTCCCTAGCTAGCTATACCTATGTACGAATGCCTGGCCAGTCATCATCTGCGACCTGTTGCTCGACCCAGCTGAATACTCTGGTCTAGTGATTTCATTTAGTCTAGCCATTAAAATTTCCCTGATAAGGAGCGAGCTCTTGAGTGATAAAAATCTGCCTGGCATTACTTGAAGACACTGGAATTCCACCATCCATTCCTACAGAGGGTCAAACGTTACAACCAACCTATAATAAATGCTGTGGCTCAGAGGCCCTCCCCAAAACCATGATTGAAAAACCACATGTTTCGTAGAAAACGCATTAGCTAAGGACTGCACTGCCTGGGTTCCGTCAGGATGCTTGGGCAGCCAACTTATACCTACTCATCTTTGGGTTCTACCTTACACCTTGTATCGTGCAGTGTCATCCTGCGCCACAGGTTGCGGCTGGGCCATAAAGTAGTGTTGTGTCCAATGTGAAGTGGCACACCTTAGCTTATGTGGCACTGTTTCAGTATCAGCCATCGCGCTGCAGAGTGGTGCAAATTTACTAAGTCTAAGGAACATCCTTCTACATAATGGCCGTCACTACAAGGTAGTCCTGCAGAAGCCTTAAATGCACCCCACAGCGCTAGAACAACCCGTGGTAACCGGCACGTAGCCTCTACCGATTGCGGGGCCACACAAACGTTTTGAGCGCTGTGAAGCACTCCTTAGAGTAGGTATAGTCAATGATTACTTGCCTGCAACATTCGTACTGCACACCATAAAAACTTTGTGCTTCAACTTGACAGTAAAAATAAAATGTTAGCTGCATGCATATGAAGCTCGGGCCATAATTCACCGGCAACATTCGTACCGCACTCGCCACCTACTAGCGCCCAATGAACCTACCACCTCCCCAAGGATGCTGTGCCCTGTGGTGCAGGGACCATGCAAACATCTACAGTTAAACCAGCCTTAAACACTAACCATGCTGAGCACTTGGGACAGGGTGGCTACTGCGTCCTTGTAAGGAGATATAGCATGCCAGTGCACCGGGCTGCATGATTCAAAGCAGTGCAGAATTTACCACTGTTTTGCAGTGACCAAAAAGACACACAGCGTAGGTAATTCAAGATAATGCACTGGGTGCCGCTTCCTACCGCCCAAACGTGTGCCCATGCAAAAACACAAAACCATTAAAAAAAACAAGACACGGCGGGAGCTGCTGGGCAAAGAGACCGATTGCATGCTGAGTGCCAATGTGGGACGCCTCTTCTGCCTCCATTGGGGAGAAAGAGTAGAGACTGGCCACCCCCCGGAAGGTAGCGGCCAGAGGGGACAACCAGCTATGTAGGCTGTCCCTCTAGCGCCCCCTGCGGAGGCTGGTCCGCCTCTTCCTGCATGTGCCGCCGCCCCCCCCCACTGATAACCTGGGCCACCCAGTGGTGAAACAAAGGTGATCAGGAGCGCTCCCTAATTGGAGCGTGCAAAGAAGCAGCAGGGCGTGAAAAGAACACTGCCACATTGTGGTAAGGTAAGCCCTGCTTGGGAGAAGGAGTACAGAGGCTGCCTGTGTTCCTTTGTGAACCCAGACCGCCTGTCGGTGAAGGGGACTGCGCTCCGTGTCGGAGTTTCGAAACGTGCCCCAGTGAGAACCTGGGCTGCACAGCAGTGAGGTTTTAAGACTCTCCATTGACGGAGTTAATGGCAACCAGGTCCCGCTGCCCAGAAAGAACATCCATGCTGCCTGGCCGGGAAAGAATATGCAGCACCGTGTCAGAGCGATGTGGATAATGTAGCACTCCATGTCTGCGTTAGGCAGACAAAAGGCAGAATGGATCAGTACGATCCCGGGCCCATGGGCGGTGACTGGACAAGCAAAACACCAGGAGATGGAGTGTCAGAAGTGTGTTACTGAGTGGAGCAGGGTCAATAAACTAAAGATGGATGCCTACTGCAGTTCTCAGCCTGCGAACACACTGCCTTGTGTTCACTGTGTGTTTGCAGGCTGAGAATTACATAAATAATGACACTGCACAAGATCAGGGGTGTTCCTCCTACACTCGATAGGGCAATAACAAATAAGTGCAAGTCTACATTGAGAAATGCTGCTTTCGAGAGCGATTCTGACCGACCCAGTGCTGCCATCCCTCACACAACCTAGTGTGCATAACATCAGAACAGCGTGCTATGGAAATACACAAGTCGGTGGCACCGAAATGAAGGAAGTATCGAGGACCTAACACCCTGTCACCAGTGTCGCCCTGCCTACCTTGCAAGTGGCCTCATCGCCATGCCACTGGTGTGCACTCTCTACTGCTGGCAGTGCAATGTCAACTACTCCTGCCTGGGGGAGCTGAATAAAGAGGTGGCCCTAACACCCTACCACTGGCGACACCCTGCCCCCAGTGTCACCCTACCACTGGTGGGCGTCCTCCACTAATGGCAGCTTCGGGCCACCCTCCAGCTTGGGGTTGAGAACTATGCAGGTGGCCTCATTGCCCTGTGACTGTTTTGTGCACTGCCGGGCCCGCCATCCATGGACCAGGCCGATGTGGCATTGCGTGCAAGTCCTGCCAGCCCCAAACTGGGACTTCACCTGCACCATCAAGGGCAGTGACTCCTGCCTGGGGGAGGAGAGGACGTGGCCCAGACACCCTGTCATCTGTGTCCAGTCAAGCAACATCTTCCAGCCCATCAAACCTACCACCCGGAAGAGATGCTATGAGCGGGCGAGGGATCCAGCTCTGTATGAGTGCTTGTGCGCCCTTCAGTCCCACGACAGTGAAGGGACACTCCTGTCTGGGGGAGCATCGCCAAGGAAAAGGGGAGGGAATAATGTGCTGACTCCCCTGCCATCATCAGGTGGTACAGCCTTGATGCCCTGTTACCCGGGTCTCGCAGACTGGCCAACATCAAGGGACTGACTGTGCCTGACCCTGGTGCAGCGTGGACGCCCTGCTATCCACGTCGCACTGCCTGCCCCAACATCAAGGGACTAAGCTGATGTGGCCCCTGGTGCCCCAGGTGTGTCTTTTCTGGCCTTTGAACTGTAACATCAATGGACCTGGACCCATGGTAATGACTATCCTGAACGGACACTGAAGCAAAGTGAACTAGTCTCCTGCAGTCCTGCAAGTGCTCAGAGAAGGCTAAATAGACATGTGTTTCAATTCTGTGAGCCTGCATGTAAGTTATGTGCTTACAGTGGTCCCAGTTAAATGGATGTTAAGCTGTATTCCCATAAATTTGGGGGCTTGCATTAAATGCTACCCGCAGCTGGCAATGGTGTTATTCAGTGGTGGAAGTTCCATTGACCCCAGATTAATAAAGGGTTTTTGTAACATGTGGTCGAACTGCCAACATTCCACCGGCGGTTCGCCAACCGTGACTGTCACCCACTGGTTATGTGTAGAGTGTGTTGATATGTGTTGTATGTCTATAACTATTTAAGCCCCATGTGTGTAGCAGTGGCATATCCTATTTGTTGTCGATCATACAATTCTGAAGTAGCCCAAGTAATGTTGTTCTGTAATGGGAGGAGGGGATAACCAAGTCATTGATCCCCAGGATGGGGGGGCCTGCTGCTGTCCATGCAACCTAATTCTCTACAGGAATCACCCAGTCTCCCCTACCGCAGGACCTACCAAATGCCGCCATTTCAAGAGACTCTAGAAGGGACACCAGGGGCCTCATTACGAGAATGTAGGTAATGAAAAAAGGAAGGCGGAATGGTAATAGCGGCATCGTTAACGGGTCTGGAGCATTCCGACCCGACAACCTGCCAATACCGGCACCTCCCATACCGTGCCCTCTCATACCGGCATGTGCGCGTACACGCGCCCCTTCGGGGAGCTTATACCGGCAAGCCGGTAATAGGAGGACATCACAACCCACGCAGACATGCAAATAACGGCATCCCGAAGGTGGTAATCAGGGGCTGCACTATGCCGGCCATACAGGCATCGCAGACCACCCGCAAACAGCAATCAGAAATCAAGCCAACTGCCACAGGTGCACACAATCACCACAGGTGGATTCAATGGAGTCAGGACCAGTATAAAAGGAGTACACCCACACACCACACCCCTTCCTACACCAAAATGCTACCACTAGCTGTTGCAATCATGGCGCTGGAGGACAGCCCTATACTGCTACAACTACAGCAACTACAACAACAACAGCAGCAACAACAGGCAGCACAGAGGAGACGCAGGAGGAGAAGGAGGGTGAGACAGGCCCATCAATTACCACCAGTGCAGCCAGTAGTCCCTCGTAGGCAGCCTCCAATCCCTCGCATCAGACTCAGTCCATTTAATCTAACCCATGAGCAGATCCACACCCTGTACCGGTTGGACCGGGACACCATCACCACCATAGTGGACATGATAGGCAATGACATTGCCAGCCTCATAGAAATACGCACTGCCATCCCCCCGCTACTAAAGGTGGTGTCTGTGCTCCACTTCCTGGCCACAGGCACCTACCAGCACACAGTGGGCCAGCTGCATGGCATTTCACAACCACTATTTTCACGCATGCTGACCCAAGTGCTGGATGCCCTCCTGAAGCACGCTAGCACACACATATCCCTACCACGGCCTACCCAGGAGATAGCCAACACCAAAGTAGGCTTCCATGCACTGGCAGGCATGCCCAATTGTGTTGGTGCCCTGGACTGCATCCATGTCGAATTGGTTGTCCCCCATGCCGTAGAGGCGGTGTACCGCAACCGCAAGCAATACCACTCCATCAATGTGTAGATGGTATGTGACTCCAGCAAGATCATCACACATTGCAGCGCCCAATTTCCCGGATCAACACATGATGCCATGGTGCTGCGGAACTCCATGATACCCCGTCACATGGAGCGACATGCTGGAACACGTGCCTGGCTGCTTGGTGAGTTGCGTGAGTGGGCCATGGCAGTGCATTGGGGTAGGGATGTGTTGCGATGCATACTCCACATGGGTGGGAATGGGAGGGAATGCATACCCCACCTTGATGTGAATGGACGTTGAGTGGAGAATGCACGCAGAACTAATGACACCTGATCTGAACCCCAACCCCAACAGGACACATCATTGGTACACATCTGACCATTAATGCATATCAATGACCACATGTAAAACGCACAACCTGACCACCATGTGTATGTCAAGCAATGCATGACTAAACAGGATTGCAACAGTGCCAATGTGGCTACTGTGTACATGCACAGTGTAGTATACACAGCATAAATGAGAGGCTAAACATTGTCGTACAACCACAGTACATTCCCCTCAGCCTGCATCATTTCACCCTGCATCATCTATTGAACGCCATCCAGCCTACCACACCTCATAGCAGTATAGTATGCATCTGGATGACATTTGTGCATACGTACAGGGACATGTGCATGTCCACACCAAATAGCTGCGGCCATGACTGTGATTCCTGAAGGTGGCAGCTCAGAGTGACAAACACCTATTTGTATTTGCTTGCAGGTGATGGAGGATATCCCTTGAGGCCATGGCTACTTACCCCTGTGCGGAACCCGCAGAACAGCCATGAAGCTACAATCGGGTACACACCCGTACCCGTGTTATGATTGAGCAGACCTTTGGCCTGTTGAAGGTGCGGTTCCACTGCGTGAGCAGGTCTGGTGGAGCACTCCTTTATAGGCCTGAGAAGGTGGCAGAGATCACCATGGCCTGTGTCATGCTGCACAACATGTGCGTCCGGAGAAATGTACCACTGCCACTTGACATGCATGCACTGGGTGTGGATGATGAGGATCGAGACGGAGGTGAAGCAGCACGCCTGCCAGTACGTGATGCACAGGATGGCCATGCAGTACGCCTATCACTGATTCACGAATAATTCTGAACCACAGGGACTTTGACAGACATGTGTCAGTGACACACGGGGTCCATGTGGACATGCACACAGGGAATGTTGGGATTTGGGCACTAAACACCGTCCTACAATAAATGGATACACACCAAATCACCAATGTCCAGCCATTATGTTTTTTCTCACAACGGGTGTATTGAATCAAAGTGCAAAAATGTGACAACTCCCCCCAACCCCCCCCAGTGAACTCCCCAACCCCTCCAGTTAACTCCAAACCCCCCCCAATAAACTCCACCAAATGCTCCCATTCACCCCCAACCATGTGTCCGACTCCCATTGTCCGCCCACACTACTTGCGGGACTTTTTGCTGTCCAGGAGCAGATTTCGTTGTGCCTTGCACTCCTTCTGGTAGGACGCACAGGGCTGGTGGGGACTGAGGAAGCAGGTGTGGTGGCTGATGAGGAGTCGGTGGCAGGTTCGACACCTGCTGCAAGGCGTGGCCGCTGCATGTGGAGCAGGATGGATGTTAGTACCTGTGTTATTGCCCCCAGACAGTCCCTCATCAGCACTGCCGACGCATTAACTGCGGCTGTGTTGGCTGTAATAGCGGCAGTGGTCCCCGCTATGGCAGTGGCTATTTCCTGCCTGGTGTCCTCGCCATCTGCTATGTATTGCCGCAGGAGCTCCAACATGGACTCCTGTCGGGTCTCCACCCTCGCCAGACGTGACTCGAGGGTGTTGGTGGGAGAAGGAGTGGTGGTTGGTGCACTCACAGGGCCTACATTTTCAGTGCTGTCCTCCTCGAAGGGGCTCAGGTCCGAATCATGCAGGCAGGGATCAGCACTGCTGTAGGTGGGTGAGGGCTGAGTTTGGGGTGGGGGGGTGGACACGGGGCTTGGGGAGGGTGGACATGTCATTTCCGTGCCTCCCTCCTGGTCCACATTCTCCTCCAAGTCATCTTCAGTGGTGGCCAGTGCTTGTAAGGACTCCCCTTCCACTGGTGTGGGTGTGGGCTGCTGGGTCTCGAGTGTGTCAGGCACACTGGCAGTAGGTGTTGTCAGCTGTGTCTCGGCTATGTCAGGCACACTGGCTGTAGGTGTGGCCTGCTTGGCTGCCCCAGAGGTGGTGGTGGCGGTAGCCCTTTTCTGTGTGCAGGCCGTGGATGCCCTCGCGGTGGTGTCTTGGCTGGCATCTTTTCCATCGGTGCCTGGGGGGGTAGAAGAGATGCAGGGCATCAGTGGTGGTGTTACATGCCAGAAGCATACTATGGTGCTGTTCATTATTCATGTAATCATGCATTCATGTCTTACAGGTGTGTCACACAGGGTAGTCTGAGGGGGCATTTTGGCATTTGCTTCATGGCAGATGGCATGCCGTTGATTTGGGGTTTGTGTGATGTATTACATGGGCACGGTCCATGTGTGTTGGCTGTGTGTTGGTTATGGGATTGGCACTCAGCATGCATTTCTGTCTGGCAGGGTTTGGCCCGCCATCTGGACTTGTATGTGTTAATGTGGGTGTTGGGACATGCATTGCCTTGCCTCGACTCTCTTCCACATCAATTGTGCTACGTCATGGTTTCCCCTACAGGGATCTGCAGGGTCACTCACCTCCTTCTGGTGATGATGCTGCACCCGTCTCCATCTCCCCAAATCCCTCGATGGTCTTTGGATTAATGAAGGTGCTTGTGGTCTCCTCCCAGGTGGTCATTTTGGCAGGAGAGTGGGGACCCCCGCCTGTGGCCATGGCCTCCCTCCTGTTGCTTGCCATGATGTTACAGACCCTCAATCAGAGGTCGTCCCACCTCTTCCTGCAGTCCTTGACACTACGTGGGGTGGTTCCTACAGCCGACACCTTCCGGGCTACCTCCTGCCAGATGTCCTTCTTCTGCTGCTGCACCTCACGCTTCAGGTTCTGGGATTTGTTGACATCTGCATGTGCAGCAAGGTTGTCCGCTAGCATATTTAATTCAGCGTCGGAAAAGTGCTGTTTCCGCAGCCGGGGGTGGTCTTCCGGGTTGCCTTGGACATTATGGAAGTATTGGCACAGAGCTCTCCAGGAAACAAATGGTGGTTTGGGAGGATTGCAATGGATTGTGTTTTTAAAGATGGCCGCTGGCCCATTTCCTGTTCCGACACGATGACGTTATTTCCGGGTCCGGTATTACGAGCCCGGTGTTAGCATTTTGGTATTGCCGGGTCGGTATTTAGGGGTTCCTCCTAGGCGGTGGCGGTATCGCCGGGTCCCGTGATGGCGCTATCGGGGGTTGGAGGGCCTTTTGCGGCATGCCGGTATGGCCATTACCGGCATGAGGGTTCGCGCATGCTCGCGCACTCGTAATCACCCACTATTATCGGCGTCATACGAGCACGGACCCGCTCGTTCTGCCATGCCGGTAATTACCCCGTTTTTACCGTGCTACTCGTAATGAGGCCCCACGAGTCAACAAACGAGAGATGAAGTAATCTCTTTGCTGTATATTACACAAACTTGTGTGGTGGTTCTTTGCCTAACTGAACAACATTACATAAAAAATGGAACACATATGGAAATTATACAAAATAGCCGTTCCCCACACCATGCAATAAACATATATTCTTCCACTGCAGATTCTGTCATTTTACCAAGACATAGTTTACCTTTACCATCAGCATCCCCTTTAATGTTCAGGGTTACCATGTTTTCTTCATATTACCTATGCAATTAGCGGGTACTGACTGCCCAACCATGTTTCAGCCCACACTGTAATATAATATACCAGCACATACATGGGTTCTGGGGAAAGATCCTCAGACCAAAAACCTTTTGGGGTTGCACTTTAAATGAACCCACCAATCAAAGCACACCACCAATAGACGACGCATACATGGGTATTGGGGAAGGTTGTACAATCCAACTCCCTCCCCCACGTTGAACTGCACAACGAGCAGGCATAGCTCTGCTTATAGACCTGTCAGCGACAAAAAGCCATGCAAATGGCGGACATTGAGGGTGTCAAAGTGGCTAACAGAGCAAAATCTCCCAAATCGAGTCGCAATACCTTGCACCTTGTTTGCAGAACAACTTGTGTTGGTGATAAAAAAGTATTTTGTATGTGTGTATGGCTGTTTTATCGTTGATGTTGTCGCCAATCGTGCAGATGTTTTCTTTCTATCAGGTGTGCGTGGCTTTGCTTTGTGAGCTGCCCAAGGTTTGTATCCGAATACAGAAAAAAAAACCGGAGCCGTGTAGCAGGCAAGGGGAGTCATTATATTGCAGAACAATTGTGTTTCCTTGTTCCAGGATGACGGTCCACGTTTCAGAAATGACAATGGCAAGGCAATTACCAGGGCGTTTTGTTCAAGCCCTCGCTTGCCTCATCCCTGCCCACGGTCGGCTCGAGGATTATACGAAAGCCTGCTTCACTGGACCTTCCCATCATTCCCTCCCTCACCTGCATCCACCATCCATCACCCGAGACGCCCTGCTCCCGGAGAAGGCTGTAGCAGGCAGGCATGGCTCACCCTGGACTTCTGGTGATCCCCCTCCTCATTTCTCTCGGCCTTCCAGGGCTGCACTCAGAGCGATGCCGTGAGTACCACCTGTTGCAAACCCACTTACCACCCCACTGCTTTAAAGGGTTAGCTCTTGCAGCTGAGCAGCAGCTGTCACACTCGGCTGTCAGTCAATGGTAGGAGCAAGCTGCTGGAGCTTTCGGGGGCATTGTGCCATCACTGGCCGGCTGCAATAAGATGTTACATCTGTGAGCTTTCCATCTTGTTAGAAGCGTTATGTGATGTCACTGCGTTTTCGTATTAAGAAAGAAGATAAGCTGCTGGCATTCATCAAGCTATAACAGTCTCTTGTGTGTTATATGGCTTTGATTCACAGAGCATTTTCCTATGGGAGCCCATCATTAGAAAACCCTTTTATGAAGCGGCCATAAAGTCTTAGAACCATCAGAAACTAGGAGGTTGTAGTTCAATCATAAAATGATAACATCTGTGACACGTCAGCGTGAGCCAATTCACTGCACCCCCTGCCCAGTGCCTCTGTCATCCCCTGCACTCAATGTGGGGTCTAGTGCCCATGACCTCCCTCTTACTACCAGCCCCCAGCCCCTACCCCACAGCTCATAAAGGCAGTCCAACCCCCATAACCTCTAACCCTACACTCACACCCCAATGACTGTTTACTACTTACCTGCCCTCTGTCTCTTCCAGCAGCCCTCTGACCCTCTGCCACTCTCCTCATACAGGGCTCCCTGGACCCCCACCCCATCTAGCCCACTGCACGCTGCAGGGTCACTGTGCATTGTCTCGCGGTGAGGCGCCATGCGGGGGGGAGGGGATGCAAGCATACCAAATGATTACTGTTCATTTCTAGGGAAGCAAATCAGAGGACTCCTCTGTATGGTGCTTTGCCACAATGAGAAAACTATACAAGATGGTGTCAATGTTTCCACTGTGCAATAGATTGTGAGGGCATATGCACTGAGGGACATTTATTTATTTATTTGAACTTTTTTAATGTGCCACCATCCTCAGGGCAGATCTCAAGAAGCCCAGAGGAGGGCAAAACCCGACTTCACGTTGGAGTCAAAGATGCAGACAATGCTCTCTGATGAGACCTTGGACAGTACCCTGGAGACTAAGGGCCTGCAGCCTTATTTCCCCTGTGGGCCTGGGCTGCTTAGATGGTGCTGCCAGCCCTTTCTTGGGAATATTGGCTTTATGGTAGTAGAGGAGTTGGGACTGCCGATGACATCTGTTGGCTCAAAACCAAAGGTCATTTGGTGCCCATTGGGCTCTACTTCATTGCATCACACACCCATATAAACATTATGTTATGTAAAGTACTATCAAATGTCAAATGTTATCACCTGTTATCATGATCCAGTGACTCTCATCATTGCAGGTGGTTACCCTGGAGACTGTGATGCCCAGGTACACTACATCTTTGATTGCTCTATGCCCTTCCCTGGATATCTTCTTATCATCACATAAGATAGTGTTCCTTTGGATTTTTGAAAACATATCTTCTTTAATTATCCATTATTATCCAATCATTGTCTTTGCTCCTTTTAGATGTTTGCAAGCCTTTCGGATATTCGTATGTGGCTTTCTGCCTCTCCCAGAGTGTAGACCTGAAAGGGTGACAGTCATTTGAAAGGTATGCCCCTTTTGGTTTGGAACCTGTGATTTCGATGCACTGTTGACAGAGTGCTAGCGAGTTAGGTATCTAAAAATCACCAATTTCTGCATAAGTATACCAGGTCCCAGTAAACAAAGAACGGTCTATGCCAGTGTTCATAATTCCGTGAAAAACACCTATTTTTGGTTTTCCATGTTTTGCCGGCTGACACTTGGCAAATGCATTGGCAATCCCACCAAAACGCTACAGTGACCCATATCCTGTCTTTCTATTGTGATAAGCAGGCTTTTACGTACTTAGTGTCTGTGAAGGCCTAATTGTGAGCCACACCCACTATCAGATCCAGATAATGAACATGCTTCTTTGCTGCTTACATGTTATTTGGTATTTATGAAGCTAAACTGTCAAAGGCGTGGCCTCATTTCGCTAAGTGACTGCTCAGCACAGCATTCCTGCACTGGACTGTCTTTCTGCTAGATCGTAATCTGCAACATGGCAGATACCGAAGGGAATACGCACAATAGAGGAACATCTGACCTTCAGGAAAAAGCACTAAAAATGTGGCTCTTTGATTTGCCAACCTGACTCGCCAAAGTGTGGGCAAATGGTCGAAGAGAATTGCGCACATTGACATAATGATACACAACACTGATAAGCTGAGGAGCAAAGATGGCCACGATTGCTCGCTGCCCCACAAAACCCACCCGTTGGGTTTTGCCCTTCAGATGACTGAGACGTTGGATTTAGTGTTGGCAATAAAACACAGTGGATTTTATTGCAAAATACATAAATCATAAACAAATTTGTAATTTTATTTATAAAATTCCATCATTAATAAATTACAACTGGCGGAAATATTTTCCCTGTCAAAGCAGCCCAACTGTGGAACTCCCTCCCACCTACTCTAAGAACTGATCAATCTTACCCACTCTTCAGATTAAACATGATCAAATGGCTCAAAGAAAATGACCCATAACCTAGCTGCACGAGTTACTTGACCTAGCAAATTACTGGACCCGTGCCTCCCACTGCGACGACTCCTCACCTGTATTACCTGAATGCTGTACTGACTCCATTTTTGTAATGCACCTGTAATATTTACTGTATACGAACGTATTTGTATTTTGATGCCTATGAAACTTTGTAACATGTAAGCCTAAAGCATTCTTATCTCCGCGCCCTGATACCTTCGGGTCTGGCGCGCGTGACAAATAAAGAAACCAACAAACAAGTCTCATCTCTGGTTATACTTTTGGGCACATATTCCAGGGGGCATCCTCCTGGCCCGTGCCGCTATCTTCTTCCCACGACTTTCGTTGTCTTGTTCCTCTCTGTTTCTTCCTCTCTTGTTCTTTTCTCCTTATTCTGGGTGGATGTGCTTGGGTAAAGAAAGTCCAGTCTCCTGTGTTCGCGGGATGACGTTTGCGCTTCGTTCGGTGTGCTAAGCAGGAATGGAAATCTGCTCCAGTTGTCTCCCTTTTTATTTGTAAAACATGGCCTGAGGCCATGCAGTTGGCTGTTGGCTTGGTTGTCCTCGTCGGCCAGCTGGCGCCGGTGACCATCCTCACTTCGGTGTGGCAAACCTGTCTTTCTTTCTTTGTCCCTTCTTCCCTGCCTACACCTGTTGCTGGCTGTTGGCAGGTAGGAACCATTTGGCACCTTGGTGTGACATGTTTCCTGTCCGGTGTGTGGCAGCTACACTGTGATTTCTACCCGGGGGGGATCAGGGGGTAGCCTGTGCGCAGGAACAACGGTGGGAAAACAAAGGTGGGAAGAAAAGGGGGGGATGGGGTGGCTCCCTCCCCCTTTCTGCTTTTGAAAATTGTAAGGCAATGGTTATGCCCCCTCCGCCCTAGACGAAGTGCATGTGCCTCCTAGCTGCATGGGTACCCCATTTCGTGGCACTGGACATTAACAGGTCTCAAACTTGGGAGCCACCGTTCATGTGATACTACCGGACTGCCCTGGCAGGGAAAAGAGAGTCACAACCTCGATAATCCTCCACACAATGGGTTTCAGCTTTAAGCTACAAACAACCGATGCTCCAATGATTGTAACCATACTGCCATGATCCGCTCCACTATCCCTGCTAAACTCTCCTCACTTCTGCACACACAACAACCATGCCACCTTCACATGGCAACCACAACGATCCAGAGTCACACCAACACTAAACAGCAAACCATCTCCCCTCCTCCAGTAACACAACTACAACACAGTCAAAGCACACACACCCCACAAGCCCAGAAAGCCCCCCCCCCCGTCCAACCTCAAGCACCCAAATGCCCTGCCACCCACACCAACTAGAAGCAAAACCCACACACATTGGCCAGGTTTTACATTGGGTGAAGTGTACAAAACCATGTTCGCTACTTTCCTGCCCCCGCTTCCCACAAACCCCATGACCATGCCCCTCCCACACACAATACAAACCCCCAAACACATGCCCCTGCTGTTTAAGGGAACGTTCAGCGCAGTGCACTGAAAGTGCAAGTTTCAGCTTCTTCCTACACTTTTATTTTAAAGCGAAACCATTCCGGAACGGTTGCTTTTTCAAATAAAAGTATAGGAACAGCAGAAATTCATTATAAAAGTAGAGTAGAGAAGCACCGCTCCCAAACGCCTCCGCTCACTTCGACCACTTGGTTTTCCGAACTGAAACTACCATCACAACAGCAAACGCTCCAGTGCGTTCTCTCTCGCCTCCCATAAACAAACAAACTTGTTCCTGTTTTCCTTTTCAGATGCACCAGGAGACCATGCAAATGGCAGTGGTGTGCAGTACAAATAACATTAGCATTACATAACACGGAATACCTAATGCAGCCTAATTGCAGCATTGAGAGACAGTCCTAACTAAGGCTATCCAATAATTATACCATTAAGCTACAGGCAAAAGCTGTGTATGGAGTTATTGTGAGATGCGTGAGGCTAAATCTATGGCTATTGTTGGTTTCCCGATGGTTGGAAATGGAGCATGAGGCCAGCGAAAAGTTAGGCGACACTGCGCAATAAGAGCAAAAGGTACTTAAATGGCCGTGTGCTTGGTTCACTGACAATGTTTGCAGATTGTGGACTAGGCCTATCTTCACTTTAATAGTAAATTAATTACAGATGCTAACGAGGAAATTGAAGAGGGCTTAGCATGTCCAGTTCCGTCATGCAGGGTCCCATCAAGGGACAGGTGGGAGGGTTGGCCTGCCATGCAGGGTCCCATCAAGGTACAGGTGGGAGGGCTGTCCTGCATCTCCTGACATGTTTGGATGTTGCACCTAAAGGGGCCATGCAGTAAATGGAAAAACATCCAGAGCTTTTTATCCATCCCTGCACCACCAACAATGACCAGCAAAGGGGCTTCAGAAAATCCCTTTGTTTGACGAAATCTAGTTGGGTTGGGATTGGAGACCTATGGGGCCACCATTCACTAGATGGGCCCTTTAAAATAGCTGGAACCTTTAACAAAGGAACATGACTCGAACACCTGATTAAAGAACAAAGTGGGCCTGTCCAGTGAATGATGTCATAAAACCTATCAAAGGTGATCATGTGATCCTCAGTAGATTGTTGATGTTGCTTTTATGGGTCCGAAGTGCAGTGGGCTAATATATATATTTTAATCAGATAGCTACTTCTAAGAACGGCGAAGGGACAAACAAAACCATCTTGCTGTTGCCCAGTAGCATGCTCTTTCCTAGGAATAGCTCATGCCAGTGGTCGGTACCACAGCTCTGATTTTAGGAAGTCTGTTGTGGTCATTAGTGAGGACTGTCCCCAGAGAGAGAGTCTCAAATAGAAATAGGTGTTGCATCTCCTAAACTGGGCCCTGATGTTTGAGAGAGTAAAGATGCTTAACCTGCATAACAGACGAACATTATGCCAAGTGTCAATTACACATAGAGTAGAAGTAAAGTGTATGTTGCTATATGGTTTGCACAGTTGTGAAGTCTTTGTCTATGTGTTACAGTTAGTATAAGTTCAATAATTCATTAGATCATGTATCTATGAATAATTACTAACATACCAACTAAGCGAGCTCTGAAAATGTATGTGGAATTATATGTGAATGTACACTGTGAGGAATCTGAATGATATCATCACTCTTTTCACTGAGGTAGCATCTCCTCGTGTGGCCAGGGGACGGCAGCCGCTACCTGATCCTGATCCTAGGGTGGCTATTTGAAAGAGGACCACATGGGTGAGGCGACCTTTGGGCGGATGATGACATGACATAATCTGGCGAGACATGGCATCCCCCTTTCCCTTTAGGGATATTCCCTCCATTCCTCATGCCTTGATCGAATACTGCCATTATCCTCTTCAACAACTTGCCAAGTCTACTGACAGTACTCTTCAATATCAGATAATGAACAAGATGACAAAAACCGTGACGAGAAAGAGGCAAGGAGCAATGATAATTACTCCCAATGAGAACCAACACCAGCAGTCTAATAGCTGGAAGAATCCACTTGGCTCGACACAGTTTAAAACCATGCCGGGAAGACAAGTATGGAGTTTGTCTTCTTTATCCTGGTGCACTTCAAGGACGCTGTGAGGACAAGAGATCTGACCGGCTAGGCAATGCCAGAGAACCCAAACTGTCACATTGACAGGCAAGAGGAGAATCCGAGAGAGCAGAGACTGGCAGCAGTGCAGACGACAGGGTGGCAAGACGAAGCGAGAAGGCAGCCCAGTGAGCGATGTGCTCTGGGAAGCTCTACAGAGGCTGTGGCAAAGCAGAAGGAAAGAAGCCGTGCTTCCTGGGAGCTGAGGGATCTGGGACACTGACCAAGGACCTAACGCCTGCCAGAGCTGCCTGCAGGGTCAGAGAGAGCCACAAAGCACCGGATTCAGAGTCAGGAACGCAGAGGGACGGCAGGAAAAAAAACAGTGAGCCCCAGGAAAGGGTTGGGACACCGAAGAACTCTCGGGCAAAGTAAAGGAAGCCCTAGACAGTGGGACTGGTGTCTGGAACCCACAGTGTGAACTTGGGGAAAACCAAGAAGGGAAAACCAGAAGAACGTTGGGTATTAGAACCTGGCAGGAGAGTATACCAGGTATTTTGTGTATCACAGTGAATGAACAAATTAAGAGAACTGGGCACACGCTGTGTAAAGAAACTGAGCATATCAGGCAAAGCCAAGTGTGTGAAGTGAACTGCATAAGGACGTCCTGGCAGGAGAGTATACCAGGCAAAGCCAAGTGTGTGAAGTGAACTGCATAAGAAAGTCCTGGCAGGAGAGTATACCAGGTAAAGCCAAGTGTGTGAAGTGAACTGCATAAGAAAGTCCCGACAGGAGTGTATTCCAGACAAAGCAATTGTGTGAAGAAAACTGCATGAGAAAGTCCTGGCAGGAGAGTATACCAGACGAACCCATGATTCATGGATCTGCAGGCTTCTTCTCTGTGTTGCACATCCCCTGTTTAAAATGTCTTAGTCGTTTTAGCATGAGACCGAGGGAAGGCAATGTACCATTGCTTTTGTAGTCACAAAAGGCACACACAGTAGCTTCCCAGTTTAGGAGGAGTGTGGAGTACTTCTGCTGCCTTCTCTGTCATTTCCTGAAGACATCTTATCCAGCTTGTGTAAAAGTTTTAAATGTAAGAGCAGACAGAATTCAGTCAACACACCAAGTACTTCAAATAGACAGCCCAACAACTCCTCTCCTCCATTCCTCTCTTCTGTAGTATAAATAGCTCTAAATGGGTAAAACATAACCGTGCCTGGCTTCAGGAGACCCCCGTGTGGGGATCAGCTCACACCTTGTGCATATGCAAATCCCTGACAGCCCCTCCCTACCCTTGGAAGGACAGCCCTTAGAATAAGGATGATGTTACGCTCACTTGGTATCCACGGGGATGCCACCCAGCCCTGGCTGGATGATTTGCACTCTCGAACCCTCTCCCGGTCCCTTGGTAAGGCCTCTGGTTAAAGATGGGTCAGCAATATAGGAGAGCTGGATTCAATACCAGATTGTCTTTATGTTTTCCCTCCTCCCTTGGCATCACCTCCTTCCTCCCCCTTGGGCCTTCTCCTTACCTTAATATTGTAAAAGGTGGATTCTCTGTCCTGCTCCTCGTGGCGTAGATGTGGGGGGTGAGCAGCGACCAAGTTACCTCACTGGTGCAAGCCCCCCTGTGGGAATCCAGGCCTGCTGCGACTCCATAGGTTTGCTGCTTTACAGTCTTTATATGCAGTTCTTATGTTCCTCTTAGTTTGAATAATAATGTCTTGCTTCTTTCCTTTTAGGTATTTTGGTGTTGTCATGCAGTATGAAGATGAGCATAGGCCGGTAGGCGAAAGCGCGGTGTGCGCGATGCTGTCCAGTGAGTAATGCGCGTTGCGCAGCACTGTTTTGCCTTTTATATTGCTAACCTGTGTCTTTTCTCTCCTTGCAGGTTGCGATGTTCCTCGCCGAGCGCCGTAATGTTCCAGCAATGATACTGACCAGGAGATGGCTACCCAGGTAAGAATTGTGTGGCTTTCTTCAGGAGGAAACGGGAGGAAATGCTTACTAATGCCGTCTTTCTTTCTCCTCTTTTCAGGTTATGGTATTCCAGGATGCATGCAGTGCCGGATGATGGAGTTCATACCTTCAGGTGAATGGAACTGAAGTCAGCGATGTATTGAAGACAGGATACTGTTGCAGGTAAGTTTCGTAGTGTTCTTTCTCTCTCTGCAGGCCCTTGGTTTCAGGTAAGCTGGCATCAAAGAACTGGACACGGTAAGCATTACGCTGCCCACAGCAGAATAACGCAAAGCATGTTCTGCTGTTTGGGTGCTGTTTAAATAGTCTCAGGTAAAGTAGTCCAGGCAAAATAGTCCCAGGCCTGCCACACCCAAAGTAGTCCAGGTAAAGTAGTCCCAGGCCTGCCACACCCAAAGGTCTAGACCGCATAGCTCAGTTCCTTGTAACTGAGTTATGTGTGTGCCTCCATGTTGGCTGAACCCCCCCCCCAAGTGAAAGAGTCCCAAGTAAATAGTCCCATTCCAATGTTGGTCTTCATGATGGTTATGAGCCTGGCGCCAAAGGCACCAGGACTGACTCCAAGAGAGTCTTGGATGAGGTTTTAAGGCCTTTGACCTGGCCCTAACTGGAAGGCTGACTTGCCAGTGAGGGCCAGGGGCAAGGGTCATGACAGATGAATGAAGCATGGCTGTCTTTGCCATGCTCCTTTCATTTTAGCTGTGACATAAGTAAGGAAATCTCCTGAGATCCTTAGCTAGAACGGGTCCAAAGAGACCGAAACTCGAGTTTGCATACTTATTGGAAAGTCCATCATATCCCCCAGCCCCATAACACCTGTGTGTCATTTCCAACACACTGCTCTTCACCATCCTGTGTTTGCTGCACCTCTCCATCCCCTTTTTTAATCCAGGGTGCAGGATATTTTTGAGGAATCCACACCCCACCCTCAATCTTTTCTGCTCCATTTTTCATCATGAAGAATCCCCTGCAGGGTTGCATCAGCACTGATACCGAAGGCCTGGTGCTATGACAAAACCTAGTGAGCTTGTGTCTGTTGGTGACAGTGGAGGGGGTGGGGGGTTCACTGTGAACTGCGTGAGAAGAGTTTGGCACTTGAGGGAGACAGCAAGGTGCACCTCTGGCTGAAATGAGCTGGGATTTTTGCCTCTGCCAGACCAATGCCTGACAAACGCCTAACAAATGCCTTAGTCCCAGCCCAAAACAGACCCTGCCTCGATGAGCAGAATTCCCAATAGGTCACTAAGCACAGCCCTTTGACTTGGTAGAGTGAGCATGAGGCAGCTCTGAGCCTGCCAACCAGCTTGCTAAGCAAGGCAACATTTTAAGTAGCCCTTTCACTGAACCAGAGCTTTTTGCCTCCCATAAGCTTTAGCTGTTGCTTATAGTAATTGACTGAAGTTTGCAGAGTGCCTAACCCTTCCCCCTCATCTGCCAACTCACAGATGCTTGTTTTGCTGCACATGGGATTCAATGTATCGATGTGTGTGTGTGTGTGTGTGTGTGTATGAGAGATAGAGAAAGAGAAAGAAAGATAGAGAGAGAGAGAAAGAGAGTGGGGGAGTATCGACTGCAGGTGCAGTATTAGATGGTACCTTTTTGCAATAGGCCAGTGGTGGGAGTAAGAGTTGCAGGCTATTTTGCAAGTATGTTATTCAGTGTGTATGTCTTCTGCAGACCATGTCATTTCATCGAAGGATGTTTTTTCACTGGGTTTTTTACCGTGATTTTTTTAACGAGAAAAATACATCGACTTTTTTGGGGGGGGGGGGGTAATCCCCGCAAACACCCAATTTTCTAAAAAAATGGCTGGGTTTTTGTGAGAAAAAAAAGTCGTGGTAAAAAAACCTGCAAAAAAACATCCACGATGAAAGGACGTTGTACCGTCTTCTGCATGTTAAGCATAACAGATCCGTCAGCTGTAGACAGTTACCCTAGGGGTTGATAGACTATAATACCCATTCCCCCTCTTGCGCTGCAACTCATAAAATACAGCTGAGTTCCATGGAAAATGTGGCCCAGCTGTCACATATCCACTGACATAGCAGCCATCTCTGCCCCTGAACACAATGATATACATGATTTTAATAATGTTTTAAACTAGTGCTAGTAATTGAATGGCCACCTAAGCGGGCTTTCCACCCCATATCACTTTGAACCCATATCAATGGCAGCAGGTGCTATCCAGATATCAAATAACATAACATAGCATATGTGGAGGGATCCACAACTTATAGGTGTTGTTTGTTTACTTATCCAACCATTGACTGTTAATCCATGTGGCCATTCCCACCCACTTCCTGCCCTCTCTGCCCAAAACACATCCTCCTTGGATTTCTTTGAGTTTGGTTTATCAAGTCATACATTCAAACTTTAAGCTCGAAGTGCCTGCCAGTGTCTTTTTGAGGCAGTCTTCTGAAAGTTAATGACTTAATCCAAGCTGCATAGGCGCTTTTGGATGAGGTAGAGGCCCGGGTCTGTGCAGTAGGGGTTCAGGGAGGGTAGTGGGGGGGGGGGAATTTTGCTAGGGACCATTATGCAGGTTGGGTAGTTTATTTTTCTACTCTGGTATACATGGGGGATCAAACACCATCTTGGATAAACAGTAGCCATTTTACAATCAAGGCCTAACATTGTGCTGCAGTTAGGGCTGCAGGCCCCAAGGCACACATTGGGGAGTAGGTGATTGCCTGTGGGAATAGGTTGTAGCATGGGCACCGGTGAGAAAGGCCAGAGCTGCAGAAATCCATAAACCTATTAACTCATTTTGCCAGTGTTCGTATCCCAGAAAGAATGTGTCCTGCAAGGTCACAAGGGGGTTGAGACCTCTCTGTGAACAGCGATCCCAAGATAAGGAGGGCACAGGCCTCCAACTCTTCACGTCCCAGCTCCAAGTGATGGCCCTTAGCGGCCCCCATCAAGACCCCCGCATTCCTAGGTACTGGTCAATCCCAGACCACCCACCATAAACCTGTTAAACTCTCAATTGATCAGAAAAGATCTGAAACTAGGGATTAGTTGTCTTCACCATAGGTCATGTGATGTGTGCGGCGAGGTGCCGGGAGGGTTAAAACCACATAGATAAAACGAGGGTGGGGAGCCTTGGTGGGGTGTCAACATGTCGGAATCGAGCCATAATTCGTCAGAAGCGATGATCTCGAACTACCCCTTAGCCCTTGTGTGCAGTACCGGGTGCACATTAGGATACAAATAGAACTAGTATTGTTTTTCTGAACATAATGGCCAATTAGACAACGCATTGTACAGTGTGACGCATGAAGAAGCGCCCACGTGGAAAAAAATGGACAGAAGAGGCTGGGTCCAATGGCATGGCATCCATTATGGAGCAGGTATCCATGTATAGTCTTGACCAACCAGCCACGTGGATTTGTACATTATATAATTGCGTCACTCATGACGATGAATGCCTTTATAATGTCTTCTTTGTTGCGATTTCGCCAGAAGATTCTGTGGCAGCAAAGGGCTTTGTTGGCGCACCTTCTATTTTTGTGGAAATAAAACTTTAATAACTTTGTTCTCCTTGTAAGAGGTGTACTGTTCCTTTTTCCCTAGCGGGTTGTATTTTTTCTGGTGTGAGAGTTGAAGTGTTTCTCTAAACAGGTCTGCCTTATGCCACTTGATTTATAAGCACTCTGCGTGTCCTTCACTAAAATCCTTTTAAAAACAATCATTTGTAAAGTCAACAGTTTTGGTTTGTGTATAAGCAATAGGCATTTGTCTGGAACTGCTATTATATGCCCAGGTACTCACACCATTTTATAGCTGCTACCATCAAGGGTCAGGTGTTACCACTATGCCAGTGCCTGTCAAATGTCATTCCCATGCCTAGATAAAAGCCCAAACTGTTGGCATTGCCAATGCTTGTTCACCATGCTTTGAGTAAAGTGTCTCCATTTTACTTCTTAATATCCTGTCTCTTGCCCATGATGCCGAAGCTAGGAGCGAGGAACTCTCTCATGTTGTTAGTCTCCAGAGAGTCTTGGCGAAGTTACACGGTGCTATTAAAAACCCCAAGGGTGAAGCACAGCCACTATCTTAGTCACAGCGCTCAGGGATGCTAGACCTCTGTAAGGTCACAGGATGTTGAGGTGGAGGTAGGGGGGCCTGAAACTCCTTCCAGCCCCATATCTAATGGATGGAAGTTAGGCAGAAGTGTCACAGAAAACAAAATCTGACCTTATCTAAGTAAATAGATAAAAGAAAGTGAAAGTGGAAATAAATGTGAGGTTTGCGTGACATAAACAAAGTGACGTATAGAAAGGTGTGTTTAGAGAGGCTTAGATCGAGGAGACCCCTTGAGAGGAATAGAAACACATTGCTTGCTTGGGGTGCAGTTACTATGTCAGCTCAGCATAGAACCCTAAAGCAGTGATGCTTAAGTTATGGATCGCCTGTAAGATGACTCTCGCCGGATAAAGCAGCTACAGCCTGCCTTCTACCCACCCTGATGCGTTGTGTGTATGTAACTCGCAGGCTGGTGAGGGAAGCTGGGAAAGGTGCAGAGGACGAGGGGTTTTGATCAGGTTTAAGTGATGGTTAAACTTCCAGGAATTATGTTTGTGAAGGAACAAGTATGGGCCGTCACTGCCAATGGGCTATTTTCCCGCAGAGTTGGGCCACTGAAAAACCATGTGTGCTGAAAATTACAGGAGTGTGTGGGTTGTTTTCTTTTGGGGTACTCAGCACAACAGTTTATTTGGAAATGTTCGAAGTGCACATCTTTACTTCAAAGGCTAAAAAAAAAAGAGTCCTGGGCGCATTTTCGTTCTAAATTTAGAATCTGCTTGGGGGCTTAGACGAGCAAGAAGTGTCCACTTACCAAGTCACAGCCTGGCTGAGACACACAAACAGCCTCATGGCTCTGCAGCCAGCACCTCAATCACCTCGCAAAAAATTTCTTTTGTTATCAGCAGCAATGCCTTTCTTAGGCGTGATGGGACATTTCCAACTCGGAAATCGCAAACCAGCAGCAGTTATCATGCAAATCTGTACCCACTTCAACATCAGTTAAAATGGGTGACTGAATTAAGCCCCCTTTTAAAGATTCGTTTGTTTATACCCATGATGTCTACTAGATTGACATGCAAAACAGTTTTGCTTTATGTCCATGGTCAAATATTAACATTATACATAAAAATGTAGACCTCCAAACCTCTACCAAGTAAAGTTGGGAAGATGTGTTTCAACTGCCTACATTACGGAGTGGGTTAAAATCCCTGCTTCGCTGTTAAGCCAAAGTGTTTTGTTTAGTTTATTTATTTAGTGCACCAAACCCTTAGGCATGTAGCCGCAATGCAGCATAGTAAATACAGTTACAAGAGCAGAGATAAAACATTTACAAGGTTAACAAGAATTCATTACAACTGCAGTTCAGATATATCACATATCAGCAGGTCATGCGTTTGTCATGCCTCATTGGAAAAGAGCCAGGTTTTTACATTTTTCAGGATCTGTAGTAAAATGGTTCAGGCAAAGAGTTCCAAAGTTTAGCTGATGAAACAGGGAAGCTGCTACCACCAGCTTTCTGTAACTTGAATCTAAGTATTTTGAGACAATGTAGGTGTTGGGATCTTGCAGGTCGGTCTGATGTGTTCCTGGAGAATTTGCAAGCTAGGTATTTAGGAGCTGAGTTGGAAAGGCATTTATGAATGGTTGTTAAGGTTTTAAATGCAATTCTGTCTTTGGCTGAGAGCCATTGGGCGTTGCGTCTTAGTGCTGGTATGTGCTGGGTTCCCGGGATGTTGAGCGCCGTTCATAACGCATTAATTTGTATTATTTGCAATTTTTTTACATTGCGCTTGCTAATCCCCAGGTACAAGGCATTACAATAATCTATTTTAGACAAACTGAGAGCTCTTGCCAAGGTAGTGCAGCTTGCTGTTGACACAAATGGTTTACACGCATTGATTAGTTTGCACGTGTAAGCCGTGGCAGAGGCTGTAGCGTTAACTTGTCTAGTTAAGGTTAAGGCAGAGTCAAAATAGATTCCCAGAGTTTTCACTTCCTTCAAACCTTTTATGTTGATCCCATCGTTAAGACAAAGACTATGGGGGTCATTACGAGTTGGGCGGTAAGGGTTTACCGGCACCGTTAAGGATGCCGGTAAACCATTACCGCCCTATTCCGGGGTCCCTTAGCGGGTCCCAGCAGGAACGGCTGGTCTGACCAGCCGTTCTCTGCGGAACCCGTTAAGGGACCTTGGAGCTAATAACTGCAGGCCCGCTATTAGCGCCTTCCCCATTCCCATTGATCCCTATGGGTGGGGGCTCAAATGGGAATGGGGAATGGTATACTGAATGGGGACTTACCGGGTCCGCATAGGTCAGAATGTCCCGGTAAATCCCCGTTCAGTCAGACTGGACCCAGACCTGGGTTTGGAGGCAGCCATGGCGCTAATAGCGCCATGGCTGCCTCCAAACTCGTAATGACCACCTATGTATGGCCATCCATGCTTGGATAACAAAGTGTGTGATCCTGTGTGTGGATCACACACACACAAAGTGTGTGATCCTGGGCAAAATATTGAATCTCATTCTGACTTAACTACACACACAAGTCCATATAAGTGATTAAATTCACACTACATGCAAAAGGCACCCTAACAATGAAGCAAATTTAAGGACTTTAGGGACCAAATGGTGTACCCTCAGGCTCCTCTGTCAGTGGCCCCAATGCCATCACCTAGAATTGCATTATTAATCCACTGGCACTCCCTCAGTCTCAAATCACTTGATTTAACAGGAAAATATATAGGGCCTCATTGAGGGTCCGGCGATAACCCTGCCAGTGATACCGGTGGGTTGCTGCCAGACCTGTAAAAAATTACCGGCGCCTGACTTCCGAGTGCCAACGGGCTATTCCAAGTCCGGTGGCTGGGAAGTCAGGCGCCATTAATTTTGTTAGTCCCCATTTCCATGGAGTCCCATAGGAATGGGGACACGGAAGCACTGGCACCGTTAACAACGGTACCAGTGCTCTCGTGAAAACTCTGCAAACGGGTGCCGTCGCGCCCAGCAGGTCTGACTCTGGCTGGTGGGACGGCACCTGCCTGCCGAGTTGTAGTCTGCTGTTCCGGAAACAATGGTGCCGGTAGGCTTACCGGCACCGTTGTTTCCGGACCGGCACTATTGTAATGAGGCCCATAGTCTCATTAGCCATTCAGTGCACCAGAGATTCATGTATAGCGGGGAGAGGGGGCTGCAGCAGAACTCTCTTCATGCGCTGTCACTCTCTGTCCCTCTCCAGTCTCTTTCTTTCTCTCTCTCTGCACTGTCTCTCTCACTCTTTTTGCTATCACTCCCCGCACTCTGTGCACTTTCACTCTCTCTTTCACCATGCACTGCCACACTCGCCTTTTGCTGCTGCTCTGTCTCTTTTCCCACCTTAACTCCTCACGCCCTTACCCTCCCTCTCACCCAAGCACCCTCGAAGAAATCTCCTTTTGCACTATCATTCCATCTTCTCCAATTCTCATCTGTGCTTGCAGCCCTTACTTTTCCTCTCACCCTTCAACTCACACCCTTGCTTTTTTACCCTCCCACTCACCCTCTTTTGTTCATATCTCCTCTTGCCCACCATCAATGGAATCCTCTCTCAATAGCTTCCTCTCTTGCCCTTCTCATCCTCTTGCATCCCTTCATCTCTTCTGGGCCTCGACCTTGAAACTTGCAAGGCCCTCACTGCGCAAGTGCCTCCATCACTCGGCAGGCAGGACGTTACTGGCCATGCATAACCCAGAAAGCCTGGTTTAAAGCTGTAAGGTCTCTTTTGGTTGATTAGAACTCTAAGCTCCTACCAAGGGCTTCCTGTGTAGTTACTTATTGTTGCATTGACAGTTCTCCGAGAGATTGTTTCTGATTGGTTGGTTCTTCAGGGCCTCCTCATGGAGATAGCGATTTTTCATAGTCTGGTCCAATGCTTTTCCCTTCGATAGTTCTCGGTAACACCTGCCTGCATGAACGTTTCTGCTTTACTCGGGCCCAGTGCCTAGCCCCCGGGGTGTCCGTTCAGGTTTGGGAATTGCAGTGTCACTGTTTTGGGGGGTCTGTTGTGGTTGTTTGTGATGCCAACAGTAGTCCCCAGTGGATTACATTTGAATTTACTAGGGTCCCAAAGCCTCAGACTCTGTAACTCCGATTGTGGATGCCATCTCTCGTGAGCTATGACAATACTGTCACCTCCTAAATTTAGTTTACATAATTGATATAGTAAGGATCTTGCTTCAAGGAGAAGCAACTCACTTCATCGAACACTTACTGTAACAGCAGCATCCCAAAGATGGGAAATTGTACATTGGACATTGTAGAGTCGGTGGTCGGTTCAGAACAGATAACAGAACTATTTGACCAGTAGTATGTTGTTTTAGGGGGTGACGCTAGGGTTCCAGTGGTTTCTCTAGTAGGGTGACCCTTGGGTTGGGAATGGTTAACAAAGCTTTTTCTGACGGGATTTCTTTTGTTTAGCTCTGTCCCAATTAGGGGGTATCTCTGGTGTTGAACTTTGACCACAAGGCCTTCTCTCTGGCAATGTCCCTTATGTTACATTCGGCACCTCCTTCTTCCCAGGGTTGCCTCCTTTTTTTGTCAAGGGCTGCAGTGGCTGCTTTTAGGGCATGCCTCTTGTGTTGAGCTTCTTTAGGGGCCTTTTTGCCTCCTATCAGGGTGTCTCTCATTTAGTTTGGGCCCCCACCCTCCTCCCATGGTGTCTCTTGCTTGGGTAGGTCAGCAGCGTTTTCTTGCAGAGATGATTCTGGTATAAGGACTACTAAGGTCTCATTGCCTTCTTTAAAGGTGTGTCTCTTGTACTGGGCAAGAGAACCCCCTGTTCCTCCCTTAAGTGTGTGTTCATTGTGCTGTGCTAGGGCCCTCAGTCTCCTCTTATGTGAGTGTCTTGTGTTGATTGAGAACTCAGTAAATCTTTATCGTGGATGTCTCTTTTGTAAATCGACTTCCCCAGAGTCTTCACCTCGAGTAAATAATATCTCTATGTTAAGCTTTAGCTCCATTGCAGCTTTTTATGGAGTGCCGCTTGTTTTGGGCTGGGGAGACTCTGTAACTTTTTGGGGGTGTATCTTCAGACCTACTAAAGCCACACGTTCTCTTTCCCTTTGTTAGATCTGTGTATCCTTTGAGAGGTGTCTCCTGTGTTGGTCTAGGCATTTCCACCTGCCAGTTGTTTCAGATCCACCAGAACACCTGGAGATCGTGTAAATGGCAGCTGTGCGAGGTATGACTACCAGTAACATAACATATACCTCTTGCCCTCAGGTAAGGGGGATCACTGCCTCTGACTTAGAAATGAGTCAAACGACCTCAGAGGTTCCCTGCCTGAGATACGCAATCAATGTTTATGCACCATTTCTGCGGTTTGTCTAACAAGGAAACTCTAACCCACAGAACTTTGTTTGTGCTACAGGAACTTGCATAAAGGACTTTTGTTTCATCATCTCTATCAAAAAAAGCATCTTGCCAAACTGAGTGATGGGAACTAAAGCTGAGTTGGGTAGAGGAGGCACAGGCCTAATGATAAACACAGGCCTGTATGTCAATCTACAAAGTAAAAACAAAAAATCCAAAATGAAGCCAAACAAATAAATTCAGGCGCATACTTTTAACATAGAGTACCTCAGCCTCACTATACGTGCTTCTTGGAGCTTTACATCACTTCATAAAAACAGTAAATTGTGTGTTCTGTGTCACAAAACAAGCACCTGGACAACTTCAGGCAGCAATGCATCTACTGTATAAACTGTTTGATAGATCTATTCAGACAGCACCAGCGTGCAGGAGTGACATTTGAGGGCCGACATTCACCCCAAACTACCCATACCGCGACAAAACAATAGCAGAAACCCTTTAACTTCAGCTTGGTGAAAAAGCACACTACAAACACGGTTCGTAAGCACCCAGAAAGGAATTGTCTCTGAGAAAAAGTGACAAGAACTCACCGCTCCACCAGGGACATAATGAACACAAAGCAAAACCACACTAATAGATGCATATGACAATGTGGTACGTTTTTGAGAATATCACATCACCACCCTAGCTCAGGAGACAGCCCTAGAAAGCCAATTTATCATCCACTGGGAAGGACAGCTAGAGATAAACACCAAACTGGCCTGTTCTAAATCCTACAAAGGAACCACCGCCCAATAGACCACCTCACCTCTGACAGGAACCTCAGCACAGACAGGTGCTCACCAGTTACAGTCTCAGTGAAGGCAAACGGTTGGAGCTCAAAACTGATGAATATATAGAGAAGTGGGAACCCGGAGAGATGGAGGTTTGGAAAAACAGAGACAATTTTCTCCAGCATTGTCCAAAGTACAGTGGTGTGAGATGTCCTGCAGCTATCAAAGAAGGGACACTCATCCCAAGAAAAATCGAAAACCCATGCCTGCTACAATTTTAACTCAACAAAACAGAGGCAAGGGCATGAACATCTGCAATGCTCTGCTCTCTGCCCTCGAGCATACGGCCGACACTTTGGCCCCTTCCCAGTTGCTCCCGACTCGCACTGTGCCCTCAGCCCCCTGGTATTCTTCGGATCTGAGGCTACTGAAACAAAAATGTCGCCTCTCCGAACGAAAATGGCGTCTCTCTCCTGACCTCAACACTAAGTTGGCCTATATACAAGCACAGAACTACTATCAATGTTCTATAAAAACATCTAAAGCCCAATACTATGCTAATCAGATCCTAACGGCACCATGTTCTTCTAAGGAGCTTTTTTCGGTGGCTAAAGAGCTATCTACCCCTGCTCAGCCACCTTCGATGACTATTCACACCCAAGATCACTGTGATCTTATCGGTTCTTTTTTTCAAGAAAAGATTTGCACCATTTGAGAGAGATTTGTGTGGAAAGGTCCTCCTCTCTTAATAGTCTGAACTCTTTTAACTGCCCAATGGAATATCGTCCCAGTATCTTTAAGTTTGTGACAGTTACTGAAGCTCTGGTTACTGAAGCACTGTCAAAATTGAAATCTGCTTCTCCTGCTGATCCTATTGCCCTTCACATTCTTCAGGACCTCTCTGGGAATTTAGTCCCTCTCCTTACTGAGACTCTTAAACATTCATATGCCACTGGATTCATTACAAATGCCCTCAAACATACAGTGGTTTTTGCCGTTGCTAAAAAAAAACTTCTTGACCCAGCAGCGGCTGAAAATTATTGCCCAATTTCCTTACTTCCAGCCATGTCAAAACTGTTAGAATCTATGATTTCCCCTCAGCTCTCGGTCTACTTCGACGCCAATGACATTATCCACCCTCTCCAGGCTGGTTTTCATTTCATGATGATATTGCAGGGTTACTAGACCGCAGAGAGACGTGTGCTCTCATTTTACTCGATCTCTCTGCGGCCTTCTATACTATCGACCACCAAAGACTTCTGCAGTGTCTTTCGGATGCAGGAGTTATGGGAGTACCTCTGATGTGGTTCTCATCTTTTCTTCCTGGCTGTACTCAGGTGGTGTCTCTTCCCTCTTTCACCTCTCCTCCTATGGTATTTGCCTGCAGAGTTCCACAGTGGTCGGCACTTTCCCCACTACTCTTCAATATATATAAGTCGCACTGGCCAAACTTATCTTGTGTTTTGGTGTACACTTTTTCATATACGCCGAAGATACCCAGATCCTTTTCCATCTTAATTCCCCTAAAGAAAACCCTCCCCAGCTTCTGAGAGATTGTCTCTCAGCGGTGGGGATTTGGATGACTGAAAATTGGTTGAAATGAATCAGAGAGAAGACGGAGGTACTGGTAATTTTTCAAGACTCCGCCAGCCCCTGTTGGACCTCCAACTACTGTCTCGGGCCCTGCTCGAGACCTTCTGCGTTAATCAAGAGCCTTGGCATTAAGGTCACGGCTTCTGGCTCCAGAGAAGCACAAATCTCTACAGTTTGTCAAACAGGGTTTGTTAAATTGAAGATTCTGAAGAAGGTCCTCCCCTTTCTTCCTGATGAGGCTAGGGTTAAGAGTGTGACTGTCTCCATTATGGGGGCAATAGACTACTGTAATGGCATCTACCTCGGCCAACCAAAGATGCTATTTCAGCGGCTTCAGACTCTGTAAAACACGGCCACCAGGCTTGCTCTTAACGCGCCCAGAATGTTTCATTCTCATGACCTTCTTCAACGCCTACATTGGCTGCCTGTTAAAACCCGGGTGAACTTTAAGATTTTATGCACAGTCCATCGTGCTATCCACTCGATGGGAGCCGAATTTCTTCAACTGAGCTATCTCTCTACCAACCCAAAAGATCGCTTCTTTCATCGAACCAACTTCTGCTATGTGTTCCCCGCTTTTGGCGTGCCCGGGCAGGCCGCAGATCCTTCGCTTTTCTGGTCCTGTCATTGTGGAATGCTCTTCCCTATTATATTAGGAGCATCCACACTGTATCTAGCTTCCATAAACAGCTTAAAACACTGTTTTTTAGAGGTTGTTGCCTTCATCTTCTCTCTGGTCCCGTTAGCGCCGAGATGCCAACCGGTCTTTGTTATGATATGATATGATATGATGTGGCATTTATAACACGCCTATACACAAGTGTTTCAAGGCGCGATGAGGCAAGGTAGGGGGAACAGAGGGAAGACAGACAACGATCCTACTAGGTGAGGTGTCATTCAGAGCACGCAAGTGCATGGGAAGGGGGAAGGTGGAAAGTGCGAGGGAGAGGGGGAGGGGAAAGTGCAGTACATGGGATAAAAGAATAATACAATAAGTAAAGTACGGCCAGCTGATGGCAAGTGCAAGGGTAAGTGCAGACAACCGGTGTCAAGTGCTGGTAGTGGGACTGTAGGAATACAGAGACAGTGGGGGGTTGCCAGCAAGGCAGTGCAGGTGTGCAACTGGCAGTGAAGGGGACCTGGGCCTGAGATCAGAGGGTGGCCAGGTAACAAATGCAGTTTCAGCCAGGGATTCAGCAGGGGCGAGGAGGAGAAAAAGCAGAAGCAAAGAGAAAGGTTTTGAGGTGCTTCCGGAACCGGAGATGGTTCTCCTCAAGATTCAGTGAGGCAAGGAGGCTGTTCCAGAGGGAGGCCCCAGCCGAAGCGAGAGATCTACCACCAACTTGTTGCTTGGAGAAGCGACTGATCCTGAGGGAGTTGGAAGCGGAGGAGCGAAGAGCTCGAGAAGGAAGCCATTTAGGAAGAGAGAGTTGAAGGTATTGAGGCCCCAGGCCCCAGAAGGCTTTGTGGACAATGCAGAGGGTTTTGAACTTAATCCTTGTAGCCATAAATATCTTTACAATACAATACAATACAAACCTCATCCAAGGAGAGCCACAGAAGCAGACATTGCTCTACCTGAACTGTGCCAACTTATTACAATGATTGATTCACGACTGGTTTTTCACGAGCCTGACAAAAAGTACATGGCTATTGGGAGTAAGCATTAAGAAGGGGAAGTTAGATGCTGAAGAAGTGAGGATACGGTTATGTGCACTCCATCAAAGTAAGTGAAGGGGGCACACAAGTGTACATAAAGGGTCAAAAAATGAATCGAGTTTCTTAATAGAACTGTTATTTTGACACTATATATATTTTTCTTGCTAGCTTCCTCCGTTTCTGGCTAGCTTTTGTAAACTTTATTTTTAGAATAGGGCAATCACATTTGCAGATCCCGATTTGTGAACATCATGATATAACAAAATCCAACACTCTAAAAAAAGCTTCAGTTAAATTGCTTGCACCGTTTATTACACAAGTTATGCTGCAGTTTACCCTCTTTTTATTTAAAATGTGTATGAAAGTCACTGGGTCTTCACGGAATTCAAGCAAAGCGTGCATTCTCTCTTGCAGGTCTGGAGTACTTGCTTCATTTCATGCAGCTGCATGCCTCTCTCAAGTAATGGCCATAAGCAGGTGACCGTAGCACATTCCAAACCTCTTTCATTGTCTATTTCCCCTTTATGGTTCCTTCCTCTTGTATGTCTCACCCCTGTTTTCCTCTCTGTGCCGTTCTCTCCTTCCCCCACAGCCTCAGTATCTCTTCAACGCCCCTCTTCTCCCATCACATCGGTCTTCACTATTACCAACAACACATTCATTTAATTTCCTTTCTCCTCTCTGTTCTTCTTTTCTTACCCCTTCATTGACTAGTAGCAGCTTAATTGTACTTTGTCTCCTAGTCTGGCACCTACACCATTCCTTATATCCATGCCACTTTGAAAAGTCCTACTGCAGCTTTAACTAAAAGTATATCTGGCCAGGCATGGCGTGGAGCGCCTGCGTGGAGTCCTGCGTTGAGTCCAGTTACTCTACAAGAGACTGAGACTGAGACAAGTCGCTGCTTTTCCTGACTCCAGACTGTAGCGCTGTGGACTTTGAAAAGTGCTACTGCAGCGTTAACTAAAAGTATGTCTGGCCAGGCATGGAGCGGAGCACCTGTTTGAAGTCCTGCGTTGCGTCCAGTCACGCTACAAGAGACTGAGACTGAGAAAAGTTGCTGCTTTTCCTGACTCCAGACCGTAGCACTGTAGACTTTGAAAAGTCCTACTGCAGCTTTAACTAAAAGTATATCTGGCCAGGTATTCTTTTCTTACCCCTTCATTGACTAGTAGCAGCTTAATTGTCCTTTGTCTCCTAGTCTGCCACCTACACCATTCCTTATATCGTAGCACTGTAGACTTTGAAAAGTCCTACTGCAGCTTTAACTAAAAGTATATCTGGTCAGGCATGGTGCGGATTGCCTGCGTGGAGTACTGTTTTGAGTCCAGTGACTTGCAGTCAACCGTCAGGAGATGTCAGGTAGACTGCGAGTTGACAATGGACAAAGACTCTAACTTGAGGTCGGGCACTCGGAAGACGGTGAATCGGGTCAGGGTTACTAGAGAGCCGAAAGTGAGCTCGGAAGCAATGGAGGGGGCCAGGACTCTGCGCAGTGCGGCACTCACGGGCATGCTGAGTGCAGTGTCTCCTCTGGGCCAAAGGAATCAGGGCCCCTAGCCCTCTCAGCATCCCCCTTCTCCAACCTCTCAAGTCTCCCCCAACATCGCCGAGACACCAGAGGAAGTCGGAGGCTCCAATTGAAGCGTGTAAGAAGAAAAAGATTGCCAAGTCAGTAAATGTAGTGACCACTGATGCTCGAGTATGTCTCCTTCCATTTACACCTCATTATTGGGCTCAACCAACAAGACATTCAAGGCCGAAGAGGCTACTAATGACAATATGAGGTCTGATACTCGCAGGCCAGAGGCGGAGGTGGTGAGGAATGCAATCTTCTTTGCCCAACCTCTGGCAGTGGTGTTATGTGGCGCCCCCTACTGCAGCAATCAATATGCCACAGCCAGCATTTCTGCCCCGTCCATCTTTCAACCTGGCCTGGGAAGTGGAGGAGCGACTCGAGGACGATTACAACAAAGGGAAATGTAAAACCCTCATCTCTCCCCCACCTAAATGCAGTACTCCCAATTCGGGCTGCAGATCCCATGTAGGTGAGGGTTTGAGGGAGGACGGGCCTGGTGACTCACTCCCACGATGAAGAAACCCTGTTGACTTAGGAAATATGCCCTACATTACTGAAACCGGGGTTGGGCTGGCTAAAAATCACGAACCATCTTCTCAAACGCCAGAAATAACACCCGTCGTTTTGACACTTGATAAGGCTTCACATCCCTCAAGTCCGCCTTCTTCAGGGGATGCCCACAAAACCCTCATGTAGTTTCTGCATGTTACCAGCGTCAGTGGAGAACCTTCAACGCTTATTTAAGGCATGTTCTGGACTGACGGAACTAAGATCTAAGTTCTTTGGAAGGTTTGTGGAGGCTACTCCGTCCTTATCAGATGCAGAATGGTGGTCAGTGGTCTTGAGAGGTGACCAAGTGGGACTTAATATTGCTGCAGTTGATTTTTTAAAGGAGTGTTTGCGGCAGAAACTCACCTCTGGATAGTTGACGTATAGTTTTAACTAAGGAACAGTAAATTGTTTAATCGTTTAATTTTATGAAGAAAAGCACCCTGAATATTGGGTTGGACACTGGATGCCTAAAGGGATGTCATCTCTCTCTCTTGGGCTTTTGAAAACTTTCTTTGCTAAAAGTTTTGTAATAAATGAAGAATGCATTAAAAAAAAATACAAAAAATATCCATGCCATTCCAAAACATGTCTGTGCCATCATCGAAGTTCTGTGCCTGACTCCATCTTATTATCCTGCCTTCGTTCCATGTGTTTCACTTTTCCACTCGCCCTCCTGGGACCAAAGTTATAAAAGAGACATTTCTCAATGCAATACATATGGCAGGACTGGGACAGTTGAAGAGCATTGGAGCAGGGGACACAGACACTTGATGCCTTGCAATGGTGAGATGTGAAGAAAGTGTGTTGGCAAGGCAAACATACCATTGGCCTGAAACTTAGCACAACATTATTTCACAAAATAATAGAAATTATATTTAGCAAAAGGTTTATCCAAAACATCAAGAGGGACATTAATCCATCTGTGGATGGGCGATCAACATTTGAGACTCTTCCATAGCTCGGAAGAGTAATAGTCCCATTCCAAGACTAATGGGGGAATCCAGATCGAAGAACTTTATTCGTTATTAACCAGACAGGGTGTCATTCTGTCTGGTACAGAGGCTTTAAAACTATTTTCCAATTGAATCATGAAATGCAAAGTAGGAATTGCCATCCCACCACATATATTTCCCAAAAGAGATAGCCAATTGATTTGATTTGCCATATAAATAAGGCATGTCTACATTGTGTGTGAACTGCACCCACTATCACCTTATCCTTCGCTCAGTCTGCCAGCAGATTTATCAGTCTCGGCAATCCCTCTGCTGGACTGGACGGCCAAACCTCCGCCATGGTTTATGAAATCTTCACATGATGTGAAATTGTCAGTATTCCCATTGCCAGAGACAGACTCGAGAACACACAAACTCTCAAAGACAGTTCAAGGGTTTTTAATGAAGAATTTGAGAAGGGGCTGACTAAAGGCTGCCCTCTCTCTCTTGTCTCCCCCGGCAGTTCCCTCCCTAGGATGAAAGCTAGAGATAGGTAACCCCTGCTGTCTGATCACTGGCTGGCTTGCTGTGATGGTCTAAGGGCAAATGCCCTTTCTATCTGTCTCCCTCTGGGGGGACACACCTAGCGATCTATGTGAATCCTAACCTAAGTCCCACAATACAATTGGTGCAAGAAGAAATGCCTTACCTGCAAACTTTGACCCTTCAGATGTTTTGGACTACAGTTTCCAATAACCCTAACCAGCAGGCTTGATGGTGAGGGATCATGGGCGTTGGGGCACAAAGCATCTGGAAAACTGCTGGGTAGAGACCCTTGCACTCTACCTACAGCGCCTGCATTACATTGGAAGCTGTAATCAAAGCGATGAGGAGATCATGTGCACCAGCTGTGCTGCCCTTGGAGTGTGATTCAGCACCTTTTATATGAACTGGAAGGGAAACTGCTTCCTCATCGGTCCCTCTGGGTCTTACACTATCAGCTAACCGCTGATTATTCCAGAGAATTGGAGGCAAGTTCAACGGCACACTGCACTTTAATTGGAGGCGAATAGTCCTCTCATCATTACCTCTAGCTGCTTGTGTCCACTGAACGGGGTGCGAGAATGGTTTTAGCGGGTGTGTATGGCTGATATTAATACAATGTGAGTGTGGGCTTGATGCTTCATATCTCCAGGACTACAATACTGTAGTCAATCCAAGACAGTCACTGCACCTCCTGCATCTAAAGGATGCAGCAGCACTGACAGTTTAAAAGCTGTTAATTACTGCGTTGCTTTGTTTAAGGTGAGAGGCGTTGCTAGGGGGGGTTGAGGGGGCTTTAGCCCCTGGTCTTTTGGTTGTAGCCCCTGATAGAAGCTCAGGGGCTACAACCAAAGGGCTAGCTAGCCCCGAGTCGCGACAGTCCCGACAATAGCATAGCCCCATATCTTTTTCAGACCTAGCAACACCCCTCTATAAGGCAGTGGAGTAATGTAGAGACTCAGTGCCCCTATCTTTAGAAAGCACTGTGGTTCTTACATCCGGGGCTGCTACTGTGCAGCCTGGCTTCAGGACTCAAAGAGTGACTATAGCTGATTGGGTATAGAGGGAGAGACTGCCATCTGCGAGGGTTGCTATCCTGAGCTGTTTACATTTTTGCTCTGCAAAATTATGCTGGTTTTCTCTCTCTCAGAAAGCGAGCTCTGCTAAGCAGGCCTCACTTTCCAAATGCCCCATGCTGAAAAGGATAGCTTGCTCATGTATACTTTGCTGGGTCCTGTTTGACACACCAACAGCTGCAATGTGATGTGGCAACATGGTAGCCACAGAATAACATCTGCAATCCTGGAACAGCCTGTTACAGCTTTATTATTATTATTATTATTATTATTATTATTATGGTATTTATTGAGGTGTACAACATTACAGATAGATAACGGAGCACTTTTCAGTGGTAACTTTTCAGTACTAAGTTAATTTCAACAGCAGTAGGCTGTCTTCAACAGTGGGCACCCATGACTCAAGCTGTATGTAACTGCTTTCCTCATAGCCCGATGGCACAACTTTGGTTAAATATTAGAAATATAAAACTCTACGTGTAACTATATCTGGTTTGAAGCCATTGGATGTAATTTAATTAAAAGTTGGTTTCCTGGGACTCCTGCAGCTGTCAGAGCCCTTTGCATTTTGCCGTTTAAGGCTGGGAGTTTCACCCACAACAGAAGTTGGGCCCAGTCCTGTATGCCCCTTCATTCTCTGCTGCAAAGACTTGATGTTTGATAGTAGGGTATGTCCCAGGCAGTAGAGGAGGTGGGGGGGGGGCTGAGTACAGCTCTCTGCAGCTCAATAGAGAGGTCTCACCAGGGGAATAATTACTGAAGTCTTTTGATCTCATGTGGACAGGAGCAGGGAAACTATAGTGTAGCTGAGAAGGGGTCTGAACACTTAAGAAAAGGTCCCACCATCTTGAAAACACGCATGCCACCATCTCTTGCTCTGACCCCTCCCAACTTCCTGCAGACAAGGCACTCTGGAACTGACATCAGAATGCAAAACCCTTGCTATACCAGCAAGGAAGTAAAGACTGGCCAAAGCTCCCAGCCACTGGGGTGAGGATAACGATGTTCAAGGAGGGGGCAGGCCTTCCCCGTAACCATTTAAAGGGAACATTTGAAGTGACCTGCTGTTGGAAAGCCTGTCTGCTGCTGGAACACTGGTACCCACAATTCTAATTGCTGAAATTGCAAACCATTAAATGCCCCTGGCAACCTTCTTGGGTGGGAAGGGCACAAGACCAACACCACTTTCCTCAGAGATTTTCGACAGGGTCTCAGCATCCCAGGAACAAAGGAAGCTAGCTCTAATTATCCCTAAATCACTGAGCAGCTGAAAGCTGGTTTAAGCAATTTTGAGACTGCCCAAGTCGCTGTAACGACCCATCAGAGCTGCTTATGGCACTCTATGCTTTGAACCACTTTGAGCACCTTCAAGTCCGCTGATGCAACATTGCCTGTCCGTTTCTCAGCTTCTTTGAACTTCGGAGTTGTTGCCACTGCTGAACCATGATGCTTTGTTGAACCTAGTCCAACCAGCTGGCAGCTAAAGTGGAATGGCTGCTGCAACCATTGTCGAGCCTTTGATATATGCGGAACAGCACATTGCTGCTTGTCTAAAGCTTCTTCAAACATTGAACCGTTGCCCCTTGCTGAATTGCACCGAGTTGCTGAATCCCGTCAAATGAGCTCCACTGACTCGACCATGACTCCACTCACTGAAATAAAAGTGCCCAGAAGCCCGGCTCAACACTGTCATGCTCCTGAAAGAAGACATCAAGGTATCCACTGTGGTTCTGACCCCCTGGTCTTTTTCTATGAGCCCAAGGGCATCAAAGACCACACGTTATACCTTAAAAGACACATTCTCAAATCTGTTGACTTTCCTGCAAGACTGTTACCTTCATCCCGAGAGTGCCCATTTCAACGAAGGTCTGCATTCACTGTGTGTTTTATTACAGAGGTGGGCTGTTAGTATTTTTGATAGTTTGTTTCTCCTTTTAGTCTTATTTGTATCGAACCTTGATTGGACGTTTCTTTTATTTTGGTACTTACTGTACTATTGTTGTTTGGGTGCATTCTTGCTAGCTCACACCCTCCTGAAGATTATAGCCTGACCTCGCCCATGTTACTTTAAGGAAGTGCACCCTTCATTGTGTGCTGTTCACCTTTATGACTGAGATCCCTGCTGGTTTATTAGTAGTGTGTGAATGAGCAGGAGGTCAGAAACCACTGCACGCCCATGTATTCTTGTAGAGCAGTAGAAATGTCAACACATACAGTGACAGCTTTTCGTCCAAAGGTGCTTCCCAAGGACTACCACAGTCCTCCAATAATCCTTAGCTACTGGGCGGAAGCTCAGATGCACGATAGATTGCTTCAAAGTGGAAATCTCAAATTATAGCTCTACATATGTATGTTGATTGTATGACCCATGCAGTATTGGGTTTGTAACTTTTCAGTATTGCCTGTTTTTCGTGTACAGTACAGCACAGGCTGATGATGCCATGGAAGCACAGCATTATGGATGTTGCCTCCTGTGCTAGTAGGGTGTATAGGTGCATCAGTGGCAAAAGAGCAGTTTCCGATGACAATAGTGTGAGTTGTTCAGTGGTGACAATACAGCCTGGGTTTTGCCTATGGTGGTAATGTAAATGTGGTTGTACTGTGACAGAAGTGCAGGTTTGGTGCCTAGCTGGGCAGTGCAGCATGTCCTGCATTGAGGATTAAGGGTCCGGCAGCAAATTGTAGGAGCTGTACCTGGGGCAGTAAAGTGTGGTTTGTCCAGTGGGGCAGTCTAACATGGTCTGTGCAATTATAGCAGTACAGTATGGGTTTTACAGTGAGAGCAGTTCAGTGTTGATTATGCAGTGTGACAATGCAATGATGGGTGTAATGCAGCAGTGCAGATTAAACCATAAGGCAGTAAGGTTTGGGCTGTGCATTGGGACAGTATAATGCAGTTGTGAAATGAGGCTGTTCTGTACTGATGGTGCTGTAGACACAATATAGGGCCCGCGTCATGGAATTTTTTGCACTGTTCAAAGTGACTTTGCACTAGTGACTTTGCACCGCCGACACAAACCCTGATTCATGGAACCGTGCAAAGTGTATTTTTGCAGTGGAAAGTCGGTGCAAAGTCGCTTTGAACCGTGCAAACAATTCCATGAATCGGGCCCATAATGTTCGATGCCTCTGGAGCCAGTAAAGTGGACAAGGGGAAGTGCCTTGTGCTCATGAGCTGTGCAATGTGTGCTGTGCCATGAGTTTGCATCATGCGGGTAATGCAGTGGGTGCAGTGAGGGTCCTGTGTGGAGTATTGCCAGAATTTGAGTTATACCAGCAAGGCAGTACCTAGTGATTGTACAATGGGGAAGTGCAGTATTGGTTTTGTTTGTGGAGTGGTGGGAGGTGTATTGTCCCAACGAGTTAGTAGGCTGTGGCTTAGGCAGCAGGGCAGATAGATATTATTCCAAGACTGCAGTACGCTGTGGGTAGTGCAGTGGCTGTAGTCCTGCAGTGTTTAATTTGCAATGGGGCAGAACATTGAAGCTCATTCAGAGAGTGGAGCAAGCATAAGTATAACCTAGAATTTTCCGATGCCTGCCCTTTCCTTTACTGTCATGTGCTAGAAAGTCTTCCCGGCACTAAGGTTCTTCTTCTCTCCCCTTCTAGAGGTGAACGGAGATCAGAAACCTCTAGAAATCCGTCTTCTGCAGCTGATGATTGGGTCCTTCAACGCCACAGCCACACCGAATCCCAGCATCCTCATCGCCCTGCGTTTGGCCAGGGAGCACAACCGAACGATAGAGCGGGCCTTGGCCGAGAAGCTGAAGGAGGATGCGGTAAAACGAGTGAACACCGGTAAGTCACTCATTTTACCGCTACAGCTTTCCTACTCCATAACCTCAGCACCCCTGACTTGGCACGGCCCCTCTTATGCCTGCCGTTCCCTGGCCTTGCCTCAATGCGGTGTTTATTGCCACATGGTGCCAATGATATGGATGCAGCGACACTCTGTGCGTATTCTATTTGTCAGACCCTGAAATCTCTTGAGTTTTTCTGGACTGAGCGCCTGCCCTCTCCGCCCAAACACCTGTACGTCACAGGCTCCAGACCGACAAGGGCCAATTGATCCTCTTATTCAGCTATCTATGTATAACGCCTAGCATTCTAACACTTGTAGTGTGTTCTATACAGTTATAATTATCAATATTATTACCTGAAGCAAACATCTAGGTGATCATTTACTTTTGAACGATGGCTTGGAAGTGAGTTCCATATGCCTGGAGCCTGGGAAGAGGCGCTTTGTCTGTCTAGAGGTCTTTGGAGAAGTTTAGGCCGAGATTTATGTATTTAGTGGGTATTTATAATGCGCGTATACAGCACAGCAAATGGTGTTTCAAGGCGCATCAAGACAGAAGGGGGAGGGGGGTGATGAAAAACAAAACAGAAACATTCTGTGAAAACAAAGTCAAAATATCGAAGCTGAGTACCCCAAAAGGAAATACACCGAACACGGGTTGCAAAGGAACATACAAAGTACTTTATTTTATACTGAATCCAGTTACAAAAAACAGAGCAAAATCAGATAGCTATCGGCCCTCAGTACAACACAACGAACTCCAGCGTGGTTCAGTGTGTTCAGTGAGAGACGTTGTACATTAGAATGCATTCTCTTTTTATACACTTGGTGGGCGCGATGTCCAGCCCCACTTCGGGTTAATATTCCATTTAATACATCACCGATCTAGGGTTCGTGCCAAGTCTCGAACAACCGCATATAACTGGTTTGCCTTTAATACATGTATCAACAAGCCTATGCAATAACTGTGTATTCTAGGTTTTTCTATGCAGGCCTTCTCAAACATGAATACAATGTAGTTAAACAGATGTTCTACGTTCAGTATTTGAATACATTGTTTCAACATATGCTCGTGGATTAGTTTGATTGCATGAGTAATCCTTCTACACACAGGTCAACGAAGGACAAGGTCTCAGTTAACAACCTCAACAAGTGGCCTGCAGGCAAGTTACATAATAGCTATGTACAGAGGTCAAGACGGCCATGTTGTATTCTGGAATGACATTGTCCACCATTTTAACTCACAGGGTGACTTTTACAAAGCGAATCCTAAAACGGCGGATTGACCTAAAATGGCGGCTTACATTGTTTTAAGGTCAGGACCTTGCGACACGGATTCTTTCGCAAGCGACTTTTGAGCAGCTTGGCGTAGGCCAATATTAATATATTTATTACAATAGGAGGCACGATATGCTTTCTCTTTCGACAAACCCTCCTTTTGGCCTATGCCAAGTGCTAAAAACTACTTTGGATCTCTTTGCAAATAACTCCATGCATCATCGTCCATGCACCCTGAATCACTATCGGAAATATCTATTGCCATTAGGTCATTTGCGAAAATATCTTTCAACACATAGGGCCTCATTACACGGATGTCGGTGGACCAAGGTGCTATTAGCACCTTGGTCCATGCCGGTAAAATACCGGCACCGCCTTGGTGGAAAGGGGAATTACTGCCCTATTCCAAGGTTGGTGGGGCGGTAATTCCCCCTTCCCCCATTGCCCTTCCCCATTCCCATTTTTGCCCCATAGGGCTCTATGGGAATGGGGAAGGCGCTAATTACGGTGCCACAAATTGCGGTACCGTAATTAACTCCCTGGTCCCTTTGCGGGTTGGTTTTTAACGCCTGCAAAAAGCAGGCGTTAAATTCCCCAACCCGCAAAGGGACCTCGTAGTAAGGCGGTAAGGATTTACCGGTACCGGTAAAATACCAGTACCGATAAACCCTTACCGCCTATCGTGTAATGAGGCGAATATTCTTTGGAAGTTCTATCCGAGGCATACACTTTATGTCCTATCGAACCTATCGCTTGTGCGCAACATCCCCCTAGCATCGAACACATACCAGGTAGACACTGAATACAGCAACAAAGAAACAACAGGATTCCCAAAATAATTAGCAAGACCGAGAGTACCTTCCAACCCCAAGATCGCAAGAAGTCCCAGAACTAAGCGCTTAGATCCCAGTTTCCCTCGGGAACATGCACTTCTAAAATAAGGACGTGCAGATTCTGTATTGCCTTGTGATAGTTGGGAAGGAATCTGGTACGAAAACACAGCAAGCGGACCCCACTAATTTACACACTCCACCACGCTCAGCCAGAATTATATCTAATGCCATTCGGTTTGAAGTGCTACTAATCTTATCGCCTTTTGTTCTAACGTCATATTGTAGAGTATGTCCGTGATCTGGTTGATGGTCCTCTCTAGTACTCTCGTTAGTTTTCTGATATCTTCTGAATTCGCTATCTGCCCCCAAAATGGCACAACTGATTTAGCTATATATCCCAAGATTTGTGCTGGGGTGTCACCATTCTCGTCCCGTTGTGGTAACAGGATCCCTACATAACAGGTTCCCTGCCAATCCCTGAGCAACCATGGGAATGCTACATTACCGCAGACAAAGTAGACAGGTTCGCCTACATACAAAGGTCTGTTTTCCCCAGTCAAATTTGCAACGTTGGCACAACCTAGAAAATTTCCCATTGACTGAGTTCCATTCCTTTGTATGCAAAAAGAAACTGAATCGGGCTTTAACAGTGTAAGAAGGAGGCATGGCATCTTTATTGCCTATTGGAGCCACCTTAAAGGAAATCAAAGATTGGAAAGGACGAGACAGTTTATCAGAAGGCCTAATAGAAGCAACATTCGGTCTACTCCTGTTTGCGAAAAGCGAGCATCCCAGGGGAGTCAAAACACGTTTCTCAAAACTATTCAAATTGGTGCCATCAAAGTTCCCTGAGATGCTATCATTCCACCGGCCAAAGAACAGTGCTATAAGAGAAGCATAGCAAGCAGTTGTCAAAGGTAACGGATGAATATACCAACCTAGCCCCTTATCCCAGTGTTGCGGTAAATGTGAGCAAACCCAGCAGTTAGATCTTTTAAAAATGGCATGCGTAGCATTCATGATAAGCAATAGAGTGTTATTGTGGTACCTTTGTCTGTGCTGAGAATCCCTAGGGGATGGAGTATGCAAATATACAAAGGGAGTAGGAACAATAGGTGCACTTTCAGTAGGCAACAAAAGTTCTAAAGAGTGAGTTTCCTCGAGGTAAGACAATCCTAAAGCAGCAACTATTAAAAACCCAAATATCATTATAAAAATACAGCAATACATTTTCGGGGCCCAGGCATCTTGTCCATCGTCTCGGTTGGTCAGCCCCTTATTTACAAGTCCCATACGAGCGGTAGCGGTAGCAGGCATTGTAGTCTTCAAACGGATACTCCAAAGTTCGTTGCTGGCGACCTCCCGGTCGAGCGACTTCTTAGTCCTTCCACAACCCTAGCCAACAGAATCCCCTTTCTCAAATTTGGGAAAAAAGCAAGCTCTCGATGACTCTTTTCCCTTTCCGAATGCACAGCCGAACCGTGCCGTAAGTCTATCAGATGCACAGCAAAACCGTGCCGTAAGTCTATCGGATGCACAGCAAAACCGTGCCGTAAGTCTTCGTGGTCATAGATTATATCTTACTTTTCCTGGTACTGATTGATCGGAAACAATATGTCGTCACTTCCTGCTGGAAGCAACGTGTCGGAAACAAGTGAAGGTGCTGAATTCAAAATAGCAATTTCCGGATGCAAAATTTGTGGAGAGTGTGGAGACAAAATAGCAGCTTCCCCAAGCCTCACGGGCTCAGAGATATTCTCCGACACACTCTCAGGGCTACTTACTGCTTCGGGATTGTTAGTTGCAGTGTCAGCGAGGGGTTCTGTTTCTTCTGTAACGTGTGGCACAGGGTGAGGAAGTTTCTTGATGTGGGACGCGTGGATCCAGTTCTTTCTCCCAGCGACCCGCACCGCTGTCTGGGTGACCAACAGGACTTGGAATGGCCCACGCCAGCGAGGCGTGAGGCAAGAGGAGTGCTCAAAAGATTTGACGAGCACCCAACTTCCAGCCGTATGCTGTGGCCTGGGCCCTCGTGTCGCACAGGTAAAGCTTCTCATACCTGGTGATAAATCAAATACAGGTTTTTAGTCAACTGGCTACAATAGTCTGAAAGTAATACATTTTCAACATTTCTTAATGAGTTACATTTAGGAAGGTTCCAAATATTGGCAGGTCTCCCCATTACCACCTCAAATGGAGAGAGCCCAGTCTTAGTTTGAGGGGTGGTACGCATCGATAACAACACGATCGGTAAGGCGTCCGGCCATTTTAGTTTGGTGCCGGCACACATCTTAGCAAGCTTGTTCTTGATGATACCGTTGTGTCTTTCTACTAGTCCGGCGCTCTCAGCATGTCTGGCCGAATGGAACCGTTTGTCAATTTGTAATGCTGTACATATCTGCAGAATTACAGCAGCGACAAAATGTGGACCATTGTCCGACCAGATAACTCTTGGCAAACCGAACCGCGGCAAGTATTCTTTTAACACGATTTTTGCAGTAGTCATGGATGTAGCATCTTTAACAGGGAAAGCCTCAACCCATTCACTAAAAGCACAGATAACCACCAGTACATATTTCTTATTATCGCGTCGTTCCATTTCAATAACATCAAAGTGGATCACTTGAAAGGGGACAGAGGGTGGCCCAAAACTACCCCTTGGATTTACTGTCCCCTTTCCCACATTGTGTTGCAGGCAAATCATGCATTCCCGGATGTAGCGCTGGGCAATTTTTGAAATGTTGTCATTTACCCAAACTTTCTCTAACATTTTTGTCATCTTCTGGGCACATACATGCGTAGGACCATGGGCCATGATGACCATCATCATGACATATGCGTCAGGGAGTAACCATTTCCCTTCTACTATGTCCACCCAACGCCCGTCATCATCAAGTTTCCCCAAGCCCTCAGCCCACCTTTTTGATTCTTCTAACGTGGCATCAGCTTGGATATCCCGTACAGACCCAACACCCTCATCTATTGCATAAGCATCTACAGATTCCCTTGAACCATACATCTCCGTAAGGCGATCAGTAGTAGTTTTTCTAGCTATCTGATCAGCAAAAGCATTCTCTTTCCCTATATCATCTGTAATCTTTCAATGTGCTGCACATTTCATAACTGCTAACTGTGTAGGGAGCGCAAGCACTGAGAGTAGCTGTACTATTATGGAGCTATGTTGAATTTTGGTGCCATGCGAAGTTAGGAACCCTCTCTCTGACCAAATTCTCCCAAAGTTGTGAACCACCCCAAAGGCGTACTGACTATCAGTATATATATCAACTGAAAGCCCTTCGGAAAGTTCACAAGCTCGGGTCAATGCTATAATCTCTGCGGCCTGCGCAGAATTATGCGTGATTCTCTTAGTTTCCACAACCGTGCTCAATGTAGTGATCGCATAAGCAGCTGTGGATGTACCATCCGGAAGTTTGAAGCAGGAGCCGTCACAAAACAGCTCTCCTTGCGGATTATCCAAGGGAGTATCTTTCAAATCAATTCTACCCTTTGGCTCTTGTTCGGTCGTATACAAACAATCATGCGGCACTTCATCGCCGTAAGTAATATCTTGCGGGAAAGGTAGGAGTTCAGCCGGATTAAGAACACAACACCTCTTAATTTGAATGTGAGGAGCAAATAAGATCAATTCATATCTTGTCAACCATGCAGAAGTGAGGTGTTGCGTTTGAGTTCGGTTCAGTAGAACATCTACAGAGTGAGGCACCATCAGGGTTAGATCATGGCCTAGGACCATTCCCAATACTCTGCTTTAGAGACGCGGCAGCAGCAGCGACAGCTCGCAAACATCTTGGCAAAGCGCATGCTACAGGGTCAAGGGCGGAAGAAAAGTAACCACACGGCCTATTCTTCCCTCCATGTTCCTGCGTTAATACAGCCCAAGCACATCCATCACATTCATGCACAAACAGCACAAAGGCCTTTTCATAGTTTGGTGTGCCCAAAACTGGTGCAGAGCATAATGCAGTCTTAAACAAGTCAAACGACTGCTGGTGTACCGCGTTCCATGGCAATGGCGAAGAAATGCCCTTCTTTGTCAAAGCTAACATCGGTTTGATCACTAGTGAAAAACTTGGGATCCACAACCTACAGTAAGAAGCCATACCTATCAAGGCTCTAACTTCCTTCTGTGTATTTGGGACAGACATGCCAGAAATGTGTTTTATTCTTTCAGGTGTCAATCTTCTTCCCTCCTTTGACAGGAGATAGCCTAAATAGGCGACCTCCTGACAACAATATTGAACTTTTTTAAGCAAAGCTTTGTGACCATGCTTAGCTAGATGGATAAGCAATAACACATTGCCCTCCTTACAGGCACTCTCAGAGTCAGCAGCTAGAAGCAAATCATCAACGTACTTAAGCAAAGTACAGGTAGAGGGCAATTCAAGGGTATCAAGTTGTTCTTTCAAAGCCCTACTATAAATGCTAGGACTCTCTGTGTACCCTTGAGGTGCACGAGTAAATGTGAACGAGCGTCTCCCTAAGGTGAACGCGAACAAATATCTACTATCCTTGTGTATAGGAATACTAAAGAAAGCATTCTTTAGGTCCACAACACTAAAGTAAGTAGCTGTAGCTGGAATCATGGTTAGGATTTTCGTTACATCAGGCACAATTGGAAACTGTGGTGCCACAACTTTATTAATGGCACGTAAATCAATTATGAAATGGAATGGAATTGCATTATTGCCTTTCTTGTACACGGGTAAAATCGGACTGTTGCACAAACTTCCTGAAATTTCTTCAATCGCCCCACGATGCACAAAATCGGAAACAATGCATTTCAAAGCTCGCTCGTCCTCAACTGAAATCTTATACTGGGGAATGCGTGGCAGCTCAATTCCATGTTTTAAAACTATCTTGACAGGTTCAATCTGTAAAACGCTGACATCATTATCATCGACAGCCCACAAGTTCTCTGGTACATTAATGAATCCTGGAGGCAAAGGTCTAGTCAAGAATTGCAAGGCAAAAGATTGCTGTGGTGAAATCGTCAAGCGCACTCCATCAGAAGAACAATAAATCACTGCATTAAATTCTTTTAACAGATTCAACCCCAGCAAGTTCTCTCCGCAATCTGAAGTTAACAGAAATGGACAATGGTCCGTAAAGGGACCCAAAGAAATAGGTACCGGCATAGAAACCGGACAAACAACTGGTGTACCAGAAAACCATTCAGAAACATTGGTTTGCCCTGGCAGTGGAATGTTTGGAACCCGTGAATGATCAATGGAACACTTCTGTGTTCCAGTGTCTATCAAAAACTGATGTTTCCTATTTCCCACCACCATTTCGACGTAGAGACCTTTCTGATTGACGGGAATAGGTGTAGGTTCCAAACCCTGCTTCGGGCAATCCTAACGAAACAAAATATCATCAAAAGGAAGCTCTTCAGATAAATATGCAGCAGAAGGATGATCAAATATGTTCCTGGTGTCCACACTCGGAGTCTGATTGTCCTGCGAGAAAGGTTGCTGAGGGTCCTGTGTAAACTGACCTCTACCAGGGCTCCCTACAACCAGGCGACCTCTGGATCACCTACCCATATTACCAAATGTATTATTTGACCTTTGTTGAAGGACGGGGCATTGTGCTCGCCAATGACCCTCTCAACGACAATAAGCGCACTGGTTAATGTTCACAGGACCCAAGGGCACATTCCCCTGCGGGACGTACTGACCTCTAACCTGAGAACTACCCCCTCTGGGGCCTCTAACAATTTGCTGCAATAGCACTTTAGTTTTCAAATCGCCTTTTCGTTTTTCAATCCTATCTTTTTCATTATTGACATGGTTCTCATAGTACTGAGCCATGTGCAGTACTTCTGATTGTGATTTCGCCTGCCAAGCGCTCTCAGAAGAAATAATTTGTGACTGGGTGTCAGGCAGCAATCCACGCACAAATTTGTCCACAAATAATCTTTTCCCAGACTCTGTGCCTAAGTCTTGTCCACTGAAATCCGAGAATACTTGTTCGAACCGATTAAAAAACTCGGTAGCACCCTCAGACTTTCCTTAGACACAGGCCGTAAGCTTGTCCCAAATAATTATCTTTCCGGGAATTATAGTTTTTAATTTAGCAACGATTCTGTCAGGCAAAGTTAGTATCACCTGAGGCGGTCTCTCTCCAGCTGGCCTTTCTCCGTCAAGCCTAGTTATGTTAACCCACGTTTCCCCCAACCCAGGTACGTCGCCTATAGTTCCAACCTGTTTCCACAAATCTACAGGCAGGAGTACAGGAAACAACAAATCAATGTCGCCTAAGGTGAACACTGAGGACTGCAAAACGGACTGTCTGTCAGGAATAGACTGTTTAATGGTGTTCACTTCCTGGCGTGAAAACGGGACGTGAACAAACTGTGATACATAATGTGCGGGAATGTCCACAGCAACTATACCCCGTGCAGCATCGGCCGCAACCTCGACCTTTGGGACAAAGGTCGGAGGGACCTCACTCATAGGCAGCTGAGAAGTAGGTGACTCCGAACGCTTACGAAGCAACAGAGCTAAATCGAGCGCTAAAGCAGTCGAAGAAGTATCAAGTGAAAAAGCTCTCTTGTAAATACTCAATAACTCTGTGGGACAACTAATCTTCCTATTTATACACTCATCCTGCAGGTACTCTACCATTACCTGTATCACTTTCTTCTGCATTTCTAGCGTATATTGACTATACGTGTCATATACTTCAACAGGAGTTATCGATGTGTCTGAAATCCATCTAATTGCGTCTTTCGTACAAATTCGCATTTCCTCAGATATCGATTTACGACACGGAAGGAACCGTTTCTGTACATACATATTTTCCTCCTCGTTATCCTCATTCTGTAACTTTTCTAACTCCTTTCTATACCCAAACAACCTCTCGACATGCTCATTTACCTTCTCCACAGTGTCTCTAGAAAGCGCTAGAGTATTTAGATCCCTTAACCCTTGCGGAAGATCCGCATTATTTCATCTTCCCCACATTACGCATAACTGAATCCCTAAACCTTCAATAAAAACATTTTTCTCAGGAAAATTATCCATATTACAAAGTGTGGCAAAAACGCTAGCTTGATCATCCTTCTCCATACAATGCTTAGCCCATGCAATTAACTCACGTTTCTTCTCCGGTGGTACAGTATTGAGAGTGACAACCTTTGACCCTGCACCTCGATCGATTACAAGCGGCTCAGGACCACTTGGAAGAGAGGGAGCAGGCAAATTTGATGGCGGCACTATAACTGGTGCGATAAAAAGAGGTGGGGGAGCTGGAAGATGGGGAAATTTAGGCGGAGCAAGAACAACAGGAACAACAACAGATGCAGCAGGAATAACAGGATGAAGAGGCAAAGCAGCAGGAAGAGGAACATACGGAGGGGGCGCAGAAGCACCAGGCCTTCGTTCATTTAATAATTTGACAATAAACTCATCAAAAATATGAAGATCTTTAGAAGGATAGAAAGCCCTATCCATATTTTTAGTCGCCTCAGACTGTTTGTCCGGATCATATAACAACGCTTTTTCAGCGTTCGTTTTATGACGGCGTGCATGTTTCTCTCTACTTTTAAGTTGTTGCAACGCTTCTTTTTTCCAATTCTGCAAAACATCAAATGCTGCAAGTCTAGCCTTTTTCTTTAATAGAATTGACTCTAAATACTCAATACGAGGGATTTCAAAACTACCATTGATTGGCCACTGAAGTTCGGAGGCATGTCTGGTTTGTCTGTGCCAAATGTCATTAAATACTATACTTCCAATGCCATGCTTATAGTACATAGTACATGCCGGTGAGCCCTCCTGTGGTGCCGGACGGCTAAATTCCAAAGATTGTCTATCACTGCGGAATAATGCCCTAAAGCAGGTAGACAATTTCCCAGGCATATCTCAAATTCTTATTGTTACCTGGTTAATAATTGTGTCTGGAGATACAATGCGCCAAAATTCAAAGTGTCAGGATTAAATTAAGAATCGGGTCATGACTCACCTGACCAAACCTAAGGAGGTCCGATCGGATTTCTAAGAATCTTACCTAACTAATCTTACCTCGTGTATGGTGATTTCGGCAAATCTGCCCGCCTCGATAAGTGGACCCTCATCAAGGATGCCGTCTCGGACCACACGCTTATCGTCCAAGGATTGGGTCGTGCAACGCTGCTGAGGTGTCGCGTCTCTTTCAGGGGGGCCCCTTATGTCACACCGTCTGATCCCGGTCCGATAGCGTGCGTCAACCTTCAACAATCCGGCATCAATCTTGAGGGTCCCTATTCGGACGCCAACTGTGAAAACAAAGTCAAAATATCGAGGCTGAGTACCCCAAAAGGAAATTCACCGAACACGGGTTGCAAAGGAACATACAAAGTACTTTATTTTATACTGAATCCAGTTACAAAAAACAGAGCAAAATCAGATAGCTATCGGCCCTCGGTACAACACAATGAACTCCAGCGTGGTTCAGTGTGTTCAGTGAGAGACGTTGTCCATTAGAATGCATTCGCTTTTTATACACTTGGTGGGCACGATGTCCAGCCCCACTTCGGGTTAATATTCCATTTAATACATCACCGATCTAGGGTTCGTGCCAAGTCTCGAACAACCGCATATAACTGGTTAGCCTTTAATACATGTATCAACAAGCCTATGCAATAACTGTGTATTCTAAGTTTTTCCATCCAGGCCTTCTCAAACATGAATACAATGTAGTTACACAGATGTTCTACGTTCAGTATTTGAATACATTGTTTCAACATATGCTTGTGGATTAGTTTCATTGCACAAGTAATCCTTCTACACACAGGTCAACGAAGGACAAGGTCTCAGTTCACGACCTCAACAAGTGGCCTGCAGGCAAGTTACATATTAGCTATGTACAGAGGTCAAGACGGCCATGTTGTATTCTGGAATGACATTGTCCTCCATTTTAACTCACAGGGTGACATTTACAAAGCGAATCCTAAAATGGCGGATTGACCTAAAATGGCAGCTTACATTGTTTTAAGGTCAGGACCTTGCGACGCAGATTCTTTCGCAAGCGACTTTCGAGCAGCTTGGCGTAGGCCAATATTAATATATTTATTACAATAGGAGGCACGATATGCTTTCTCTTTCGACAGTTCTTACTAGGCCTTGAGACATTCGGTTTGTGCAAGTGCTGTAACAAGAAAGCAACAGGGCAAAAGAGGGGGGGGACAAGGATCGGGAAAACAGAAACAAAGCAAAAACATTCCTACTAGGCCATGAGACATTCACCTGAAAGGGCTGTAGCAAGAAAGCAGGTGGAGGGGGAGGGGAAAGTGCAGGTACTAGTAGGTAAACAGCATTTTGGAAATGATGCGCTGCAATATGAGTTGAGCGGCTCAATTGCCGTGCCTGCCAAACAGGCATTGATAGTGTGACAAGCAGCCTAAGTTTAAATGGGGTGGAGTGGTGAATCAGGGAGTAAACGTGAAGGGTGATGCTTTGACCCCTTGAATTATCTCTCCATGCCACTTTGATGCAGTGATAAGGTGGGGGAGGGGCAGGGAGTGGAAATAAGATCTCCGTGGTGCATTCTTCCTTCTCTTGGTGCATTCCTCCTTCATCTTGTCAGTTTTCTTTCATGACTTCATGACATTTTCATGCAGGCGTGAAAGGAATGGATTCCTAGGTATTCCACCTTGGTTTAGCACCTGCTTAAAACCAGGCGGATTCCATAGGAATCCATTAGTAAACCCGGTCTGCAAAGCATAATTTGCAGGCAGTGTTTACTTTTTCATGACATGGAGAGGAACATGAAAGAGTAAAAGCAAGTTTGCCTCACTTTACTCTTTCATTTTCCTTTCCACCTTGGGAAATATAACAATTGCATGCAGGAGACTCCACAGCACATGAGTGCTAACATTCGTGGGCCCTCTGTGCACTATTCACTAAATTAAAAATGATCCCGTAGATTCCACATTCTCCTCTCCATTTACTAGGATAGTAGTCTCACACTGTTATCTGTTTCTCACATTCTCTTTCTCTTCCTCTGTATTACTCTATATCTGCCCCTCTTTTAATAGTTAATGTATAGAGTGAACCAATACCTTACTGGGACACACGCACTTAAGCATGTAAGAGGACATCCTTCACCTTAGTACATTCATGTTTTCATCTAGTTTCTTTCTAGTGGTTTACAAAATATGTAATTTGACTATCATATTGTTATCTTTCTTTATCCGCATTAATCTAGAGAAGCCCATCGACACTCACACCAGACAAAATACAACCCACTGGGGAAAAAGGCTCAGCACACCTCTTGCAAGGAGAACAAAGTTTTGTTTAAAAAAAGACACTCCCCTTGGGGTTCTTCTTAGCACGTCATGGGCCGCATAGCTCATTAATTGGCAATTAAGAGTCCAAATCATAGCATGCCCTATCTGTGGCCTAATGTGCACCGGGTACTGCAGACAGAGGGTGCAGAGGATACTTTTGAGGTCACACTATCTTACAAACCCCAGCTCAATTCCAGACGCGTCTGCGCCATTCCAACTCTTCCCACTTTGGGCTTAAATGTGTTACTTTCCCTCCCCGGCACCTTGCAGCACAAATCCCATGGGCCCAAGATATTCCGCTATGATCTTTCGGAAAGATGGGTTTTCTAACAGTTTTATGGTTGGTGGTCTTGGGCTGGCTGGTACTCTGGTATGCTGGGGTCTTGGGAGAAGGGCATTTGGACACTGTATCTTAGGGTTGGTGCTTGGGTAGGTCAGAGGCTTGAGCCCTCCTTCTCGTGGGATAACCGTGCTCAGGGAGCTCCTGGTCCTTTCATGGCCTTGCAGGGCTCATTCTTTCTGGGCTACACCTTTTAATAGTATGGGACAATGAGAGGTTTATGAGTCCCTGCTGGTTCGGCCTTTCCCACTGCTGTCCAGGGTGCAACCTGTTCCTACATTCACACGCGTATCTCTATGTTCCGGGCCTGGGCCTACTGTCTTGGCTGCAGTGCAGCACCAGGCCTCCATTTCAAGATGGCTGCTATTTTCTAAGATGGAGTTTCATTTTCTAGTGCAATCTAAGCCCTGTCACGTATTAGTCTACTCAGAACCCAGTTTCTAATGGGGTGCCCGTGCCCCCTATAACCTCCCAAGCATCTACAGCACACTCTCGGGCCTCTGGCACATTCGGAAACCTCTTGGGGGCCTGGGACTATCGTACCCCACTTGCCAACCATTAATTAGACAAAGAGATTAGAGACCCTCACAGGACCCATTATAGAAATATTTTGGAGCTTAACCTATTATCAAGTTAACACCAATCCAAGATGGCCTCCAGCCAAACCTAATACATTTGTCTACCCAAATGAATATCACTGGTAACATGTATATGATACACAGTAAAAATAACTGAAGGAATGAACAATACTAAAAAACGTGCAGCCTCAGACTATATGCTCACTGTGACCTCTGTCAGGGGTCCATAGACATGCACAACTTCAGTCAGTATAATTTGTTTACGTGTAACGTGCTTTTGCTTATTTCAAGTGTATCATCAATGCCTATGTGCATTCCAAATGTACTTGTGTGACTATTGTGTGTGCAAATTAATATTAAGTGCCTGTTGTATGTGCATGTAGTGCTCATCTGTAATGTGTCTATGTATATTCCAAGCATCTCATCCATGCTTGCATGCATTCCGAATTTACTGTATGTGCCTATTGTATCTAGATCTGCATGTGAATGGGTATTACTTGCGTATTGCATGTGTGTATTCTGCTTTGATGTGTTCAGAGTATACTGTATGTTTGTGCAAAAAGAGGGATACTGGTCTGTGCGGGGAGTATGGGGTTTGTGTGTGTGCTGTACATGTGTGCATGAGCATCAATATGAATAATCACTCACGCACACACATTCTGCATATGCAGATCATATAGTCTCTGTTTACGTACATTCCAAATATTTTGCATGCATGCATTTTCTATTATTTGTGCATATGCAAATTCTGTATGTATTTTCTGTGCATATTATCTCTTTCTATCTATAGAGTTATTTATCTTTCTAATTCTATATCTATCTATCAATCTATCCATCCATCAAGCTTTGGGTCTTCCTGCTAAAGGTGGGAAAAACAAGTCCAAAGACCACCTTTTTAGTTTGAGCTATAAACTATTGCATTAGAATACAGGGGAAATGGCATACGCGGAGGGACACAAAACATGCAGGTGTTGTTTGGCCCAAAACACCTCCTTGTGGGAACTCATTCAGCTCGCTTTGATCAAGCCTTATCATCAAACTATGCACTCAAAGTGCCGGCAAGTGTTTTTTCAAAACAGTCTTTCGAGATTTAATGGCTTTATTGGAGGTGTAAACACGCCACTGGTGTAAAACAAAATTCTTTTTTTTGATAACTCATTTTATTGATTTTACATCTTATACATTCCATAACGTACGAACACGCATAATGCACAAACTAAAATAAAATGATCAAGAACTAAAGTACAACTGGCACAGATTGAGCACCTTCAATAGTCACATTAAATTGTGTTGGTTTCATACTATTAAGCTTCACACTCAGCTATTATACAGCTAATATTGTATTCATTGTGCATCAACCCCACCTTTGCCATATTTTCTGGGCCTTCCCAGGGCAACCCCATGTCATGTAAATACGTTGTTCCATTGCTACGCAGATGTCAACATCTATCACCCATTGATTGCATTGCGGTACTGTAGCTGAACCCCACAGTTTTGCTATATTACGTTTAATCAGTCCTGTGGTCGTTGAGAGGAACAGTTTTTCAAAGCGTATCATACTTCCCTCCTCTTCAACACCTAGTAACATCATTTTGGGGTACCTGGGGATGGTGCGACCTAGTGCCGCTGACAGCTTATCACAACAGTGTTGCCAGTATACTTGTATCAGGGGCAATTCTATATTATGTGGAAGAAAGTACCCTCCTCTCGTAACAAGCGTAAGCAGTTGGGATCTGTGGCTCTATTCCAACGACAGAGAGCCACCCTTGGGTAGTACACTTTGTGTAGCACTTTAAATTGTATCAGTCTGAGCTTAGCTGAGATGGCTGTTTCTCATGGGTACATCAGGATCATGAATCCTCAGGCAGTATTGGGCCAATGTCATTTTCCCATTTAAGCTTTAGGCTACAAAATGCTAGCGTTGCGAAGGAGGAAATGGCCTTATACATTACAGAGGTGACCTTGGTGGCAATGCAATCAAGGCCTATATTCCTCTCTATCGGTGTATAATCAGACATGTTATTTAAATAGTCACACAAAATCAGGGTGAGAAATCACGCATACATTTCATATTATACTCCTACACAAGATAAACAATATTTTTCAAATTTCATAAAAGTCAATCAGAGAATGTTTTGACCTTGAATTTTTAATTAACATATATTTCTCACATCTGTAGAGAACAGAGTTCCCAAAGACGCTTTCAATTTACACTTTTGTATACAATACAGCTGAGTACAACCCAGTCAATTGGACTAGATTTTAGCGATCAAACAACATGTTTTGCTTTTGTTCATCGATATGTTTTGCTTTACAAATACAATGTGACCGCAGAACAGAATACATTTCAGTGAACAGAAAAAATGTATATCAGTGTACAGAATAGACACTGAATTGGTAAACAAGTCATCGGCACTATTGTGTTTCGGCCGAGTGAAAAGCTGTTTGATGGAGCTTATGTATAAAAGCCTTCATCGGGACGTGTGGTAGATGGTGTAGCCGAGTCCTGGGTTCTCTAGCTACAATTATTAATAGCAGAAGTGTGGGTTAGAAAAGGTGTGATCTTGGAAAAACGAGTACACGATTGATAAGCTCAACAGATGCTTTGATTTAAGGAAAGGACGATATGTTGCAGTAACATAAAGTATGACTTACCATAGACTATCCTGTGCTACGGTAACTCCCAATTTTCCCCACTCTTATGTAAATGGGGGAAGGTGTATGAATCACCAGCAAAAAAAGATGATCGTATTAGGAGATTGGCTACCTAGAATGACAAAGAGACACGGGTATGTCCCATGAGGCTACTAGTGAAACAGGGGTCCAGTGGAGGTATCAAGATACAAAGGTATGATTAAAATCTTACCTCTGGGGACTGGAGCCTGTACTCAGTAAGGTACTTGTTGGATGGCAGTTTCCTATAGGCTGGTTCGATACCCCGATGTTATTTTTCAAAGACTGCAGTGAAAGCAGAGTACCAGACGATATGGGTGTCTATCTATGGCAGCTTAGGTGCACACGGTTATATAAACGTTATTGGAACGCCCAGTGTGCACAACTTCAACGAGTGTGTATAAATAGTCGGGTGAGTTGAAGTACCACATTTAAAAACTCCCACGTCTCACTCAGGACGAATTGCCATCCCCAGAGTTAGTCGGGATGGGTGCCCGTGTGATCTTGCTGAAGCAATGCAATCGAGATAGTGACATGTGGTATCAGAAAATACAGAAGCTGGCGGTTGTACTATTGGCGGCGGTCATGATTTTGATACAATCACACACGGTCCAGGTGACTCAAAAGTGTAAAAAGTGCCCCCATTTTCCACAACTATTGCTGGTCTGAACAAAAATGTGTTCGTATTGGAAGCTGCACGTAGCACTTACTTCACAAACGGGGCTGCGGTGCCACGTCGCTGTGATCAGCTACCGTTCAGCCTTTCGCGAATGCACTGAATGCAACAAACAAAGCCGTTGCCACGGTAATCGCTTTCTACAGAAAGCAAATGGCCATTGCTGGGCCGGTGGAGAAACGCCCACATGGGCATGTCTAAAAGGGGAGCCAATCAGGGCATGCCGTGTGTGCTCCCTCAGGTGGTGTGTGCGCTGAGCCCCGCCAGCTGGGGTAGCAGGCTAGATCGTGTCCGGAGTCCATGGAAACAACAGTAGCAGTCCTCGGAATGAATGGTACAATTAAAATGTGAATCACTCCTGTGGGTGACTGGACTTGGTGCGAGAACATCTTACATTCCCAGAACAAAGGTAAGAGAGCTCTGTATGTGAACTTCCCGTGTGAGAAGCATGGTTGCATATTGGTTGACACACCGTGTTAGCATTTTAACAATAGAATCATATGTACCAAATCACTTTTTTGCCAAAGATAAGTTATCGTTCTGTGTTTTAAACACATTGGGTTCGTGGGCAGAGCACTTACCAGGGCTGTCCCCCCCTCGCACCACCGCTCCCACATTGGCACGGCAGTGTTTCCTTTTTCGTGCTCGGCAATACCTTGCAGCTCTGCTCAGTGCTTAAACCTGTGTTGATGTTCAGGGTGCACCTGGTCCAGACCGACTCTGGGCAGGGAAATTGCTGGGTGGTACTATGGGTGCAGCATTTCCCCTCTCAGGCACCACACACAGTGTTGATGAGCTTGTATTGCGCCGAGTGTTGCTCCCCCGCACTCCAGTGGTTGTTCAAGGCAGCTTGTATCAACGGGGGTTCACCTCGTTCAGAGTCGCTGTCATCCGGCACCTTTTTTTCCTGTGGAGAAGGTGATTGTCTCTGGTCACCGGTCCGCCCCTGGGGATCACCGCAGGGTACTCCCTCTTGTGTGTGTGTGGCCGGTTCGAGCCCTGGTGGCCTTCTGGCCACGTGGATTGTTCTTCGTTGTGTAGTGCAGGGCAGGGCAGGCTTTTCAGTTCACTGCTTGCCTAACAGTGTATGGGCGGTTCGCAGGCTTTGCATGGGATCCGCTCCTTCTCCCTGCGTTAGAGTGTCGGTGTTAGGAAAGATTCCCATTTATGTGTAATATTCCCTCCAGTTGTGCACCCCCTAACTTTTTTGCTGCTGTTAAACACCATACTCTAACTTTACCAGACGAGCCCACCCTTCTGCTGCACTCCTCTGGGCTTTTCACTCACTTCTTATGGGGAAACTGACATGCCCTTAAGACAGTCAGTACTGGGAGACTGCCAATGTTGGCAATGTTGCAACTTTTCTGCAACATGTAACAAGTGTACAATGTACCTTCCAGTACAGTACACTTGGGTCTATTAGTCATTCCCAAACGGCCCTAGATACTCTCAAAGGATTTTATAGAAGTGCGTATGTGCCTTGGACAGGACTGGTGGCAGTTTATCATTTCATACCAGGTAAACCACGATTACCGTGTTTGGCACAAATAGTTGGCCTGGCTCCAAAATGGCCATGCCACGAGGTGCTTTGTGCTGTCCTTGGCCATCTTGCACCTTCACCTTCCCCAGGTCGAGCTGACCCGGGTCAGTCCTTATTTGGGCATGCATTCTCCCGCGAAACGCCAAGCTTTCTGTCATGATGCCTACCCCCGGGCATCCGGACCAAGCCCATCAGCTGGGAGCAGGCATCCAGGTGCTTACTAAAAGCGTTGGCACCAGGCTCACAGAGGAAATCAGTCATGTCGCCATAGACGCCAGGCTCATGTACATTACTTACCTCATGCAGACCATGTTGCAATGAAGTCAAGCCAACATGAGGCCTGAATGGGACTACTTTACTTCAGGGACTATTTTTTGACTCGGGTGTGGTTCTGGGGGAACTTCTTACCTGGGATTACTTTGAAGGCTATTTAAACCACGCCCGAACAGCAGCACATGCTTCGCGTTATTCTGCATCCAGCAGCGTAAAGCTCACCGTGCCTGCAGTCAGCATCCAGTCTTCTGCCACGCCCGCCTCGAATCCAGAGCTCCTAGAAAAAGTGGAAAGAAGAAGGAAAGGTTAGAACAGGGACATTATTTTAATTCCTTACCTGATTCCGGATCCATCACATCTTTGAACTTGGAAAGGACATTATGTCTGCATGCCTCGCATCGCCAGCTGCAGCGCCGCGCCATACTCACCAGTCCTCACAGCATTTTTCGATTCAGCGCTGCCTCCATCATTTTCCTCGCCGAACTCCAGAATCTAGGGGACAAAAGAAATATAAGGTGAGCCGAGAGGGCCAACAAATACAATCTCTTTTTATCACCATAGACTTACCTGATTTACCACCGGAGGCATTATTCTTTAACATCCCGCAACTTCTTACGCCGCACCTGTAAGGAGAGCGAAAACAACAAGTTAAATACACGCATCTTTTACCGGACAGTGTTGGGTAATACAGACACTTACCTGAACGCCATCAGCTGCCACAAGACAATCTTCTCTTGCACCCAGCTGCAACACAAGAAGGGAATGGGACAAGAGTGAACATAGGACATATTGAACTCTTTGGACTTTATACTTGTGAGTTCTCGCCAGGAACCTCGGAGTCAATATTCATCAGGACCTCTTCCAACGCCTTCGAACCAGTGAAGTAACTGGTATCTACACGCCCCTGCATTCCACGCAGGATAGAGAGCTCATCATTCAAAAACATAAGGTGAGATTACTGAAAGGGAATATCGGAGGTGATTAGTGGGGAGAACAGTGGGGTGCCATTACTAGAATCCACGGGTGGCTAAATCCCTTTCTCCACTTGCAGGAGAATACTTCTACAGGTCAAGCGGACGAGATTACGCAGGCCAGTCCAGTCTGTCATCTCTGCACTACGCTTCACGTTGAAGGAGACCTCAGCTGTCCGGGTCCGATCGACGCCCCTATGGGAGCCAGGTGAGCGTAACACTTTCGCGGGCTTCTGCATGCCTTGTGTTCATCCAGGATGTGGGCTTGGATGTCTGTTCCCAATACACATCCTGGGTGCCATAGAGTCTGGAGTGCTGTGAATGACTGGGACCACCGTGGTCCGTGATTGGTCCACGTATTGCATGCCTGTATGTGAGCAGATCTCCCATTGGGTCCTTTTTGTTTTGGCGCGAAGGAGGTTCTGGATAAGAGAAGGCCCCAAACACCAATACCATGTCGATCTCTGGAGTGCTCACTGAACGAAGGATGGGATCCAAGAATACTGAAACTAAGAAGCCAAGTCAAGGAACCGCTGGTGACCCGCTGGAAGTTTTGGCACCATGAGCCCACTGTCATCCCGTGGGACCCATCTGCATCTGGTCATCCTAGAAGGTCTGTGAAGATGCTTTGACCCATTGGAATAGTGGCACCTTCATCAAACCCTGCAAGTAAGCCTTCTCGAAAGTGTCCCTGGGATCAACCAGTGGGCTGACCAGCTTACACAGACTCTTTGCCCTGATACCGCCGTCGTTTCAAGGAGGCTCTCGAAACCTGGTACGTCGCTAGCTCTGTGTTCAAGCACGCTAACATGGAATTTCGTACACTTGGCGTTCCCAGGTTTGGAATAAAGTGAGTGCACCCTAACCGGAGTATACGCGGTTACCGTGTCGCCCAGCCGTGGTGACAAACTTTGCAGGTGCGCTGCATTTTTGCCCTTCCTGCCCCTGAAGTCTGCTGAGGTGAAACTGGCCTGATCCATCCACCAGGAACGGAGAAATCACCACTGTCCCGTTTGAGAATCATTGCTGTAATTCGTCGCTGAAAGCCGCAGAGTCATCAAATTGCCACACTTGAACGTGCAACCAAAGTGGACTCGACTGCCGAAGTTTGGTTCAGAGTGCGCCGGGGGTCAGTGAGTAATCGCAACCCTAACTGTTGGCCCCTAGTGCCTCCATCCATTTATATGCACGAGTGGCCACTGGGGGCCCCTCTCCTTTCCACTGCTAGTGCGAGCTAGCGAACTATTCCCAACTCTTGGAATCGAGTCTGCCCTCAAGTGGAGACCTTCCTCGAATAGTGGGAACCTATTCTTCCTCGCCTCACCCACCTTCCTGAGTTGCTACAGACCCTTGAAGAAACCCTGTTTTGCCCATTTGAACTACCGCGTGCACCAGCATTGCATGTACATTTGAGCATTAGGCTCCACTCTTCTTAGGGATTGGACTTCCTCTTAGGAGTGTGTTGGATGCTGAAGGGACTAAATACTATTTGCTCTGCCTGTTTCCTTCCCCTTTTAGGTTTTGGATCCATTTTGTGCATTAACCCTTTAGACCCCATTGGTCTTGTATATATGTATTTAGATAGGATTGTGTTGGCTTAATAGTATACTGTGATTTGATTTGTGTGTTGAAACTCAAAGGCCTTGAAATAAATGTATTTGTATTTTTAATATATCTACACCTGACTGGGAGTGATTTGTAAGTGTCCTTTACTATGTGTGCTCATTGAGGTCTTTCAGTCACCCTCACCCCTCCTGAGACCTAGTCTTGACCGCCGCCAAGCTAACTTGATTGGTCTGGCTTGTCCAGAAGGTTACCCTGTTCCAAGAAACTAGGCTGGCCTCCTGAACCTCTGCACACCAGGTCAGAGTTCAGAAATTCATCTTAACAGTTGGGCGGGGCAGGTGTGGCTTCAACTCTCGCTCTGGGCAGGCCATGCACACGCCCAGGTCGTCACCGGATGCAGGCGGGTTTGCCTTCTTGTAGTTTGCCGCTTTCGGGCTCAGCCTGTGTGGTATTCGTCGGTGAGGTCTATGCGATATGTACTATCACTCCACAGGGGTCAGTTGATGGGCCGGCGGTCCTCCGAAGCACCTCAGACCGGCCCATTCTCGGTTATTTCCAGCTGGATGGCTTACCAGCTCCCTCTCTGGTGTGTCAGCGCCACTCTTGGGTCTCTGGTCTCGATTGTCAGCATTCGGCCTCCTTGTTCCGTGTAGGTGGCTCAGTCCGCTCGTTATTTACCGCTTTCAGGCGGAAGACCGTGTAGTGTGTACAGGCGAGGTCTCCTCGGTGCGCTGGATAACACCACGGCGGTCACTGGGCGATCCGCCAGTCCTCCGGGTGGCAGCACACTGAGATGCTGCCAGTCCCCTCCTGCTGGACATAGGCCACACCCAGGTCACCTCCACTGCGCATCTGTCTTACACTCGGCACCGCAGGCTCGTTTTGTGCCTCACGGCCATTTTGTCTCCTTCTCCCCGTTCTGGTGCGGGTCGTTCCGATGGTCAGGAAACAGCCAGGAGGTCGAGTACAGTGTTCAAACTTCGCCCATCTGATCTCCTAGTGCTCGGTTCTCAACTGAGTCATTTTAATGTAGGTTCATCACAGATAACAGGTTGTTTTATCAGGATGTGCGCAGCGGCCTCAGGAGCTTAGGGACTCATGTCTACATTGCTCTGCAGCTGGTCACGCCCCTCCTAAAACAAAATTCTTAACCAGGTCTGCCTTCAGCCATGCGATTTGTAAGCACAATACGTGTCCTTCACTGAAGTCCTGGTAAAACAAGCATTGGCAAAGCCAATAGTTATGGCTTGTATATATGTATTAGGCATTAGCCAGGCATTAGATGCCCAGGTTCTCACACCATTTTGCACCTGCTGCAATTAATGCCAGTTAATACCACTGTGCAATGCTTGGCAAGTGGCTTTCCCGTGCATACACAAAGGCCCAAACTGTTGGCATTGCCAAGGATTGTTTCAGCATTGTATTTGGATTAGAAAACATTTAGTAGCTTTTGAATCTGCCTGGATCAGTTGCTTCAAAATTTGGTGAACTTACATGGACGAGAATACAAGTTACAACAAAAACGTGTTCCCATTTTCCTGTAAAGTGTCATGTAGCCGTAAATAAAGAGTCCTGTCAGCGACTCTACGATTCCTCCAGTAGAGTTGTGTATATGGACTGGCAGTAGGGGTGAGGGTGCCAATGAATTCAAACATGGAGCTGAGCCAGAGGGGAGCCAGGGATCTGGGTTGATTCTAGGAGTCAAATATGAGCTGAGCCGGCAAAAGACCCACACCATGCATCCCACCTTCCCACCCCAAAAACACTAAACCCATATATGGTGTCCTGCCTTAGCACCCCACAACTCAAGACACTTCTCAACAATTCCCTACTTCAGAGACAATCAGAAAGGATGGTAACATTAGTAACATTCTCTGAGCTCCCCTGTCCACCACAGGCAGGCATATTTGCAGGTCATCTGCACAGCAGTAGTAGTAGCATAATCCTTGCACTTTTATGATGTCATGTTGGGGCCATAGGTAAAGATTGAAAGGTAAAGGGGATAGTGGTTACCCTTGAGTTGCTCCACCATTCAACCTAGGACTAAAGTAAATCCCCCGATTACACTTTCTATCCACAATCAGGAAAAAAAGATCAAAACCATGTCGAGGCTGCGCTTAACACCTGCGCCACATAGTATAGCCGTTTCATCTTGAACAGCCAAGTCGTCTTAAAAAGTCCACAACACATGTCTCCTGGCCCAATCTGAATTTAGATGAGTGAGACTAGTAGGTCTGGCAGTCTTTTATACTGCTGCTGAACTTTGGAAGTCTATTCACACTGATTTAAGAGTTACTCAAGATCAGCTGATTTTCAGAAGAAATCTCCCAACTTTCCTGTTAAAAAACACATGGGCTCATTATATGTTTGGCAGTGTGGAAACAAGGGTGCCGGTAACAACGTACCAGCACCCTTTCCAGACCGCCAAACTGCGAGTTCAATCTCCAGTGATAAGAAGCCTGTTACGTCAAGGCCGGAAACACAGCCTCAAGGGAGGAACCTGTGTGTGCTGCACACCTCGGAGAAAGGTGTGTTTCCAGCGCACCTGACACCTGACATTGGGGCCAGAAGTGAGGCTCCCTCATCAAAGGTGACTGTCCGAGGGATCATGTCATCCATAGGCACTGCTGCAGCCATTTTACAGCAGTGGCAAGACAGCGTTTCCTAAAGGGGAGGGTCCATTTGGAGCCAGCAACCCGCGCAAAGCAGGTCCTCATGTGGATCGACCATTCTGATTTTGTTGACCCGTCCCTACGGCAGATGAATAAGAAGTCACCATAGCATGTAGCATATGGTAGTGAGGAGGACCTGCCTGACTCCACTACATCTCGCTGGCAAAGCGCGCCTGCTGTGGTAAGAGGTCCAACCTCCATATATTGCCCATGAAGGAATATGATATTCCCGAACTTCCCTTCAAACAGAGTCCAAGGTGAACCCGTTGGCTGAAAAGTCTAGAAATATATGAGAAGATAATGACGCGGCGCAAAGGTCCATTTAAAGAAGAAAATCCCCTCACCTGGGGAGCATTCAAGACTTCCTGCCTACACCAGGTTTGTGGAATAAATTCCTTGCTCCACAGTCAAAATATAAAAACTTTGTTTTATTTACATACAATCTCTATGATCAATATTTAAAACACTTCACATACAAAAATTTGAAAAATATGCTATTCGTAGATCATTTCTTTACGAAAGAACATACCACGTATATTTCATTACAACAAATGCATGATTTTAGGCGAAAAGGTCTACACTTCTCTACATGGCAGTGGGTGAGGTCCACAAAATATTTTAAGCACTTGGCACAACCAACAACTGCTGCTAGGGTGGCCCTAAGAGCATACATAAAACCTCTGGTCGTTGCCGTTATGATAGGTTTCAGCTTCACCGAGTCCGTCAGGAGGCTATCCCACCACTGGACACTTCGCAAGCCCTTCTGCGCCAATCCAATTGGTGTTCACTTATGCCTTGCTAGACGAAAATGATGAGGTGAGGGCCTAACTCATCCAGGGTTGTTATTCGCCAACCATTCTGAGATAACCAGGAATTACTTTGCATAACATTTTGGAGCAAGGACGGTCAGATAAGCTGACGGAAGCAAGAGCCACGCACATGGAGGAGGATCTTCCTACAGTTGATCTGGAAGAAGTTAGAGATGTCATAGGAGGCCCAAGCTCCTGAGCAATGAGTGCAACCCATATTGCGCTTGAACCCTCAGTGGCAATGCCTTCTGATCTGTGTGACTCATGCAGGGGATCCGTACCTCATAATGAAAGATGCCCGGAAAAAGGGCAATTTTACAGCAGGTGTGACAAAATGGAACATGTTAACAGGGTCTGAAGGCCACAAATCTCCATGTTCCCCCCTCGCTCACACCCTACGTTCACAATATCTAAACAGAGGATTGCCAAAGTGGAAGTTGCCCCGGTGATTGAAAGGAAGTGAGCGTCTTTTTTCCTTACACAATACTGTGCGTAGGATCACAAAGAAGGAGGCAACCATGTTGCTGCATCACAATTGGAGGCAAAGAAGTGTCTGTCCTTCTAGGCACTTTTGTTTTGGTAAATGCCATGGTGGATACCCAGTTCCCGACAATATCTCCAAGATCGTAGCTGCTCCTGTCAAGAGCGTGAATCTTCACGTTTGGAGGCTCAATATCTTTACCGCTGGAGGGAGTATTTACAACCAGTGTAGATCATGGACAAAAGCCAGTAAGAGCCCATTTCTCTGTCACCATAGCAGCAAGGGACATGCTCATAGAGTGTGCCACTGCTGAGGCCCTGCAGGTAGTTCATCTCACATTGGATGTCTACATTCAGGGCACCTCCAGTCTTCTACACAGGTAGCAATCCTTATTTCCAAGAGTACGGTGACCTACAAGCCAAGTGTTTCATCTAGATAGATACACAAAGAGCATTATGTCATAGACAAGCATTTTTTTATCTGCAGAAAAAATAGGAAATGGACAGGGTGGAAAAGGAGGACATGGTTGAGAAAGTGTCTGATCCCACCCCAAGGGCATCTCCATTATCATGGTGACTGAGCTAAAGAAAATCCATGCCACCGAGAATGTGTGTTGCCAGGCAACGCCACAAAAAGGTACTCCAGAGGGAATGCCACCCCATGTCCAAGGTAGATGGCCTTATAGCGGACATTCAGGGAACCAACATTTTGTCTGAGCTGGAACTAAACTCTAGATACCGCAGCCTTGATCCGAATTCCCAGAGCCATACAATGTTCTCATTTCACTGGGGTGTTTATGGGTACAAATGACAGGCTAAGATTCTGGGTGGGGTGCCTGTTCCTAATGAACACCTTGTCAGCTTCCAGAATGACTGCAGGAACTCTGCATCTCCTCTGGCTTTCCTTATCATTGGAAGGTATAGGTTTCTGTTGTCCTTTAGCGTCATCAATGGCAAGCATTCTCCTTGACGGGTGTGAGGGTAAGGTACCTTTGAGATGGCTCCAGAACCCTGATACCATTCCTGCAGTGACAGGGGGATCTAGAAAACATTTATCAACTAACATAGAAAGAGTAGCTTGTGGTCTACAGTGTCGAATGGAACTGACAGGTCATTCAGACCAGGAATAAAGCCCCCTCTTCAGCCTGGGCTACGATGACATTCCAATAGTTTTTAAGGCAACCAGTGGCCTTGGTGTGGTTGACTAGATTTCATTTTCAGAAGATGTCATAAGAAATCTCCCAATAAATGTGCTTATTGTGGCGGCCTGTTGATAGGATGGCAGTGCTGGGAGAGAAGCCTCCTGTTTACACATGGGATAAATGACTCTCAGCAATGTCTGTAAATGTCATCAATTGACAACCAAATTGCCTCGGAGTTGCATCTTTAGTTTTCGTTCCTATTGTAAGAGGTATTTCCCCCAAAGCCTGTATTTTCACCTTAAACATCTGCACACTTAGATCAAAAAAATGAATTAAGTCTCTGCCGCTTTCTACCAAAGGGTTGATTTCCCATTTAGTACATTTGTGACAGTAATGTTTGAATACTCTTTCTTTCTTTCTTTCTTTCTTTCTTTCTTTCTTTCTTTCTTTCTTTCTTTCTTTCTTTCTTTCTTTCTTTCTTTCTTTCTTTCTTTCTTTCTTTCTTCAGTTGCAGACAGACAACTCGACAGACTGACAGACATCCAGCTAAAAGCATAGATATAGACATAGAAACATAGACAGGCACAGGTATACACACACAGGACTATAGAAAGACAAACAGACATAAAGACACACTGATACATACATAGAAAGAGCGGTGCACAGACAGGCAGATAGATAGATGGCTACAGATAGACAGACAAACCACACACAGACACATAGGCATCCCTGCAACTATGCTTACCCACATAAAATACTCTCCGTACATATGTAAGCAGAATATGCACATACAATACTCATGTAATATACCGGGACAAAGAGCAATATGCACCTACATTACGTTCAAGATGCACCTATTTGACACTCAGAATATGCAACAGTCCATTACACATAAGCACAATACTCGCACATAAGACATACCTAATATGCACACACACAGACGGTATGCAGTGCACACTAAATCAGATTGCATGTTAGCACGGATGAGATGCTCAGAATAGATATACGCACATTACATATACGTACACTACACACACACACACCCCTCGCCCCCCCCCCTCACTGTACCCGCATTCATCTATGGTAAGCCCTAATGTGTCTAGGGTTTGTTCTAATTCCAGTGTTATCTGAGATGGCATGAGCTGTGTATAGCAGAGCAAGTTATGGTTGATTTTCTCACCATGGCGGACACATTTCAGGGTCTTTTAGGTTTTTCATTGTAACACTAACATCCCTTCAACTAAAGTTTTTCAGTGGATGTGTTTTATAACAAAGGTTTTAACAGGGATGTTTTGTGAATGGTTGTGTTATTTTGATGATACTCTGTATCAATTTGTTCCTGACCGGTGGTTTCTCCAGGGATGGCCCTTGGACCTACCTGCATACCTGCAATGAATGCTGGGCATGACCTACAGACGTGACCTGCTGCCACTGTGCTGGGGCCATGGCCTTTGGTAACAGAATCTGGTCAATCAAACCCTGAGACATAATGCATTGAGTTAAGCACTCACTGCTGGGATCTGAGTGATTCTGGCAGATCACAGGTTTGAATGGGAGCATTGCCAATTTCCCCTTCTATCGCACTGTGGTTGGTGAATTCAGTACCATCAATCGGATCAAAGAAGTTGCATTTCGGAGAGATTGGCACTAATTGTGAATCTGGACATCATCTTTTATAATGATGGTCTAAAGTGTCAGAAACAATGTGATATCACACCTCTCTTGTTAAAAATATGGGAAAAGTGCTCTTTGTGGGTGCTATGTTCACTTTTCCATATGTTTAGATAAACTGCAAGAAATTAAACGTTTGCTCATAAGATGAATTGATAAGAAATCTATCTAGACAAGATGGCACGCAATCTATTGACTATCTGGCATGACTGGTGACTCGAGACTTATCACATGTCAAATTACTTTACATTACCACTCAAGAGATATCAAGAAATATATTAGTAGTATATAGTATTTCTAAACGACATGCAAGCTGCCACAGCTCTCAGAGGACTTATGATTTAGAAATTGTTTGACTTTTCATTTGAACAATGACAGATTATACAATTTTAGGATTCATGCATGTGAAATTCATATAAGAATGCTTACATATCAAACTAAAAGAACCATTTTATGTATTTGAATCTAACCGATTGATTAGCATTCTTGTTTTACATTTGTTTTTTTGAATGTCTAATTAGTATTTGAATACTGGCCTAAATAACCCAGTATACACCCTTGAAATTGTTTCAGAAGTAATGTATGCCGAGCTCTGTGGTTGCCTGCCTCAGGGGCGTTGCTGGGGGCGGGGGGAGGCTAAGGGGGCTATAGCCCCTGATCTTTTGGTTGTAGCCCCGGATATAATCTCAGGAGCTACAGCCAAAAGGCTAGCTAGCCCCCAGTCCCGACAGTTCCGACATCAGCGTAGCCCCGGGTCTTTTCCAGACCTAGCAAATCCCCTGGCCTGCTTGTTGTATTGCGTTAAGGTCTGTTTCTATAAACTGGATTGAAGAATTAAAGAAAGGCTTTTTGCAACTTTGTGCAGGTGCAGTGGGATTGTTTAGTTTGCCTTGAACCAAAATGTAATTGTACCAATAGGAACATGCTAATATCTAAGCTCCAATAAATGGGACTAAACATCTTTCTCACCTAAAAGGACTTGATAGTTAAGCATGACTCCAGACCGACTTAGGTTACCAGTGAGAGTGATCATGAAGAATCAGCACTTCAACTGGTCTAAATGGGGCCCTATTGTAGCATCACTTCATTTTAAGCTATACCTGGCCAATGGGCCTTTAATTTTGGGAGAAGTAGAAGTGCTTCCCCATCACTGGAGAGTAGTTTGATACAGAAATGGGCATTTGCAAAGGACACCTTAGTTCTAAGGTCCTGCCCCTATTGTTCTCCAAAAACCTTTACCAGCTTCACCCCCTGTGTCTTATTCGAAGCAACTCATGCCCTTAATTATGAGCATGCTAAAATTCCTTTTCCTAGTCAATGGATGATGAAACACTGCAGTTGGCGAGCCAATGTATTTACAAAGCGATTACCTTTGATACCATTCGGTATAATGGTCTATAACCACGCCCGGTGAGTGATAAATGGTGTGATGCATTTCAATTTGAAATGTGGCGTTGTCTTGAATGCGTAAGTAACTGATGGAGTGATAGGCAGGTAAAAGCATGAACATGTTTTCTTCCAGGCGCAGACTTTTCCTCAGGGCTGGTCGCCCTTTACGTGATGGCGCTTCAGGCATCCTGCGAGGATCCCCGGCACGTCTCTGCCCTGAACACAACCATCGACCTGGTGCAGCTTCTGGAAGAGAAGTACCATCAGGAACTGGTGAACATTGGTAAGCTATGACTGTCTGCCGTATGCTCGACTAAGGGAGCTTTGCAGTCTAAGTAACATTCTCTCTCTCTGATGTTCTCTCTTTTTTGTAGGTCTGCCAATGTCTCCTCTGAACCACCTACGTCTCACCCAATTGCACAGCTGTATCTTGTTTCATCTTCTCGGTCTCTCCCATGTCCATCCTTGTCTCTTCTTCAGCTCCTTTCTTTGACCAATCAGTCACTCTTTTCTCCACCATTGTCCCGCTCTTCCCTCCCCACCTCCTGTAAACTGTCTGTCTATCTTCTCACCTCATTCATGTTCTTGCTTTTTTGTTATCTCTTATCTCTGTAGTCTCAGTTTTATTTTCAATGCCCCATGTCTACAATGAATGCAAAAGGCTCCAATAATTAAATGGGATAACAGTGAAGTCTTCTGTATACATGTCAAGAGTCACCATGCACAAATTGTATGTCATGTTAATGTGATTTATAAAGTGCATGTATTCTCCCAACGTGGGCATCTTGACACCAGTCTGAGAGACCCCAAGAGACGATGAACCAAAGAGATTAGTTTAGGTAATGATTGTTCCGAGATGTGTTTTCAGGTGCTTTCTGGATGTAGCATGTGAGGATATTCTTCTGAGTGCAAGAGGGATGGTATTCCATATCTTAGCACCTATGTATGAAAAAGGTTATCAGCTGAGATGAGAGCATCTGTACTTTGGTCCAAAAGAGAAGTTCCAAAAGTATTTGAACAACTGAAAACTAGGTGTAATAAAGGAAGGTGTCAGCCCGATCTGTGATTTATGGATTATGCACAGACTGTTAAACCAGTTTGCACCACATTGATTATGTGGGGGCCAAAGGACAGTGTGTTGTGAAAAAGGAACCAAGATTTAGCACCATGAATCCCGAAGGCAGCATCGGCCAAAAGCAGGAGGCTACATGGCATGGCTCAGAAAGTTATATTCCTTTCTATAAGCAATAACTTCTGTTTTACTCGGATCGAGTTTTAACAGAGTATTGGTTTACCCTGTAGCAATATGGTTCAAAGAAGTTTGAACGGTTTTAGACAGAGATTTTGTTTGGGCTTTGTAATGGCAAAAGAATGTTGGTGTCATCCACATAGTTGAAAAAATCCAGGGGCCGATTCCTTGCATAGAGAGGGGAAAGAGAAAGAGAGGATTTGCCATCCTCCATCCCTCTTGGTACCAGGAATTTGGTCCAATAAAGTGCAAATGTGGAACACAAGAAAGAGTTTCCCCAAGGAACCATCTACTACAACTTAGAAAACCTGATTGCAGACTTGCATCTCATTCTCTTTCCTTCCCTCGAATCTTCCCTATGATCCACTCTCTTCCCTCCTCCTTCCCCTTAGCCTCCCTCATTTTCACCCTATACGCCTTCTGTTTCCCTCCTCCTTCCCTTCCTCACCCCTTCCCTCTTCCCTCTCAGATTAATTGCTGTACTTACTGTTTTATTGGTTTGATTTATGATTGTAAATTGCTTCTATTGTTATAATGTTTATATGTATTCTGTTGTTATAATGTAAAGCACTTTGGATTAAAGCGCTATATAAACACAATAAATACAAATACAAACACAAAATATCACAGGACTTGCAAAGCTATCTACCAGGGCTTCAAGCACTAGCAGAGGGGAAGCAAATGTTACTCCTAGTTACTCCTAAATGACACACACGTCTGTCACTATCCCTGTTCCTGTAGGTTTCCAAGCAGTTCCAATAGACACCTACCTCTGTGATAGTTTTGTTAAAATTAATAAAAAGTAAAATGAGTGTGTAAGAATTCACTTTCATTAGGGCCGGAATAGACATGAAAGTCCCCTAAAAGTAGTGCTACACCAATCCGACACAAAAAATGTATCCCACAGGTATCGGCTGGGCTAGCCATTCAGAGATTTGTGAGATCAAGGTAGGTACGTTGATCGCTCCAACATGGTGGCAGCACTGACGGTAGATGACACCCACTTACACTGGGCAGATAATTCTGCTTAGAGCCTCAATGAGTGTTTAATCACGGTCTTCTTCCCTCACAGATAACCATCAGCAGCCGCTCACCAACTACTACCAGCTTGGGTTGGATATCCTTGCGCTGTGCCTGCAGAATGTGATTGCAAACGTCTCTGTTGTTCTGGATACTACCTGTGCCAGTTTGAAATATGGGCATGGCAAAGTTTTTTCGGTCGGTGAGTCAGGCTTGTTTCATACTTTTGTGGTGTGCAGTGTGTGCTTTCCTCAGAAGAATTAAATGTCACGAGGGACTGCTCCTCTTGCTCAGATCTTCATTCAGAACTAGAATGATTCTAGGGGGTTTCTACCTAGTGAACACACTTAATGATGGCTTACAATGTTGGGAAGAAACAGCCTAATCGATGCTACTAACAGCAAGTTGTTTTCTTGAGGATTATGTGTTCTTCAATTACAGACACTGCTGCCGTCGTGGTTTTGGGATTAACCTGTGTGAAGAAGACAGGGACTCTGACCTCTGAGGAGATTGTAGCCATCAAAGAAACCTTGCGCTCCCTGGTACGGAAAATTCTTCGGGGGAAAAAAAGCGATGGAGTGATTGGAAATATCTACAGCACCGGGCTAGCCATGCAGGTGAGACGCCAAAAGGGATGCAAGATCACCTGAGGACTGGTTGATTCCGATCGGCCTTCCAAGAAAACAGACTAATAATCTCATGATATATGATTTTGCCTTCCTCACGCATACTACTATTTGGGTGCTCAGAAGTGGCTATTGTTGTCACTGATCGCAGTACAAATCATCAAGAAAGAATCAATAAATATATAATCACGCTCTATACTAAAAGCCTGGTTTTGATGGGCAGTGAATATTCCTGGCAAATAGATGCATGCATACCGGATCCAGAGATTCCGCTACCTCTGCGGTACTCTGATCACACTCTCCACAGTCCATGGGGATGCAATAGGGAGTAACCATATGCGTGCGGGGAACATGATACAATCACGCACATCAGATCAGAGTTTCGGCTAGCCCTCTGGTATTCTGATCATGCTGCACAGTCCATGGGGAGACAATATGGAGTAAGCACATGCATACAGGAACACATCATGATAGATCCATGGTAAACCAGATCAGGAGGTTCCGCTAGTGCTGCAGTATTCTAGTCATGTTCCACAGTCCATGGATGCAATGTGGAGTAACCACGTGATAAAGTGTGCATACTGGACCTAGAGGTTGGCTAGTCCTGCAATATTTTGATCATGCTGCACGGTCCATGGGAATGCAATATGGAGTAACCACATCCATGCGGGGACACCACATGATAGATCCATGCATACTGAATCCAGAGGTTTGGCTAGTCCTGGGGTTATTCGGATCGCACTCCACAGTCCATAGGGAATCAATTTGGAGTAACTACATGCATACAGGAACAGCTGATGATCTGGGTATGTTACCGCACACATGCCGTAACTCTTAGTTCTTTGCGTGGCGGATATGTGAAATAACGGTTGCCAGTTTAACAATTACTCTCTTTCCAGTGCAATTTGTCGGATTATACCAATGCTAATGCTATTGAAATTGCTATGCATTACTGCACAAAAGTGCTACCACATGTGTTTCCGGCTATGAGCATAGCTGCAGTAGTTCTCCCTGCAGTGATGCATACAAATATAGGGCGGAGTACAATTTATGGCGAAAGACATTTTGCAAGTAGATTTTATTACATTGCAAGCCTTAAAATGGGTGCCTTGTAGACTACTTTACTCAGCTGTTGTAATCCCTGCCCCTTTTGCAACATAGTCATAATTTGCAAAAAATATCTAAAACAAACTAGGTCGTTTCAAACGTCTGAAGGTTCTAATGAACAAATAAATATGATCCAAAAAACATGTGCAACCCCAATAAGACACACACATGTAATGTATATTAACAGTCGGGGGAGTGCTGGCCAACCAACCAGGGCGAGATTCAGAAACTGCACTGCCGCGTGGGAACATTGACACAGTATTAACAGTAGGGCAAGGTTTGCCCTGGGGCAAAAATTCATTGAAACTTTTTCCAGCACTAATATAGTGAAAAGTTGCACTTGCACCAGTGCAAAGTTTCTGTAATCTGGCTGGCTCGCACCCTCTTCGGTAACTGCAAGTATTGCTCCAGAGCTCTGAGCCACCTAAGCAGCTGTCCACAGCTCCAGCTGTGTCCCATTTCTCCTAATGTACTTATCCTGCCGTGCTCCCTGCGCGTTCTTCCTCACTGGTGACTCCATCCTCTTCTGCTCTACGTGGGCGCCATCGAATAGAAAATGGCTTCCTCATTTCTGAAGACACTTTCTTTCATTTTTCTTTCCAGCCATCTTTGCATGTTTTTAGTTTTGAAGGTACCTTGTTTATTCTCAGAGGACTTTACAACTTCCCTCATTTAAAAAAGAAAAGCACCTGGGTGTTCGGCTCAGTTTAATAGCAATGAAGCCCACTGGAGCAGCTGACAGCGGACATTACAGGCGCCATAAACCGGTCCTCTGACCTTTAACTTGACCCCAGAGCCTTTTGCAGCCTGAATAGCTCCATGCAGCATGCTTTTTATCCATAACAGTGCAAAAGTGAAAATAATAATGGCAAAAGCAATGTAACTTATTAGAACAGTAAAAAACATGTTATTGAGTATTACAAATTGTGCAGCAGAAAAAGAATCAACCTAAAGAGTGTATTTTAAAATTCCCTCAAAATCTAAACATTAATTATTTATTATTCAAAATTACAAAATATTTTACTCCAATACATTGTTTAAAAAATGTAAACACATTTCAAAATATTTAGATTCTCCAGTGTTCTGATAAAATCAACGGCCCTCTCACCATCATCTGGCATTCAACTCTCCAAGGAAAATGCCAATCCAACTCAACTTTGTTCCTTAGGCCCAGTGCACTCTAGTCATCCTCTAACACTAACATCCCAGTGTTCACAAGCGTGCGTGTGCATATAGGGTTTTCTATGTTGTGAATGCAGCTGGGAATCAGAGCACTGCACAAAGATGAGGACAGGAGCATCAATGAAGAGAGAAGAGAGAGAGGAGAAAGGAGTTCAGTTGAGGTACTCCCAGTAACTCAGAAGCCCAAAAGCAGCCCAAAGCCTGTCTCTCACCTTGAGTGACCATTCAAACCAGCTCGACCCTCCTCGACTTACTTTGAGCCACGCCAGGATCTGCGGTGCAGACTTTGGCCCTCTAAGTGCTTTACCTGCTTTTTAAGACATCCTGACGCCAATTCAACCCATTCAAGCCAATCATCTCCCCTCGACTCGACTGCCTACTGGACTCAGTGAAGCGATCAACTTGCTGCATCTCGACCAGCGATTTGATGGCTTCCACTGAGCATCTTCATCGATGACTCGATCGAACGAAAGCATTATCTCGATCCAACTCATATGCTGACACTACATGCTGGAAGCCATCAAATAGATACGTCTCAACGCCAACTCGCCATTGGGAAACATGACTCAACTGTCTCAACACTCCACTGCAGTAAAGTCCCCAGAAGCCTTGCTTCATGCTGGTGAGCCCCAAAGAGAAGCGGCTTATGGTATCTGAAGTGGTTCTGTCTCCCTCCACCTTAAATGACCCTAGTAACTTGTAAATCCCCCTTCTCTACCTTTTAAAGACACCTTCAATAACTTTGACAATTGCTGCTGGAATCATTGCCGGAACACCCCTCTCTACAAACCCAGAGTGCCTTTCTACAGACTGCTTTCTCTGCGTTTTCTCTTACAGAGATAAGTCTTTAGTGTTATTATAAATTGGGTACATTTTTGTTAGTTTAATGAAAGATCCAATTTTCGTAGAACCTTGGTTGGACATTCTTTTATTTTGGTGCCACAGTACTATTGTTTTTTTGGTTGCTTCTGTGCCAGCTCACACCCCTCCTGAGGACTAGATTCTACCTTCAGCCTGTGTTACCGTAAGAGGCAAATGAGGTATACTGGTTGGCCAATGACTGTTTCACCTTTACGAATGAGATCACTGCTGATTTAGTAGTAGAGTTAGGCAGCAGCGTAGGAGTTTTATTCACTCCTCATCCCTGTACTCCTAAAGAACAGTAGTCATTATGTCACAGTGACAACACAACAACATACTATAACAGGACAACATCACATGCACAATGCTCAGCGCCTCAATGCCTCAGGGCTGTATGTGTGCTTTATAAATGAAATAAATAAATAAATACTATATCATAATCTATGTTGGTAATTGATAAGAAAACCTTTAAAAAAACTGCAGTACCCTATTAACTGTGATTAATGCTTCCAAGCTGAGGCAATCTGCCTCACTGATGAAATTAAAAGAATTGTTCAATCTTGAACCCACACTCACAACAATGATTCTCATTTAAACTCTTAACTGTTCTTAATTATAACATCTATTTGTCCAAAAAAAAAATACATTTTCATCACAAACGTCTTAAGATTTGAACAGTATTCTATGGAATCTGTTGCAACAGGTCAAACTTTCTTGTAACATTTGATGTTTGAACTTTCAGTGTAATCTTCACAAAGGAGTTGGTGCAATTTCCAAACATTAGACATTTGCACAACATTTGTTTAGGATATGGCTTTCACGGGGTGCACTGCAATGCAGACCAATGAATTCCAAATCAATGTACATGTCAAGTAAATTGTAGCAAAACTATTGTTTAGCTGACCCGGAAGCTCACCTTCTTACCTAGTACTTCCTGTTCCAGGCTCTGCTGTTTCTCTTTCAGGGTCTTCTCACTGGTCTTCCTTTTTCCACTCCACAGGCTCTGTTTGTGTCAGGATATTACTACACCCCGTCACAGTGGAACTGTACTCAGACTCTGGAGGCTGTCTTAAATGCGATCCCTCAGGGCGCGTTTGATAATCCTCCTATGGCAGCATCCCAGGTCACTCCCTCCCTGGGTGGCCGGACATATCTGGAAGTCAAAGGCCTTGATTGCGCCAACGACACAGGTAAGCAGACTTCACATTGTAGTAGCGTTGTGCTAATATTTTGCTTTTCCCAGAGGCACCCATGGCCATAGGGGCAATTGTGGAAAACCAGTGCCTCTGAAAGATGTTCTAGGCTGGAGCAGGGTCAGTCACGTGTCAGGCAAATCTGCAACGTAACTGAGTGTTAGCCTTGCTTAATATGTAACTGGTTCCAGTCCAATACCTCTTTCTGGGGCACTGCCGAGCATCTCCGATTGAATGCCAGCTCATGATAGTGCTCCCAGTAGTGAAAGGTAAGAGGATAAATCAGATCCCTGTCCCTGTTTATGCCATTTGTTAACTGCTGGCCACATGTGTGGACTGCTGTTCTTCGGGTGTGGGCTGCTAGCCTTACTGTGGACTGCTGGTCTCAGGTGTGGACTTCTGATCTCACATTTGCGGATGCCTGGTCTTTGATGTACACTGAGGATTTCACGTGTGGGTTACTGGATTCAGGTGTGGATTGCTGGTATCACTTATAGACTAACAGCATCAGATTTGGACTGCTCAGATGAGATTTGGTCTCATCTGTCAACTTCTGGCTCAGTTGTGAACTGCTGGTCACATGTTGATTGCTAATTAAGCAATAAGCCCCGAGCTGGGGGGCATTAACCTTTCAGGTAATGCCCCAGGGCCCATAGTCACAGGCCCAAGCAAAGCGATTTCCTTAACGCAGGCCCTGGGGCATTACCTGAAGCAGTAATGCATACTCAGCTTGTGTCGTATTGTATTAGTACCCCTGCCCGTTAGACTAGGGTAATAAAACTGTCTTTTTTTCAGTTGAGAAACAGCTTTGGCATTTCGCAACTGAAAAAAAAGATGGCTGCCACACATGGTCCCTTCTCCCTTTCCATGGCAGCCATTGAAATGTGATTTTTTAAAAAAAGATGTCCTCCAGGGAACGGGGAGAAGGGACCACATGTAGTGCCTTCTCCCTTTCCATGGTGGCCAGGACGCAGCTGCAACCAGCCCGATGAAAGCTTTTTCAGGGTGATAACGACCCTGCGAAGGCCAATCAGATTGCTTGTTGCAAACTGATCGTCCCTCGGCAGGTACTAATATCTTTTATGTGTTGCTAAAATTCCTCAAGGACTGCAATCATCAGGTTTGGATTTATCTTCGAATTTCTTGACTGCTGGTCTCAGGTCTAGAATGCTGGTGTCATGTTTGGACTGCTGCTAACAATTGCGGATTGATAATCTGGTGCCACATTTATTTTCCATTGTTAGTTTAATTGTGTGCACATTGTTTGTGCACTTTTGCTCCATATGTTTTTTACCATGTTTTCTTTTAATTGTGGGGACTACCCCAAATCCACCCTCAAACCCACGCTTGACTCCCTCATCCCCCAGTCCCAAAGCCTGTCCTACCCCATACGCCGACACACACATATATTTAAAAAATAAAATGTGATGAAAAATGTATCGAGCCAAAGTACACTCTCGTTTCCCTTGGGGTGTTCCCTCTAGCACAGGCTTCTGTAACCCCTATTAGTGCTACTGACTGGTAACCCCTACTGCCTACGATCTTCTTCCTTCTCTGTTGACGGTCTCCCTAAATGCAGGCTCTTACTAGCCCCACTCTACAGAAGATAGGCAATAGTGCCTTGCACTTACTTGGTTGGACCCACCTAAGACCAACCACTCTCATCTCCCCGTTCTACTCTTCTGCTCCTCTCAAACATTCTGTCCCTCTGGTGTTTAACTCTGCCGTCCTACTTTCTCCACTCTTTGATGTTAACTATTCTCCTTTTCCTTCCACTCTACTTCTACCACTCCTCCTCACCCTACTACTCCTCCTCCTTCCTCAAACTAGTACTCCTCCTCCCACATGAATACTGCTCCTCCCACATGACTCCTCCTCCCCTACTACCACCACTCTCCTACTACTACCACTTTTCTTCTGCTACTACTACTACTCTCCTCCCACTACTCCTCCTCTTTCTTCCATTCAATATTACTCCTCTTCACCCACTCCACTACACAAACATCATCCTTTCACCAACTAGGATTTACTTCACATTCACTCCTTAAACTGACTTATAGACATCTATGACACAAATATGCACACACGCTCCTTCCTTCCTCCTACTGGTCTCTTGGTCTACCGCCACTTCTGATCCTCCCCAGATAACCCAAACTTCATGTTTTCTGTCCCCTGCCTACATTTCCTTCCCTCTGCCAAATGTTGCATTTTAGAGCATACTAAATGAATTGGGTAAAAAGCCAAACAGTTTGCAATTGGCGCTGGGGGGACAAGTGGGAAAGCATGGTATTTTTGACTGGACATCTATGATACCTAGTAAAAAAAAATAACATGTACCCTGGGCTCCACAGAGCCTTAGAAGGAAAGCTGATTTTGGCAGAAGGGTAGGAGGATTGTGCAACACAGTTTAAAATGCCTTTTTTGTACAACCCTCCCTCTCCCTTCTACCCCCCACTCAATAAATCAGCTCAACGGACCAAAATAAACATAAAAACACACACACACACACACACACACACACACACACACAAACACACACACACACACACACACACACACACACACACACACACACACACACACACACACACACACACACACACACACACACACACACACACCTATTACTCTATCATTCATACAAGCACCCATCCCCATACACTCACTCATAACATAAGCATAGACACATCCATACACATATTTAAATAAAAATAAATTAACATAAACTTACCTTCTGCAGGGGCCTACACGTGGGTGCAGAAATGCTGTGCTCCAGGTTGCTCTGTCGTATGTGCGAGGAGGCGCAGGAGCGCCCCCCTCGCATATACAGACCTGCAATGCCCCAGCCAGCATTTCCAGTGAGCTATGCAAGGTTGGCGAAGCAAAATGCCCCCAGTGTTGCATGGCTCAGTGGGCTGCGGCTGGGGAACTGAACTGATAAAGGGAAAAAGTGTTTCCCTTTGACAGCTCAGCCAGCCCAGGAGCACTCCCTCAACTGGAAAAAGCAGCTGAGGGAGTGCTCAGTGTTTCATTGGGCTGGCTCCTTGGCTCCTCCATAATGGGTGAGGGGGCCACTGGGTGGACGCCCCCTTGCCCATTATGGATGAGCCGCCAGGCTCGGACTGGCCTATAGGGCAATAGGGCGATGCCCGTACCAAAAATGCAAAATGCTAGTGTAGGCCAGTCAATATTAGTCACTTTTTTGGCCAATGTGTGCCAGTTTGATGTGTTACTTCACTATTCAGCTAGTAGCTTTGACCATTGTTGCTGAATAAATATTCTTTAAATATCACAATTTGCTTACATTTTCACAGAAAACAGCCCCTTGTGTACTATTCAAACAGTCTCTGATTAAAGGGATGAATATCCATTTGCAACTGCAGGCCAATTTTGAATTGGTTCCTGAGACAGTTTTATGGCCCAGTTCGACCATTTGAACGACCCCTGCCCATTTCCTCCAATCTAAACTCCCCTCCAAAAAATAATTTTTAAAATGTTTTTTTTATTTTTACATTTCATGCTGGGCTCTCACGCCCCCACTGGGATGCAGCCGCGCCTCCCACAGTTTGAAGACCTGTGGCATAAGGTAATGCACCCGGGGCCCTTAACAAAGGACCCGGGGGCATTACCGGATGCAGTAATTGCCCCCAGTCGAGCAGCTTATTGCCATTAGTTCCCCGGTCCGTTAGACCAGGACGCTAATGGTGTTGTTTTTTTTTTAAGTCACAAAACTAAAAATAAATTCTGCCACGGACAGGTACATGTAGTCCATTTTATCTTTCCATGGCGGCCATAGTAAACAAAAAAATGGCTGCCATGGAAGGAGAAAAGGGACTGGTCCCTTCTCCCTTTCCATGGCAGCCATTCCGGAATGAAAATGCTGTCGGGACCGAGAGTGAGCTGCACACCGTTGCGCACTTGGAGTTACCGTGTAGTAAGTTTCGGAATGTAGCCAATCACAGGTATGTTCTTTTCTTTTTTTTTCACGCCCGGTGCTAATGATCTATCTTCCCCTCCTGGGTGGTGTATGTGGAGGGAAAATCTTTACTAGGGGGCTAAGCCCCTTCCTGAAGGTGTTACATTAAAAAGGCCTTAAATAGGGAGCTAAGCTCTGCCCACTTTTTGGTTTGACCATGGCGGGTCTGCCAGCTCAGTGTTCCTGTCTGTGTCAGGCTGTCCATGGTGGTCGTCCTCCCTGATAAGTATGGTATCTGGAGGGGGTTCTAGTCCCTCTCTCATGTCTCTAGTGGTTTAAGATTGAACAAAAGTCTCTGGTGTGTGCCGAAGCAAGCCTATAATTGGCACATGCCAGCGTGGGTCCTGCAAAGCTGCTTTCCCTTTGCCAAGCTCCCCCTGCTGCAGCTACGGCTGCAGGACACTGTCTTCACAGTGTCTTGGAGGGTTGCTTCCACTCACAGGTGTCTGAGTCTCTGTAGCTCTAACGTAGACATGGGGTAATGGTTGGGGTTTGACTCTGTGCTGCTCGTCTGCTTACAGGCTCTACAAAAGACAGAAAGAGACAGGGGAGCATATTGGAACTGAGGCATGGCATGTGACACAGATGGACTATGTGATAAACACAAGACCCACTGACCCAATGAGTAACCTCAATGCACACTTTTGTACCCCAATGCACACTTTTTGTGGGTGGCTCAGATAGACTACACCACATGACTCTGACACAAGGGGAAGGGGGAGGATTGGGTCCCTGCCAGTTGCCTACCCCCCTAAGGGCTTGTGGCATGCCGCTCTCTCGCCGTTTGACAAGGCCAGTGTACTGGCTTTGTCACACTTCTTAGCCCCAAGCATGGTAGATGTCTAGTTTTCTGTATAGACATTATAGACCTTGTGGACTTTTATGTATAAGGCTACTTCGCAGGGGAGTTGCTAGGTCTGGAAAAGACCCGGGGCTATGCTGATGTCGAAACTTTTGGGACTGGGGGCTAGCTAGTCTTTTTGCTGTAGCTCCTGAGATTCTATCCGGGGCTACAACCAAAAGATCAGGGGCTTTAGCCCCCTTAGCCCCCCCCCTAGCAACGCCCCTGCTACTTCGTCTATTTAAAACGCTGCATTGGTCTCAAGCACCTACTGCCATTCACCATATAGATTCAAGGGTCTCATCTGCTGGTGTAATGTGTGGATTACTGATTTCACCTGTGTATTACTGTTCTTAATTGGGAACTGATTGCCTCACTTGTGAACTGGCGGTGTTCCCACTGCTGGAGTGCTGCTCTTCATACCTTATGGAGAGCTAGTATTACTCCTGAACGGCTGCTGTCACTTGTCAGTTGCTGGCCTTGCTTGTGAACTTCTGGAATCACTTACGTGTGAAGCATTTGTAAAGCATGTAACTGCGATAGGCATGGTCTTGAAGCTCTCGGACAATCTGGGGTATAGTATTGTAGGATCGCGGTCGTGCTTTGCACGCATAACATTGCATTATATGGGAAATTGTTATTGCAGAGATAGCTATAAAGGTGAATCATTATAAGTAAGAATAACTGACTGAAGCGCCTGTAAAGTGTTGACCTTGTGTGTGATCTGCTGCCATCCCTTGTGCAATGTGTAACTTGCGTGTTGGCTGCTGGGACAAAGGGGCACTGCTTGTCTTCCTTGCAAGCTGCCAGCTTCATGCAAGCACCACTAGGCTCATTTGTGAGTTCCTAGCCTCATGTATGAGCTGATGATTTCACTTTTGAACAGATAGCCTCATTTGTGAATCGCTGGCCTGACCTGTGAACTGCTAGCCATGGATGTAGCATGCTACCCATACCTGCTGCTTTTTCGAGGTAGCACTTCTGCTCTTATTGCCACACCTCTGTTCTGCTGGTCTTACTTCTTCTTTGCTGATCTCAGCTGTGTTTTCAGGATGGCAGCTACAGCCATAGCATCTGTGCTCTTCTGCTCTCAGCTGTACTGTGCAGGTCTCAACTGTGTTTGGCTGCTCTCTTGTGTGCTACACTTTTCGTACCTGTGCTCTAATTGTCTCAACGGTGCTCTGATGGACTCCCCTGTGCTCTGCTGATATCGCATCTTGTGCTCACCTGTGCCTTGATGATGGTCTCTCTGTACTCTGAACGTTCAGCTGTGCTTGGATGGTCTCACCCACATGTGGTGTGTTGCACTCCCAGCACTGTGCTGGTTCCATGTTTGAATTGATGTACTTACCTATACTTTTCTGGTCTCACCATTGCTGTTGTGCACTCATCTGCGCTCACTCGGTCTTCCTAGTGCTAGTTCGGTCGCAGTAGTGCTTTACTGCGCTTGCATGTGCTACAGTGGTCTTGGCTGTCCTCTGCTGATCTCACTGATGCTCTTCTGATCTCGCAAAAACAAAGAGGTGATGGCTGGAAGGTTTAGACTGAATCTTAACCACTGGCATTGCTCGGGGCAACCCTCCAGACCATCGTTCTTCGCCTGCCAAGCCATTACAGAAGGGGAAAGACCATATGCAAATCAGGCTTGGCCCCACCCCAAAAGGGGACGTCCAGCTCGAACTGCTAGGTCACATCCCTTCTGCACGAGACCACAAGCATCCCCAAACATGTTTCACCCTTGTTGGGGCTCATCAGTGAGGAGTAGCTTGGGTCTCTAGGCCCAGCAGGCACGGGACCCACGTCTGGGCATACCCGTCCCACTCGGGGTGACAAAGCAAAAACAAAGAGGTGATGGCTGGAAGGTTTAGACTGAATCTTAACCACTGGCATTGCTCGGGGCAACCCTCCAGACCATCGTTCTTCGCCTGCCAAGCCATTACAGAAGGGGAAAGACCATATGCAAATCAGGCTTGGCCCCACCCCAAAAGGGGAAGTCCAGCTCGAACTGCTAGGTCACATCCCTTCTGCACGAGACCACAAGCATCCCCAAACATGTTTCACCCTTGTTGGGGCTCATCAGTGAGGAGTAGCTTGGGTCTCTAGGCCCAGCAGGCACGGGACCCACGTCTGGGCATACCCGTCCCACTCGGGGTGACAAAGCAAAAACAAAGAGGTGATGGCTGGAAGGTTTAGACTGAATCTTAACCACTGGCATTTCTCGGGGCAACCCTCCAGACCATCGTTCTTCGCCTGCCAAGCCATTACAGAAGGGGAAAGACCATATGCAAATCAGACCCAAGCTACTCCTCACTGATGAGCCCCAACAAGGGCGAAACATGTTTGGGGATGCTTGTGGTCTCGGCAGAAGGGATGTGGCCTAGCAGTTCGGGCTGGACTGCCCCTTTTGGGGTGGGGCCAAGCCTGATTTGCATATGGTCTTTCCCTTCTGTAATGGCTTGGCAGGCGAAGAACGGTGGTCTGGAGGGTTGCCCAGAGCATTGCCAGTGGTTAAGATTAATTCTAAACCTTCCAGCCATCACCTCTTTGTTTTTGCTCTTCTGATCTCACCAGGTCTATGGTGGTCTCCCTTGTTCTCTTCCGGTTTCAGCTGTCCTTTTAAGGTGCCATCCACATCTGATGTGCTCCTCCCCCTTTTACTGGTTTTACAAGTCCTTTGCTTCCCTCACATTTGCTCTCTTTTTCTCCCATAACAAATATTGGCCTCACATGTGCTTTGCTTGTGCCCACCGGTGCTCTGCCATCCTCACCAGGTGCTCTGTTGATCTCATCTTTGTTCTGTCAGTCTCATATGCTCTTAGCCAGTCTCACAAGTAACATGAAGGCATCACCTGTGCTCTGCTCACATCACTTCTGCCTTGTTATCAGCTTACCACATACCTGCATTGCTTGTATCCCCGGTGCTCTGCCAGACTCACTGTTTGCCTGTAGATGTTACCTACGATTGGTTTGTGTCACCTGTGCTCAGCAGTTTTAACCATATACTTTTAGCCTCACATTTGCACTGACTTTCTCTCCTATGTGCTACTCCTCTCACCTCTGCCAGTCTTACCTTTGTTTGGTTGGTTGCCACCAGCGCACTGCTTGCCTTACTTGTGCTATGTTGTTGGTTCCTGTGTTCTACTTGCCTCCCATGTGCCCCGTCCGTTTGATCCGTGCTATAACTGTGCTTTGAATATCTCACCCATGCCATGTCAGAATCACCTTTGTTACACTTTTTCTGACCTGTTTTTTTAATGGCTAACTATGCTTTCTTGGACTCGTCCATATTATCCTAGTTTCACCTGCACTCTGCTTGTCTCACTTTTGATCTGCTTGTTGCATGTGTCCTCTGCTAGACTAATCTGTGATCTACTCTTCTCACTTGAGATTTGCTTTTCCCACCTGTACTGTGCTGTTTACTCCTGTATTCTGCTGGTTTCACCTGGGATCTGTTTGTTGTGTCAGTGATCTGCTTGACTCACTTGCCCTCTGCTAGTTTCATTTGTGGTTTGCTTGTCTCACTTCTGTTTTGAGGGTCTTACGTCTTCTGCTTGTCTCTTGTGTGCTCTGCACGCTTGCCACATCTGTACTCTGCTGGTTGGAGCTATGCTCTTTTGGTTGAACCTGTCCTGTTCTTGCCTGATCTATGGTCTGCTGTGCTGGTTTCAGCTATGGCCGCATTGTCTCACTCTTAATGAACTCATTTCACCTCTCCTCTGCATAACCCACCCATGTCTGGTTAGTGTGACCTGTGTCCTGTTGAAACCTCTTCCACTCTGACGGTTTCACCTGTGCTGTGCTTGCTTGTTTCATTTATGATTTGCTTATAACACCTTCTACCTTCTTGACGCACCTGCGTGCTGCCCTCCTTGCTTGTGATTTGTTGGTTTCATCTGTGCTTTTCCTTTATTATCCGACTGTTTCACTTGTTTTCTGCTTGCCTGCCTGTGATATGGTAGTTTCATGGACGTCTGATTGTTCCACCTGGTTTTCGTGGTCTTGCCTGTGCTCATCTTGTCTCATCTGTGGTCTGCTATTCCCTCTTGTGTTCTGTTGGTCTGTTCTGTGTCCTGTGGGTTTCACCTATGCTGTTCTGTTTATACAAGTGCTCTGCTCATCCCACCTGCAATCTGCCCATTTTCTCACATTACATCTGCTTGCTTTGCCTGTGTTCTGCTGGTTTTACTTGTGCTCAACTGATTTTGCCAGTGCTCATTATACTTGTTCTCTGCTGGTTTCACATGTGCTCTGTCAGTTTTACCTTACTTCCACTTGTTTAAAATTGGATCTGCTTGTCACCTATACTCTGCTTGTTTCACCTGTCCTTTGTCTCATTAGTGCTCTGCTCTTTTCACTTGTGATCTGCAAATTCGACGTGGGCTTTTCTCGTTTTATTTGCCATCTGCTGGTCTCATTTCTACTCTACTATATTTTTTTGCTACCTGCTTGACATGGCTGGTCTTACATCTCTTGTCGTCTTTCTGAAACTTTGTTTTCTCTACCCCCGGACTTTTACAGACAATTTGCCAATCATCTCTCCTCCGACACCTCCACCCGTGTCCAATGTGAGTCAGATCAATGTCTCTCTTACGGTTGTTGATGGCGTCACAAACACCTTTAACTACTCCATCTATTTAACAATGCCTGAGGGGTGCCTCTTTCTGGATGTCCTGAATAAAGCACAGAGCCTGGAACCAGCTAAATTCAGGTGGGTGACACATAGTTAAGGAAGTGAAAGGGGCTGATGCTAGTCCTATAAGAGCATGTCAATGTCATGCATGATTCATGGTGTATTTGAGTCTTCTGCATACAGTAGTACTTAGACGGTAGATGCTGGTAATAGAGCCTACTGACTTCTAGAGCAGGTTTACTAATTTCTAGGTCAGCCATATAGATTTCTAAAACTGGTATAGACATTTCTAGAGGAGGCATGCTTATCTCTAGAGCAGACATATTGATTTCTAAAGCAGCGAAGTTGATTCGTGGAGAAAGCATATTGACCTCCAAAGGGGTATCAGGTAATATTATCCCCACCAAAAATATCGCCGTATATATGGTCGTCTGGAACGCCATAGGTGATATTTTTGGGGGGGATAATTTGTGGGAGCGGTGGTTGCAGGGGAGTACCCCACACATTTAAAAATAATGCTGGGGTTGCGGGGGTGTCCCCCGCAGGGTCCATGCCTCAATATTGCCGCAAAAATATGGTGATATTTTTGTATCGCAATATTTTTTCGGGGATATTAACACATGGAACCTCCAAAGGAGGTATACTGTTTACTGAGTTCTAGAGTATTCATTCTGATTCACAGAGCAGCTTGATAGATACTGTTTCATTAAGTAGAATTGTCTATTTATAGAGACGGCATACTGATATCTATAGTAAGACTACCGATTCTAGAGAAGTCTGGCTGCTTTTCCAGACAGTTTCAAATTGTTTACCATAGCTCTCAACCATTTGTGTCACAAAGGCGGGTGAAAACACCCGATTTTGTTTTTGGCAGGTGAGGGCCGATTTAAATGAATGTGCATGCAGGAGGCTTTGGCGGGTGGGTCAGCTCTTTACGTGGCAGGTGACACCAGCCAAACGCATGTGAGTTGAGAGCTATGGTTTACACCAATCAGAGATCTGTGAGCTTAATTTGCTGATTTCTAGAACAGACATAACGATGTATGTGGATTGTTGATTCCATCCATCTGTAGCGCAGATATCTGGGTGGGAAACTTGGTTGATTTCTGCAGCCAGAGTACTAATTGTTGCATGTGCCTTGACGATATTTCAGTCCATTCTACTGGTTTGGTGGTATGCCTACTGTTCTGATAGATGCTTGCCCCGCTTAGTTGACGCTCCTGATGTTTTGGGAGGTGTTGTGCAAATCCCTAGCTTGATGACTACAGAGCCCTTGATCAATGCCTTAGCTGACTTTGATGTGCTTGTAGGTGCAGTGCAGACTCCCTGGATGATGCCTTTTATGTGCCATGCTCTGCCAACCCCGTGATTGAAGCCTTTGCTAGGCAGGTGTACATCTGTGTACATCTGTGACTAACCAACTTCCGGGGCACCAGTGATCAAGGGATGAATATCGGTTTCTAAACCATCAATCAGCCCCACACCTCTCGTACACCAGAAGGGATCCAAACAGATTGGAAACACAAGTAACTTATAAACCTCCTTATCCAATTTTGGTAACATGGACGGAACGGCAGGCTTATGTCCGCAAGGTCGTGGATCATTGGTTAGTTGCAACACAGTGAAAATACAATTATTACCCAATTATGCAATATGATATGATATGGCATTTATGACGTGCCTACACACAAGTGTTTCAAGGCGCGACGATCAAGGGAGGGGGGGAACAGAGGATAGACAGAGACAACGATCATACTAGGCCAGGTGACATTGAGATCATGGAAGGGGAGGGGGGAATGGGAGAAGTGCGGGGGGAAAGGTGAGGGGGCAGTGCATAGGAGAAGAGTAAAATATATAAGACACTAAATAAATAACAGTGCTACAAGATGGTGGCAAGTGCAATGGTAAGTGCAGTCATCAGGTGTCAAGTGTAGGTAGGTGGCTGTATTGATACAGAGACAGTGCGTGAGTGCAAGTGTTTCCAGGGGGGCAGTACAGGTGTGCAACTGGCGGGGAGGGGACCTGGGCCCAAATCAGAGTGTAGCACGGTAAACCAGTGCAGTTTCAGGTTCAGCCAGGAGGTCAGCAGGGGAGAGGAGGAGAGAAAGCAGAAGCAAAGATGAAGGTCTTTAGGTGCTTCTGGAACCAGAGATGGTTCTCCTCAAGTTTCAGAGAGGCAGTGAGGCTGTTCCAGAGTGAGGCCCCAGCAGAAGAAAGAGATCTACCACCAACTGGTTGCTTGGAGAAGCGACTGACCTTAAGGGAGATGGAGGCGGATGAGCGAAGAGCTCGAGAAGGAAGATATTTAGGAAGAGAGAGTTGAAGGTTTTGAGGGCCAAGGCCCCAGAAGGCCTTGTGGACAAAGCAGAGGGTTTTGAACTTAATCCTCGCCGCCACTGGGAGCCAGTGCAGAGATTTCAGTCCTGGAGAGATACAATCCCTGGGATTGAGGTCAAGGACAAGTCTTGCAGTCCTGTTTTGGATGAGTTGCAGAGGGCGGAGAGTAGAGGCAGGCAGATTTAGAAAGAGTCTGTTGCAGTAGTCCAGCCTAGAGAGAACTAGAGCTCTGGAGACAGTGAGTTTCTGGGGGAAGGTGAGGAAAGAAAGAATACCTCTGAGTAGGTGCAGTTGGTAATGTGACTTCTTAGAGAGGTCAGAGATGCGACGAGAGAAGGATCATGTGGAGTCGAAGATGACCCCAAGGTTTTTTGCCTCACAGGTGGGAGCAGGGAGAGGGCCAAGAGAGACCGGCCAGACAGTGACAGGAAAGGAGGGAGCAGGTATGCTGATGAGAAGAATCTTGGTCTTACTCGCATTAAGGCAGAGATCATTGGCGGCACACCACTCCTGGGTAGCAAACAGACAGAGATAAAAGAAGAAGAGGTGGCGGAAGGGTTGAGTGTCATCCGCGTAACACTGAAAGTTGGGACAGAGAGCGGCAATGCAGTTGGAAAGAAGTGCCAGGTATTGGTTGAACAGCCAGCGAGAGAGGTTAGACCCCTGGGGAACACCAGAGATTGAGAGTGAGGAGAGGAAGGACCCAAGCTGGACCTGGGAGGGTCTATCGGAGAGGAAAGAAGTCAGCCAAGCAAGGGCCTGATCGGGGATACCCAGGTTATCACAGAGACGGTTGAGCAGGATGGCATGGTTGACTGTGTCAAAGGCAGAAGAGAGATCAAGTAAGATGAGGACATAGGGGGTGTGGGAATCAAGGTTGGAGAGCAGGTCTTCATGTATGTTCAGGAGAGCAGTTTCCGTGCTCTTGGCAGCTCTGAAGCCAGAATGATGGTCATGGAGACAACCAACAGATTCAGTGTGAAGATTAAGCTGGGAGATGGCCAGCTTTTCCAGGAGTTTGCCCGGAAAGGAGTGATGGAGATTGGGCGATAGTTAGCCGGGCAGGAAGGTATTGTCCAGTCAAGGTTGTATACAAATATCGACTTTATTATTATTACAACAGACAGTTCTAGCACACTACAAAATACAACCCACCCTGTAAAGCAACACAGAGGATAGACAGTTTCACAAAGGAAAGGGATGCACTCTGGATACTGACAGGAGGGTAGTCGGTAAAGCAATCAGTCTTAACTGTTCAAGGTTATTTGGTTTCAGCACCAAGGGAGCAAGGGGTCGTAAATGTCACTAGGGGCCTTCGTAGAAGGACAAGAGGGACAGAACCACAATGTACCCGGTGGATAAGATGATCTTGATGCTCGACTGCATTGAGTCGGTTCCAGGACGCTTTGCAGCTCCTGCGATAGAGTTCAAGATGGGAGACACCTGTGGGTATCAGGTGGCAGGCAGTTCGGCAAGCAAGGCTGGATGGATGGCTGCAGGCTTGGCTACACAGTGGCTCAGGGTCAAGAATTGTTGTCTCTGTGCTGGTTGGCGGATCTGGAACGCTGGTCGAGGCGTCTCTGATGGTTTTAGTGACTGCACCATGACAACAGTCAGTGGTGCAGCCGGTCGCGGTTCGAGGGCTCGACTGTCTCAAAAATGTCCTTACAAGATGGATGCTGGTTGATGCTTGTTGTGGCTCTCCTCCTAGCTTCTTCGCAGGGCGTGTGTCATCCTTTAAGGCGAACGGACCAAAGCTGAGAAGAGTGTTTGTAGGCAGCAGCCTTGTCCTTTGTTCAGAGACTCTCTGGCACTTCCTACCTAGGAAGCTTGCTGGCAGAACCTAGCATGGTACTCTGTGTGCTGGCAAGGTACCGGTTCTGGAGCTGCTGGATGGGTCCTCTGAGTCTGGTATCTCCCTCTGTTCCGTGGGGGATGTTTAGGGGAGGGATCTTTCTTCCTTCTTGGAAATCCTAGACTTCCTGCACTGGTGGAAGCTGTAAGGCAGACTGTACCTTCAGCCAAGGTCCAAATTAGTTCTTCTTCTTACTCCATTGAAAGTAGTCTGATGATCTGCTGAGTGAGGGGCTCGGCCCTCTTTTATAGCCAAATGGGGCCCAGTGGTTGGTGTAGGCTAAGCCTACCTTAATGAACCAATCCTCAGTCCCCACCAACAATCTTCTGTTATGTGTGAGGTCATAACCAGAGTGCTTTGCAACAGGAAAGGTAAGGGGTGACAACATGTACTACTAAGTCCCACCCGTCTTCCTATCTATTGTGGATCAAAGTGTCGCTCTGGTTATTTCAGCTATCTATGACTCTTGATCAAAGAGCATGTTTCCTTTGAAGTTGGTGGTTAGAACAGACTTCTGTCTCCTTCAATTCACATTCTTCTTCCCTCTGAAAGCGGGTTCACTGCAGAAGTTGCCTACTGTAAACTGTTGCATTAGATATTCCATTCACTGCCCTTCCTCCAGAGGGGTGGGAGCTAGCTTCAAGGTGACATCAGTGAGTCAGTGGGGGCTAGCAGTAGTAATTCAGTCTTGTCCCTGTTAAGGCATAGCCAGTTTTCAGCCATCCATGTGTGGATGGTGGCGTAGATGGAGTTAAGAGTGTTGGAGCCAGCCTCATAGTTGCCAGAGAGAGGGATTAGAACTTGAGTATCGTCGGCATAGTTGGTGTACATGATGCTGAGCGAGTCAAGTAGGTTGAAAAGGGAGATAGTGAAAATGTTGTACAACGTGGGAGATAGGCAGGAGCCTTGCGGTACTCCAAAGAGGATTGTGTCTGGATTAAGAGGAGGGGTAGAGCAGGTTTACCTGAGTTTCTGATGTTGTCAATTAGTCCAGTAGGGCCGTATCATTGCCGTGACCAGGACGGAAGCCGGATTGAGGGGCGCCTAGAATGTTCTTTGATTCTAAGAATTCCTGGACTTGAAGGTTTGCTGCTTTGTCAAGGATCTTAAGCAGGAAGGGCACGGTGGTTATAGGTCTGTAGTTATTGGTATTGGATGGGTAAAGTGAGTTTTCTTTTAGAAGGGGACGAACCCAAGCTTCGTTTAGGCTAGGAGCAACCGATCCTGAGGCAAAATAGGCATTGATGAATGCTATGATGAACGGTGTGAGCAAGTCTGTGCATTGCTTGATAAGGGAGGCTGGGCAGATGTCCCCTTTGCACATGGATAGTTTGATGTTCTTCATGATCGCAGCAACTTCTGTCTCATTGACATCTCTGAACAAGAAGAGGGTTGTGTTGGTAGTCTGCTGGTTAGGAGTGGGTGTTTGGGCCGTATTGGAGAGGAATGGATTAAGTTGATTCGCTCTGATATTGTTCTGCGGGATGTCGAGCATGTGGAGCACGGCTGATTGTATGTCGGCGCACCATGCTTCATTCTTTAGGATGGCTTCACGGTGTGGTGGGACAGGAGTTTCTAACTCTCTAAAGATGGAGAAAATGTCTTTACAATTGGACTTGGCATTATCTATTCTAGTGCAAAATGAGTTGGCTTTTGCACAGACAATACCTTTTTTATATTTATTAGACAGTTTGTTGAACTCAAGTGTGTCTAAGGCAAGTCGACTAGTTTGCCATTTTCATAGGGCCGTGTGCTTTTTGTCGCGTAGAGCTGAGAGTTCAGGAGTGAACCAGGTGTTGGAGTGTTTGGTACATTTGGCTTTACGGGCCGATAGGGGGGCAATGGCATTGATAGCTTCAGAGAAAATGGTCTTGAGGGAGAGAGCCAAAGCAGCAGGGTTTTTTGAAAATGGTGCCTCAAGGGATGGGACCTTGAGATAGGGGCTAACCTTTCCCTGGTGAGGAGGCGTGCCCTTCTGGTGGAGACCACAGGGGTAGGTATGGAGGTGGCTTTTTGGACCTCAGGTGTGGATAGTGTGTAGAGGATGAGGTGGTGGTCTGTCCATAGAGAGGGAGGTTGGCTGTGACATCAGGTGGAAAATTGTGGCGCGTTGCTTGTTGTGGGTAGGATTGGTAATGGAGTGTGAGAAACCTAGTGTTTCTAATGCATTTGCAAGGTTTTTGACTGGGGTGTCGTTAGGGTCATGAAGCCCTAAGTTTAGATTGCCTGCTAGGATGACCTTGGAAGATGTTTTAAGGTTGTCTGATACAAGGTGAGTGATGGATTAGTGGAAGTCTGCTAGAGGGCCGGGTGGGTGATAGAGTGATGGTGCAATTGTGTGAGGTGGTGATTTTTTAGAGATAAGAGATCGTAGTTGCCAGTGTTTGAATGAACAATTTTCGCCATTGAAATGGAGTCTTTAGCTATGAGCGCAACCCCGCCTCCTTTAATGAGAGGGCGGTCCTGGCGGAATATGGTATAGCCCATGGGGAGCGCTATCACAAGGGCTGGGGCAGATGTTTCCTGAAGCCAGGTTTCAGTAATAGCACATAGGTCTAAGTTGTGGGTGGTGATCAGATCGTGTAAGTCTGCTGCGTGAGCAGGGAGGGAACGGGCGTTGATAAGGGCATAATTTAGGTATGTTTCAGTAGCCGCATGACTTGCAGTTGTGGTAGCAGTTTCCTGCCTGTGGGTCATAGTCCGAGGGGGCTTGGAAGATCTGGAGCGGTTAGTGGTGTGGGGGCCTGTGACTTCAGTGAGCTCTGGGGATTTGGTTTGAGTGTGTGAGGGACATTTAGTCATTTATTTATTTTACGTTTCAGTTCATAGAACCTTTCGTATATAAATTCATATTACACATTTTTAAAAAGTATGAACATAAAATTTCTCATTACATACATTGTGTACTTCATTTAATCTACAATGTACCCTAATGTCACACAATAAGTTTTAACCAAATACACATTTCATATTTCCTAAAGAGAAGTATAAATCAGGGACAATACTGCATAGTAAAAAGACAAAGAACCAATTAAATAAAATACCAACATACAAATATTCACCCCATTTACAAGGGCAATGTTTCAGTCAATTTCCTTATAATTCCAGTAACATATTTGTTACTCTTAATACTCAACCAAATTTGGTATAGCGCAATGTGCGTTGATGTCGATTTTGTGTTTAGACAGTGGATCCAAAAATCTTCACTCTGGATGGATTCATAGCTATGGACCAGGTGGCCTAACCTTACCATATATAACGGGCCTAATCTGGGGCATTCTGTGAAGATATGTCTTGCTGTTTCAGCATTGCTAGGGTTTTTACATATCCTGCAGAATCGATTCTCCTAAGTTTCAGTTGACACCCCATGGTTGAATGGATGTGAAGCCGATTGATCCTTGTCAGGAGTCAGAGTCGTCTAACTCCAGGATCTTGGCAAATCAGCAGGTATGACTGTGGTCGCATAAAACAATGGGACACCCTGGACACTTGAGCGTACCCATTCAAAGTTTCCATGTGAGTATAGTTACAAATCCAGTCCCATTGCTTTATTTTCCTAGATAGTACTTTTTTCAGCTTTACATAACTAGTTCCACTGGCAAAATCTGGCCACCAGTTTATTTCGGTGAATAGATCTTTTATTGATTCCCAAAATGTTTCATTCTTCATATTCTCTCCCATGTCATATCCTGCTGTCAGAGCCACCAAGGACTCCTTCCTCATACTTTGAGATCGCAGATAAAGTTCTCCTCTGCATTGTAACACCAATGCTTTGAGTGAAATTAACCCTAAGTCCAGGTGTAGATATTCAATTGGCATACTTTGAGGTAAGTCTAACATCTTGCGCCAGAAAAGGCCCTCAATCCGTTTCAACCATTCCTACTTATTTAGTTCCAGGCTATCTAAGCCATACAGAATAGTGGGACAAAACCACTGCTTATAAAGCATAAGCATTCCACTCAATGAGAACAGTGCATTATCCCTGGAGAAACGTCTTATCAAGAAGGTAAGTTGTCGTGCTTAGTGATCTTAACATTTATAATATTTTCATACCTACCATTCTCCGATAGGTTTAAGCCTGGGTACTTGTAGTAAGCGACATAATCGATCAGCCCTATGCTAAGCCGAATACAAACCCGGTTTACTTTGTTTTGGCGCAACCAGCAGAATCTTAGTCTTATTAAGATTTATTACTCGGTCATTTTCCTTTGCATAGTTAACTAGGGATTCCAGGAGGGCTTTTATACCTTGAACTGTGTGACTCAGAAGCACCAGGTTATCTGCGTACAGGATTGCAGTGATATGATCTTTACCGCTCTTCGGGGACCAAACACCCGATGCTTCCAAACAACTGATCAAATCTGCCAGGTATAAATTGAAAAGTAGGGGGGCTAACAGGCATCCCTGTTTCACCCCCTATCAATATCAATTCCCTCTAACAAGGATTTGCCATTGCCCAATGGAATTCTGGCCGTTGTATTCTTATGTAGGGCTTTAATGATTTCTAGTAGCCAACCAGGACATCCCCAATCATACATTTTGTCCCAAAGGCGTTCCGCATTCACCAGGTCAAACGCAGATTTGAAATCCATGAATGCAAGTTATAAGGCAGGATTTCCTTATTATTCTGGTTTATCAAGCGGTCCACACCACAAAGGTTTTGGTTGGTCCGTCCCCCGTGCCGAAAGCCAGTCTGAGGGACTTTTGCTTTGTAGCTCATGGCCCTATGCATAGCCTATAGTTGCGGCAGGAAGTGCTCATGGGTCGTGTTATGTGTGGGGCACAGAAGCATAGGCACAATACTCATTGAGCATTCATGTGGACATAGGGCCAATAGTCAGAGGGCATTCAGTGCACATGGGATCAGGCAATCATTGGCAATGTTCATTAGGCGTTCCCTGTAATCTGGGATCAAAATACAATGGACATTCACAGAAGCATAGGCACAATACTCATTGGGCATTCATGTGGACATATGACCAATATACAAAGAGCATACAGTGCTCATGGGACCAGTTCCCAAAGGCAATCATTGGCAATGTTCATTTGGCATTCTCTGTGATCTGGGCCCAATATTCAATGGGCATTCACAGAAACATTGGATGGTTGACCATTGTGCACTTACTGAGACATGGGATCACTAAACAGTGCATATTCATGAATTGTAGCATGCAGCAGCACGCGTAGCATCGGTATTCAGTGAGGCTGTATCGGCGTGTGCACAGGGGGAGGCTAGTTGGAAGGGGAGGAACAGTGAATACACACAATAGTCCGACACATTTTCTGAGGTTGATCTCCCATCATTCATTTTCATTACAAAACTTCAAAAAAGCCCAGGCGAGCGCACACTCCCCATGTGGGTGGTCGAATTCCTCACAACACTACCTTGCTTGACACATCACTGTGCTGCATGGTGCTGTGAAACACTATTTCTTGGCGACTGTACTGGTAGGTGCTATTCAGGTCCGTTGATTGATGACATGGCTGGAATGTAATATGAATATTTCCTGGTGGGTGGCTTTGCTGTTAGGTGCTCTGCAGGCCCATTGGGTGATGCCTTTGAAGTACTGGGAACTGTGGTGTGAACCCGTTGGTTGATGACAATGCTCACTAATGTTGGTGCCGTGCAGATCCCTTGGTTGATGACTGTGCTGGAATGTGTTCACCAGGTCAATCGGGTGGGCTGGGAGGATAGCTCATGGGCAACTGTCTCTGGTATTAAGTGTGTTATAAAAGATTAATTAATTAATGGCTTGGTAAATACTGTACAGATCTGTAGCTTGATGAGTTTGCAGTGCAGATGCCTCTGCTGTGCTAGTATTGTGTTGATCCTATGATTGATAACCACTTCTTGCTGGCATTTCTTTGCAGTTTTACGGTGAAGGACACTTTATACGGACCATATTTAGTCTCCATTAATGGGCTGGCTGCCGTGAACAACGAGGCCTACTGGCAGCTGAAGAACGGCAACATCCCTCTGAACCAAGGTAGGAGCTGGGGGCTGCTTGCACCGAGGGAGGGGTGTGGAGTAAGCTAAAGGCACAGCAGCTAAGAACAGAGTGGAGAGTCAGTCAGGTGAAAATAAAAAGAGAGAGGGTGGGAGAGAGGGGCAATGATTTACAGGGAGAGGACAACGTGGACAAAACACAGTAGCACTATGTTCATATCTACCCACCTTCACTCCCCCACAAATACAAACCAGATACCCAGGTCCTGACTTTCCTCCTTCAACTCCGTGTTTTATAACTGTACTAAAAACTAAAACCGTGAAAAATGTATCTTAAACTATCACTATTACTTTCAGTCACTGTCCCTCCACCGGAAGCAGCTTAATGCACCCGCCTCTTTCCAATTACCCACCAGCCACACCTCTAGGGGGCTATACCAAAGACTAAAGCCACCTCTCCCACCCACCCATCACCTGCAGACACAGCTGTGCTGCATCAATTGCATGTTAATCCTGCTCAATTGCAGAAGGCAAACGCTTTAGAAAGGACCAGCTCGCAGAGAGAGGACAGTATGGACATAAGTCTCCCACTGGCAACCCCACCTCACGAGAAAGAAAGGGGCTTCTGTCCAGCTTCTGTGGGGCCCAAAATCTGTTTCCCCCTCTAACATGAGGTGCAGGACTATACACCGGATCCGGAATAGGTGTCAAGCCTCAAGCAGGCTATTCCAATAAAAACAAGAAAACCATTACCTGTGAGAGAGCTCTCCAGGACTCAGGTTTGAATTTCCAGGAGAGTGGGGGAGCAAAGAACAAGGGTGGTCTTCCCTTGCCCTTCAGTCCAAGGACGGTGCTCTGGGTAACATCAAGTAAGGGAACAATGGTGTATTTTCCCAAAAAGTAGAGGAACATTGTACCCTTTTCTTCCTGCCCACCTGTGTTTACAGTGAAAGAGAGTGAGAAAGATAGACTGATAGCCTGACAAAGAAGACCTGAAGGAAGGAGCAGAAACAGGGAGAGGATGGGGGAGTGAGTGGAGAGGTGTCAATGATGGAAATAAGGAAATGGAAAGGCAAGAGAGCAAAGTGGAGAATACGAGAGAAAGAGAGATAGGGAGACAAAAAGAGGAGCATACTAGGATGCAGAATGGTGATTCAGTGGAGAATAAAGAGAAAGTACTAGAAGTAGGGAGACAGAGATGTATTGCTGATTTGTAGACTATGGGCCTCATCACGAGTTGGGCGGTAATGCCGGTGCTATTAGCGCCGGCATTAATAGCCCTGCCTCCAAACCCCCGGCGCTAATAGCACCGGATCACGGATTTGGCGGAACGGGTATTGCCCATTCCCCACCGAGCCTATTCTTTTGGCGTATTCCCCACCTGTGATTTGGTGGACCCTTAAATGCGGCGGTAATAGCGCTACTACCACATTTAAGGGTTACCGCCAAACTCGTGATGAGGCCCTATATCTGGTTTTGAGTCTGATTCTTTTCTTCTCTCATCACAACCACACCTCCTAATCTGACTTTCCTGTCAGGGCGGGAAAGTCATGCCAGACATGCACTATTTCACAGATGCCTCTTACAGTGAACATGCTAGGACATGCAGTGTTTGAGAAGCAGCACATTGGTCCATTAGGAAACAATGAAGTGATGTGTGAGCAATCACCCTCCTACACACTGCAAAAAGGGGGTGAGAGTGTGAGCAGGGGATGCCCACATTCTGCCACCCTTTGAGGCTCCCCTCATCCTTTTTCAGTTGCAAGTTATGGGGGTCTTCTAGCACTCACCTTAAGTGAAGAAAAGGATTTTTCATGCAAGGGGAACAGACTTTTTACTTCTACATTTTGGCTGGATTTAAAATGATGGTGTACATCCTCTGATGTTTAGGTGACAGTTCATCAACTAATTGTGTGGCATTTACCACATGCAGTATTTTTAAATACCACAAAGCCCATAATGAGTATGCTTTCTAATAGCAGGGCTTTGTTAAAAAAATACTGCATGTTTTAGGAAACACTGCCATAATCGTGATAAGCCCCACCCCACCAGACGTCTCTATAAAATTAAAAATGTTTTTATTCAGCTGTCTAAAATATGTCTATCTATGTATACAGTTTATCCTTCTCGGATGCTTAACTCGCTGACCTCTCTTATTGATAACGAATTAATGATAAAAATGACTTAACAGTATGTTTGTCAAACAAACATGGTTACTTCTAATTGACTTTGCTGAAAGAACACACAAGATCCATTGAGTTATACGTTCTAATGGTTAAATCTCTCAAAACGATTAATGTCAGTCGAGCTAAACTACTATAATGGTGCATGCTAGGCCAAGGCTTATCCTAGGGAGGAGTAGAAGGGAGTCAATTTCCTTGGCTTAAGCACTTGCAATGGCTCCTGATAACAGAAAGACACCAATTAAAAATCCTGCCAAAAACTTGGAAAGAAAAGGAATACATATTCTGGGATGGTGAAAAGGCAGAGGATCCTTTAAAACCAATCTCCAAAAAGGGGGGGCGGAACGCAACAACAAGATTTGAATGGAATACCAGTTAGCTGTTGGTGGACCACACGGTCCACCCATCACTGGTCATGCAACCAGCAACCACATATCTTGCTTGTGATTTATGTCTTGATGTTAACACATTTGATCCTGGGAAACTCACTGGTCTAGGCGCATGGTCCACACATCACAGGTCACGTAATCACACGTTTCCCCCAGCTGGTATTCAATGGTTTTACTCTTGAGGTGTTCGCTTCGGCAAACATAATGTTATGCAATTTCTGTGGTGCAGGCTCAGACAGTCCCTTTTGCCAAAGTCAGTCAAATGCACAAATGTTCATTCAATTTCAATGTTGTTCAGGTTTTCACTGTATGGGCTAAGTAGCCCTTCTACTATGTTTACATTCAGTATTAGCACACTGCTACTGTTGAAGGCTCACTCGCCCCTTTCATTATATTCGATCTTCACCATCGGCAAATGTCCAGCTTTTTGTTACATGTGATATTCAAGATTTCCAATGTCCAACTTTCCGTTATATTCAGCACTCAGGATTGCAAGCCTTCAACTTTTCAGGATGATCTACATTCAAACTCAAGCGTTCCGCTTTTCATTACATTCAGTATTCACAACTGTGTGCATCGGGCTTAACAGCCCCTCACGGAATGTCCCGGAGCCCTGGGCTTCTACAGTCGCTTACCAAACAATCACTCCTGCTCCGCCTCTGTGCTGGACTCTGCCTCTGCTTCTCCACAGTGGTCACGCTTTGTCCCTTTACCCCCCCCCCCAGAAGGGTTTTTCAGACCGACACTGTTCCCCTGGCTAGAATCCCGGGAACTCAGCATGTCAGCACCTCGGCTTTTCGTCCCCTCTGCACGGCACTCCACAAGTTCTCTGCTCCTCCTGCACCTTCTGCAGCACTTGTACTTCTTCCCTCGCTCCTCTCTCCTTCTGTGAATGCCACCTTTTATATGTTCCCTCATTAACAAGGGATTGCAGGTGGACCAAATCATTCTCAATTGCCTGACCTTGTATACACATATTAATGGAACATGCATGATCCTCATACCTGCATGCGTCTAAACCTCTGTTCTTCGTCACAGTTCCAAAGTGGTTTTTAAAACGGTAAATCTGCACTGCTCCTAGTTGCCTCTCCTTCTTCGCAGTACTCAAGGGAGACTTAAAGAGGGTGATGGAATAAGCCTTAAAATAGCCCATGAAGACTAAAGGAGGGTAGGTCAATGTCAGGAGAGGAGAGATACTGTGTCTCGGCCCTCAGGAACCATCTCTCCAATCCCCAAGCACCCTCCACTCAGGTTATCCTCCCTCGCTTGTCCGCCCCAAGGGTTGGGATCCAACAGCGATGGCCCTTCCCTGGCCACCTGAACAGAGGATCCCAGGGGAGTAGAGATGAGAGTATGTTCAGGTTTCTCACAGGCTACACTGAGCTGAGAGGAATTAAAGGAAGGTGAATGGTCTTACCCGATATGCACATGTGTTAGAAATACTCTTTTGGGTCTAGAATGAGTGGAGGGACGGTCACGGCCTAGAGACAAAAGTGGAGGATTGGCACGGCTGAGCAAATCCCGAAAACAGTAGATCATTCAGAATATGTAGAATCAAGCATTTTTTTTGTAAGCAGAGTTAGGAGGGCTAGTTGTCAATTTGTGTTGAATCCTCCGCAATTATCAGTTTTGTTTCATGTGTATTCTACGGGCCAGATAATGATGAAACAGTTTCGACTTACAATTCTCGCAGGCCCACGATAGATGATGAAGACTTTCAGGGATGTCTCAAAATATTCATGAATATGCACCACGTTTTGCTGGTTGTGTTGTTTCACAAGACAAAATGAAATAAAACGAGTTAGACAAAAAAAATCTTGTCAAAAGTGTGCAAATGTCGCACAAGGAAAGCATCCAAATGCATCCCATAGCGCATCTCAGAGATCAGGTCCATTTGGGTCCCAATGCTCTTGCATTTCAGAACATCTGCGAAAGCATGGATTCAAAACACATATACAATATGACAACACAACAACCAGATTCACATGATGCATAATCTATTCCAGGAAGCCCCGTTCACCTGACTACAAGAATTAAGTGGTGTAGCCTCCCACAAAAACTAAAACCTCATCATTGATGCATCTGTGTCTGTTCCTAATGGTGACACAGAAAAGTAAAAATCCTTTGAAAGATTAATAGAAATGCATGCTTCGAAGCGAAATGTCTTCAATTTTAAATGGAAATCTGTTGGCTTCCTGAGTCAGGCTCTAGAGTGAGAGCATACATGGAGGATATTAGTTTCGTGTTCTGCTCTTTTATAGTTTCAGCATAGCATTTCCAGGGAATGGAACCACAGAAGGGACCGTCCACCTTGGTTTAAGTTTCACAGGAAACTTGGAGGCAGCATTCCGTGATTCGGAGAAACAAGGAACAGAGCTCTTACATTCCTGTCTCACAGGTGTGGGATTGGGGGATTCTGGACTAATAGGTGATATTTTTACAGAAGTGTGTTGGCGAGTGTCACTCTCTTTCAGGTAAGACACTCGTCCCCAATGAAAGTCTGTTATAGTGAAGAATGCTTCTAGTGGGGGAGTGGCCACTAGAAGCATGATGCATGTCTGCCCGCGGATCCAGCAGGCTCAGTCAGCCTCCCTCAAAGGGCCACCTCTAAGGGCCTCAGTAAAACCTGTCTGGGCCTCTGCTGCTCCAGCAGCCCCTTTCCCTGCAACCCTTTTTTGGCTGCCAAGCCATGGTCAACCTGCTGGCCATAGGCACAGACCGTATCAAGGTAAGCCCTATGGGGCCAGCTATGGACTTTGCGGAGCATCGGCTCCTCTCTAAAATGGCCGCCGTGAGTGAATCTGCATCCATTGTGCCCTGTGCAGCAGCCTCCAACATGTGCTGATTGGCCACTAGAAGCATAATGTATTTTAGCCCAGAGAGCCGACAGGTGTAGCCAGCCTCTCTTAAAGGGCCCTTCTGTCTGGGCCTGTCCAGGCCAGGAGGGTCCCCGGCATGACTATCATTTAGGTATGTGCCCTGATCTTCATCAGTCAGTATGTTATTGAGAATACACCCAATCTCTTTCCTGGGCATGACTGCAGGATTAACAGGAAGCACCTGACTGCACATACCCATACTCAGGGCTTCCCCAGTGAGCGCTCTTTGACGACCGTTGCTCACTATACTCATTTTGCCCTGTAACCATTATAGTTTTCACAACATTACACTGCTTATCTCTTGACTCCTTCGGCTTGCACTGCAGATGTAGCCCCCAGCTCTCTGGGTGTCACTTTTCCAGCAGGTGCCTTGTCTTTCTGTTCCCTACATCTGCCTTTCGGGTCCAAGATTGCACACCTCGTTTTTACCTGGACCTAGTAGGCAGGGCATGTCCTAGCCTCTTTCATAAATAAACAAAAGTCATTTCATTTATCGGATCCTTGACTTGGTTTGATTTTGAACTGCCTACCATTTTCTTGTCTCGAAATCATGTAACTTGTAAGCACTTGTAACTGCAACTAGAACCTGGATGCTTCTGGGATTTGTGTGCTGCTATCAATGTAAAAATAAATAAAATAAATAGGCATCTTTCGGGAATTTCTGTAGGAGATCCACGTATCTCATTCTCACAGTCTATTGTGTAGACTTTGCATTTAAAGCCCTCTCTTTGCAAACCCTCATCACATGCAAACACAAGTTTTACTAACAAACCTCTGAAACTGGCACCATCACAGGAAGTATCCAAGTTTCTCAATCTGGAGTCAAACAGCTGCCATCTTACCAGGGTTTGTTAAGGAATGGTCTAGTGGCTAACCTGCTGACCTTGGAACCTGGAGATCTAGATATTAACCCAAGTGTTGTCGCTTGACCTAAATTGGTGTGATTCTGGGGAAATTAATTTAGCTCCCTCTGTCTCAAATGGTAAATAAATGTATTCCAAATATGAAACTGTAGACATCTAGAACGATTCTAATTCTCTGTTTGCAGTCTTGTTACCCATCACATTTTTGTGATCGGACCCTGCACAATTGCCTTTACTTTGTAGAGCGCGTCATATATGAGAGGCTCCTGCGATAAAGCGCTCTAATGAGCTTTGGAGCTAGACCTGCACTTTGTCAGATGTCAAAATAAATACAAATACTACCGGATTATAGTTCCTGTGAAATCTGCGTGTTTACAACTACTCATCAGGAATAGATTCAAACCTTGTCTACCTGCCAAATCAATCGAATAGGCACACAGGATAGTTACTTGAGTGAAATCATTCTTTTTGTTGTTTTGTATGGCAGAATTCCCTGGACCATGAAGGCAGAGGCACAGTTTAGCATTCTTCAGATGTATATAGTTTTTCATTGGGGTAAACCTATTGAGGGGAATTTTAAATCCTTGGAAAAAGACTAAAGCCTCAGTCTTTCTTCTTTGTTTAGGTGGCTGCCATCTTTGCCAGGCTAGAGTAAGCAGTTGGAGAGACTGTGCAGTGGGCAAACATGGTCCGCGCCAGAGGCACGGCAAAGGCAATCCTGTCTACGCTCATCTGCACCTAGCATGGCACGGGGGCCACCTCCTGGTCTCACATGGTTTGACTCATTAGAACTAAGAGAATGATCTCATGACCAGCACATTGTGCCAAACCCTAACTTTGAAACTCTGTTCTGGAGATGGATATATTGCCAATTGGTACAGTCACTTCTTACACTCTTGGTCCTCATAAACATATTTACACCCTTATTAATACCAGCACAATGGTTAAACATAGGATTGACATCACTGAGGTTATAACCACCCATGAAATAAATTTACTTTTAAAATAGAGTCCAGTCTTAAAAATGAAATGACTATGGGTAGATCAAGCAGATCCTGCACCACCTCCCCCCCAATCCCGCACCCACCCGGTTTAAAATGATCACTGTCAATCCCAATGATCTCCTGGGTGGAGGTCTATCAGCAATTGCATCAGCAAAAATTCAGCTTACGCTATTAACATGAACATCTTTACTTAAATACAAATGTATTCTACTATCTTGCACAATGTCCTCTTTACATAATCTACATGTGTTGCTGGTTTATCATCCCTCTCCTCCTCCACATATTCCTCTTTTAGCATGCATAATGTGTGATGGATTTAAGAGGTGAGATTTTAATGACTGGTGGTCCTGGTCCATTTAAGTTTTTTCTAATAGATGGTCCTGACTGCAGCCTAGGCAGGAATGTCATCATGCGTAAGGAAGACCACCATGTAACCCATAGAGTGTCTGGGTGTACACACAAAGCTGGCTCACTTTTCCAGAACATTTAGAATTCTGCTCTGATGATGGCTTTTAATGTAAGCCTCAATTCTCTTTTAGATGGATGGACCACTGTGCAATTCTTTTTTTACTTACAAGGAAAACTGCCACCATCACAGCTGGACCTGCAAAACAACAAAAAAGTGCCTTTTGTACGAAAGACGTCCAACTACAACAATACATAGAGGGTCTTAACTCTACTAAAGTAGCTGTCTTCGGCCAGTCCAGAATGGATTCCACTCTAAAAAAAACTTTCAACTGGATCTTATAAGACCTTCATATCATTTTACCATTTTAGCTTTGAAATTATGCCTAAACCACAGCAACAACCTTGGTTTACTCCTCAATTAAATACAGCAAAGCAAGACAAGTAACTCTTGAAACATAGGCAGTGCCATAAATGCCTAAAGTGAAATAAAATCCTGTGACTTAAATATTTATTGGTATAATGAAGATTAATTCACATCTTTAAGAGTTGAAAGTACATTTTCTGGCTCCCCGGAGACATTTGTCCACCTGCCATTTTCAAGAACCCAGTAAAACCATCTGTGAGAGAAAAAGAGATGAAATACATCTTGAACATCCGCTTGGTCTCTGGCATAGTGCTCCTGCCCTCAAAATGGCAAAAAGTCTACGATTGAAAAATACTTACGGGTGACCCAAATGAATCAACAAGTTGTCACTCTATCTCTAGCCTACGATACTCAGCATAGTTATTGGAGTAAACGGTCAGCATACATCTGCAGTGCCATGTGGTTCAAGAGAGGTCACCTAGATGGTGTACAGGCTGGTTTCCACCCGCTCGTTGACACCGAGGAAGTGGTAACAGCCTGAGGGGAGAATTAGTTGGAGGGCTGTGGGGCTTTAGTGCTGTTGGATCTTTCTGAAACCATTGATACCATTGGCCACCCCATCCTAATCTCATTACTTCAGGATAATGGAGTAAGCAATACAGTCTTAGAATGCCCCATATCCAGTGCTTAATTTGTAAAGGTGTTTGCCAGGGCTATCCACTGAGGCTTATTTTTGAGCATGGGCGCTTATTCTCTCAGACATTTCCATTATGATGTGTTTTATCAACTTTAATATTGTAATGGTCCATCAGTCAAAGTAAAACAGCTAGTAACAACAGTGAGCATGGGCCGCAAGCCTCCATGCCCCTGCACTATTCATTATTATTCATGATATGATATGATATGGCATTTGTAACGCGCCTATACACAAGTGTTTCAAGGCGCGACGAGGCGGGGGGGGGGGTGAACAAGGGGAGACAGACAATGGTCCTACTAGGCCAGGTGTCATTCAGATCCCGCAAGTGCAAGGGTAGAGGGGAAGGGAAAGTGCAAAAGGGAGGTGGAGAGGGGAGAGTGCAATACAGGGTTAAAAGCATATAGGATAAATAACAAGGGCCAGCTAGTGGCAAGTGCGAGATAAGTGCAGAAAAGTGCTGGGAAGGGGGGCTGTAGGGATACAGACACAGTCCCGCGGTGCAGGGGGTTGCCAGGGAGGCAGTGCAGGGGAGAGTGGCTGGGCCAAGGACTGAGAGCGGTGAGTAGCCCAGTTGCAGATTCAGTGCAGTTTCAGTAAGTTTAGCAGGGGAGAGGAGGAGAGAAGGCGGAGGCAAAGAGGAAGGTTTTGAGGTGCTTCCGTAACAGAGATGGTTCTCCTCGAGTTTCAGGGAGGCAGGAAGGCTGTTCCAAAGGGAGGCCCCTGCAGCGGAGAGAGATCTGCCCCCAACTCGTTGTTTGGAGAAGCGGCTGACCCTGAGGAAGTTGGAGGCGGATGAGCGAAGAGCTCGAGAAGGAAGATATTTAGAAAGAGAGAGTTGAAGGTATTTTGGCCCAAGGCCCCAGAAGGCCTTGTGGACAATGCAGAGGGTTTTGAACTTGATCCTCGCAGTGACTGGGAGCCAGTGTAGTGATTTTAGACCTGGAGAGATACGGTCCCTGGGCTTGAGGCCAAGGCCAAGGACAAGTCTCGCAGTCCTGTTCTGGATGAGTTGCAAAGGGCGGAGAGTAGAGGCAGGCAGATTTAGATAGAGGCTGTTACAGTAGTCCAGCTTCGAGAGAACCAGAGAGAGTGAGACAGTGAGCTTCTGGGGGAAGGAGAGGAAAGGAAGGATACCTCAGAGGAGGTGGAGCTGGTAGTTTGACTTCTTAGAGACGTCGGATATGTGAGGAGAGAAGGAGAGTGTGGAGTCGAAGATGACCCCGAGGTTTTTTGCCTTGCAGGTAGGAGCAGGAAGAGGGCCAAGAGAGGCCGGCCAGAGAGCTGCAGGGAAGGAGGGAGTGGGTGTGCCAATGAGTAGAATCTCAGTCTTACTGGCATTAAGGCGGAGGTCGTTGGCGGCACACCATTCCTGGATAGCAGAAAGACAGTCAGACATGAGGGAAGGAGAAGAGGAGGCCGAGGGTAGCCTGAAAATGAGCTGGGTGTCATCCGCATAGCACTGAAAGTTGGGGCAGAGAGCGGCGATGCGGTGGACGAGGAGTGCCAGATACTGGTTAAACAGCCAAGGAGAGAGGTTCGATCCCTGGGGGACACCAAAGGTAGAGAAAAAGATGTCAGAGAGGAAAGACCCCAGTTGGACCTGGGAGGGTCGATTGGAGAGGAAAGAGGACAGCCACGCCAGAGCCTGACCAGTGATACCCAGGTTATCACGTAGACGGTTGAGCAGGATGGTATGGTTGACTGTGTCAAAGGCAGAAGAGAGATCAAGCAAAATGAGAACAGATGGAGTGTTAGAGTCAAGATTCAAGAGCAGGTCCTCCCGGATGTTCAGGAGAGCAGTTTCCGTGCTTCTGGCGGCTCTGAAGCCAGACTGATGGTCATGAAGACTACCAACAGATTCAGCATAGAGATTAAGCTGGGAGATAGCCAGTTTCTCCAGGAGCTTGCACTGGAAGGGAGTGATAGAGATTGGGCGCTAGTTAGTTCTTGAGAGGGGATGGGAAGAGTCCAGAGGCGAAGGAGTGATTGCAGAAGTCAGCAAGGGCAGGAGCCAGGGAGTCGATGTGGTTCTTGATAGTTTTGGAGGAACAGGGGTGGACCTGTTTTGACGAGACTTTCATAGATCAGACTTGTCTCGAAACCTCATCAGCAGATAACAGGGGAAAGGCAGAGAAGGAGAGAGGAGGGGTGGCTGCAGAAGGGCCAGAGGTAGAGCAGGGAATAGAGGGGGGGAGGTGATAGGAGGAGAGTGAGGACAAGATTTCCTGAGTTTTTGAGATGAAGTGAGCGGCCAGTGCCGTGCAGAGGGCCTGGGAGGGGACAGGAGAGGTAGAGACTGCAGCAGGGTTGGCCAGCTCCTTGCAGATTTTAAAGAGTTCGGCCGAATTGTTAGAGGATGAACATGAAGCACGCCATTTCCTCTCTGCCACCCTGCACTTGCGTTTAAGGGTGACGAGATCCGAGTCATACCAGGAGTTACATTTGGCTTTGGGCTTCAGGCGGATTCTCATGACAGGGGCAAGGATATCAAGAGTATCAGATATAGCAGAGTGGAGAGTGGAGAGGGCTGTGTCAGGGTGGGAGTCAGCCGAAGGGGGAGGAGGGGCCAGGAAGGTGGCAGCGAAAGCCTCAACTGAAACGCGCTTCATGGGTCGGATGACCGAGAAGGAAGGTGGCAGTGATGAGGGTGGCTTTGCCTGTGGGGTAGGGAGGGTGAGGTGGGAGGAGAGGAGAACGTGATCACTCCAGGAGAGAGGAGTGGAGAGAGGGACAGAGAGGGGAAGGTCAGAAGAGATCAGAGCATCAAGTGTGTGCCCTGTAGAATGAGTCGGCCCAGATGAGAGAATAGAGAGTGAGAGAGAGTCGCAGAGGTCGCGAAAGAGTCCAGAGGGGGGACAGGAGGCATCCAGGTGGATGTTGAAGTCTCCAAGAAAGAGGAGTTGAGTGGTTGAGGACAGGAGTGAGGAGGAGAGGTCCGCCCACTCTGAGAGGAAGGAGGAAATTTGACCAGGTGGCCAATAGATAGTGGCCACGGTAAGGGAATGGCTAGGAGAGAGAGAGAGTCGGCACACAAGACATTCAAAAGAGGAGTAGGTCTGCGTGGGAGTAACAGTGGCAGAAATCCACTCAGGGAAGATAAGGGCCACCCCCCCCCCAGCACGGTTGGGCCTGGGCACGGAGAGGATCTTGTAACCGTCAGGTAGGAGTGTGTCAAAGCTGGTGACAGAGCTGTCCGTGAACCATGTCTCGGTGAGACCGAGTATGTCAAGGTACAGTTCCTCAAGAAGGTGGCAGATATCAGAGGAATGTTTGGCGGCCGAGCGAGAGTTAAGAGTAGCAATGTGGAGAAGGTTGCCATCTTTGAAGGACTTCTGGGGAGGGGTACAGATCAGAGGTACGCACTGCGGAGGTGAAGAAGGAGCACGTGAGGGGGCAGGAAGGGAGGGTAGAGGCATGGTAGTAGAGGACAGAGGAGGGAGTACAGCAGGAGAGGAAAGGAAGTTGATGAGGCACGGGAAGCTTCTATCAAAGAGGTGAAGGTTGGCCTGAGGGCCTTGAACCAAGACAGTCCCATTAGCGTAGACATTAATGATGGCCTTAGAGGAGTTGAAGGAGGCCAAGAGGATGTCCCAACGGGTGCCACCATTAATGGGAGAAGAGGAAAAAGGAGAGAGCACAGAAACCATATGAAGGATCCATAGGTCAGGTGAAGGGCCGAAAAAGAGGATGTCAGTGAGAGTTTCCTTGGAGGAGACATTAGTGTAGGTGTCAGCGATAGGGAGGCCTGGGTTGGAGACCAGGATGTCCTTTTTAAACTTTTTCCTACCAGATTTAGTGAGGAGAGCAGGATAGTCACTGGAGAAGCAGTTAGAAAAGATAGGAGAAACAGAGAGCACCATGGAATAAGAGGGAGTGGGGGGAGGGAGACAGGATGAGCGCAAGCGGACAGGAAGAGAACGGCAGCCCTAGTTAACCACAATATCAGAACACAGTGAACACAGTAATGCGTGTAAGGTACCAGTGGAGAGGCCACCTAAATTTGAGAATCCTGCAAGGGGAGAAAAACCCTAGTTTACCACAATTTCAGAACACAGTAATGCGTGTAAGGTACCAGTGGCGAGGCCACCTAACTTTGAGAATCCTGCAAGGGGAGAAAAACCCTAGTTTACCACAATTTCAGAACACAATGAAGTTGGACACCCTGCAAAAGAGTGAACAGGTGGGGGGGGATGGGCCGGGGGAGCAGGTGGAGCTCACAAGATGGAACGGCGGAGTGGTGCCTGGTGTCCCCTGCGGACACCTGCAGACACAAAGGGAGCCGCAGCCGTAGGAGCAGCCCTTTGCCTAAGGGGCCCTTAGCCGAGGGGGGCTGCCAGGCAGGGGGCTGCTCAGGAGGGAGCAGTTATGAGGCAGAGGGAGGAGAGGAAGGGGAGGGGGGTGTGGGCGGGCAGGGAGGAGGAAGGGAGAGGAGGACCAGGAAGTGGGAGGGGGGAGCAGGCACAACAACACGCTCAGAGCGCGAACACCAAATAAACAAAGGAATTCATGATTTCACTCACGGAGGCCTGCAGGGCCAGGCAGGGCTTCACTTGGCCTGCAGTTTCCTCAGGGGTACCGGCGACTGCTCTCTCCCGCTCAGCTGAACAAAGATCAGCCCGTCTGGCATTCATTAAAAACAATCGTCCAGAAGGTGCCAGGGCTGGGCACTCACGCTGCTCATGCCTCCACACTGCTCCGGTCAGTCTGCATGACATTAGCTCTGAGTCGTTATTGTAATAACTGGCAGCACTGCCGCAGTAGAATGGGTGGCCTGGACATGTGGTGTGGGCATATGTCAGACACTAATAACTTCAGTTGGCAGGTAGGAATGTACATAGATATGCCATAGTTAGTGTTATCGCAGGTGAATGGCATGCAGATCTCTGACTCCGCTGTGCCCCTGATGGTGGGGGTACTCAGTGGGTACATGCAGGGACTTGTTATGCTGAGCATTGCCCCTTTCTCTTCTGGTATGCAGCCAGCATCTGGTGTGCTGATACTCAGACATCTGCCAGGCCATCGACTCAACCCTTAAGTGCTACGGGTGTGTATGTTTGTCCTGAATTCCCATAAGAATTCATTGTAGGCTCGGGCCACTCCCGCACTTTAGGGGTTTAAACACCCCTATAATGTGACTACAATCCTTGTTGCACAGACCCCAGTGCCATTAGTGGGGAAGAGGAGCATATGGCAGAGAGGATAGCAGGACAGTCACCAGCCAGCAGCACCCCCACTTGGGCAAGGCCGTGAAAAAGACCATTTCCCAGGATGAGTGCCTCTCCTGAGTGCCGCTCCATACACAAGACGTCTGCATGTGTCCATCACTTTAGGAATAAAGCACCTTTGCTCTATTTTTTGTGACTATATGGTCAACATATAATGAGGATAATGTTTTCGAAGAAGCAGTTAATCATCTGCTGTCCCATTTCAAAACACAATTAATATGTTTTGCTATTTTATGTTATTTTGGTTAATATTTGTAAATCACACATCAAGTGCATTCATTACCCCCATTGAGCTAGTGGAAGTTGCAACTGCAACCCCAAACATATTGACACCTTGGGGTGCAGCAGTGCGTGGTGCCAGTAGTGGGTGGCAAGCTGCTTCCCCAGCATGTCACAGGTGTGAGATAAAATATTTGGGGCCTGGCACTTTTTTGTGTTACAAGCTAAGCACTGATAATATCTTTCCTGACACATCACAGGGAACATATTCACACCCCGCCAAATGGTTCCCAACTATGGATAGTAGAATGTGGAATACCGCACAAGTGCCTGCTCTATCGAGGTAGCTATTTAATATTGATCTGTCTCCACTGATTATAATAATTAAGATCTTCAGTATGGATGCATACAACTATGCCAGCCATACGCAATGGCGGTTATAATAACCAGAGTTTACTGCCAAACCTGTATTGAGGCTCTATTAGGCTGGGTTATGCCTGGTTGAGTCTGAGTGAAATTCTCTTTGGCTCTTCCTAGCACACAGGCAGACACCAGAGGGCAGGGATGGGGTTGGGAGCAGATTGGGAGACACAGCTGTAGAGGGAACCAAAGAGATGCACAGCGCCCTTCACAATCCACCATAACCTCTTCTTATCTCTACCTTCCTCCCTACAGGCATCGGAAGCTACAAGCCAGCCAATGGAGCGAAGCTGGTGGCTATATTTACAAGTCTGCCTTCTGGAGGCTGACCCACTCTGATCTGATGCCCTGTGGTTTGTTCCGAAGATGGGCGGGGCCTAATCTGGTGGCCAGAGCAGCTTACAAAGAGAATGCTTTACACACTGTAGTTTGTGATTTTCCAGTGCTTGTTACTTTTGGTTTTAAGATGCATCGTTTCTTTAAATAATAAACAGGCTGTTTGACGTACGTTCATTCTCATCAGAGGGACTCCCACACGCGTTTTGAATATGTTGTTAGATAACTTTGATTTAGTTTGTTTCATTATGCTCCCATCTCGTCATCTCTTTCTTCTCATCCTCTGCGTCACTTTACTTCACCAGAACCTCTTTGTCACACTGTATGTTTGTTCAGGGGTCAAGTCCTAAAAATCAAAGTGGGGGACTCATCAACAAATGCAATGGGATGTGACGTCGCTAGAAATGAGCATACAATGTGAAATATGCACATTTAATTAAATGCCTTTGCATAACCACCCTAATTGCATAGGACGAATGGCATTTGCCTTTCATAAACTCAAAACACACACAAACCAAGAGGGGATATGTTCTTCTAATAGTGTTTTTGAAAACGTTAAAAGGTGTGCATGTTTTGAACTTCAATAAACAACACACATGTTTTCCCTGGAATTTGCAGTACCAACATGGGACATCTCACCTTTTGGCTTACTGCACAAAAACCCAGACTCATTTAAAAGTGGAAAAGGTTGCTTTAATGTGACAGGCCAAAGCTTACAATTAAACGCTTACCTGGCTCCATGGCCTTACAGACTAACGAAATATTTAAACAACCAATTAACTAATTACACATGTTTCATTTCCCCCATCAATTAAATAATTAAATAAAGCCATTTCCTCCCTAACTGTCCCTTGGACCCTACCGTCTCCTTACCCCTTTTCCAGGCGTCCCGCTTTCTCCCTGGGGCCATGCCCCTCCAGGCTCAATACCTGTTCCCCTGGGGTGGCCCGCTTGTGCAAACAGCACCACCCCATCCTTTCCCGTGTCATTCCCCCATTGTGCTTCCCTCCCCCCACATCAAAAGGAGCCATGCCCCCGGAGCCCAGACCCACTTCAATACCCCTCAGGCTCCACTCTACACCAATCTCCCCCTTCCTATGACCTGCAGCCAGTCTGACCTGCCACATCAGCAACAGAAATGTTTACATCACAACTTCACTAATGCCCTGACCTGTCACACAAAACTACCAGCCAATCGCTCCTTAACACACACCACAAAACCCCTCAAAATCTTGACATGGTACGTAAAAAACCCCCGCATAACCAACATACAGTGCCCCCCCCCTTTTTAATAACCATACCCCGGACCTAAACCAAAATGAAGGAGTGGGAGGGCGGGACAATCGCCAAGTCCAACCGTCACCTGCCTCCCGAACCTTCCCTGGCCCCTTAAATACCCCTGGGAGGCGCTCTGCCCCCCACGGCCACTCGCTGTCCATGTGCAGCGCCAAAAACCTCCCCGGGGGGAAAATGCTTCGCGTTCCCCCCGGGGCCCCCCTTTTGGTTTACTGCACAAAAACCCAGACTCATTTAAAAGTGGAAAAGGTCGCTTTAATGTGACAGGCCAAAGCTTACAATTAAACGCTTACCTGGCACCATGGCCTTACAGACTAACGAAATATTTAAACAACCATTTAACTAATTACACATTTTTCATTTTCCCCCAACAGTTAAATAATTAAATAAAACCATTTCCTCCCTAACTGTCCCTTGGATCCTACCGTCTCCTTACCCCTTTTCCAGGTGTCCCGCTTTCTCCCTGGGGCCATGCCCCTCCAGGCTCAACACCTGTTCGACCGGGGTGGCCCGCTTGTGCAAACAGCACCACCCCATCCTTTCCCGTGTCATTCCCCCATTGTGCTTCCCTCCCCCCACATCAAAAGGGGCCATGCCCCCGGCACCAGAAAAACCCTCCCCCAAGATGTTCTTTCTGCCCCACCCCCCCCACCACTTTACTTTACTTCCAACTCTTTAACCAATCTCCCAGCCAAGAGCCCAGGTCCGCCAGATAACGATTGTTCCCATAAATCGACAAGTGTACACCATCCTCCCTAAAGATCATGAAACCTTCATACACTATTTCCTTATGTTCCATAACCTGCACCGCCACAGAGGCACAAAACTTAACCATCTCTCTGTTGATCCCTTTTCTAGCCCGCTCTATCGCTCCCTCGCTTCTCGCTCCCCTCCACACTCTCCACGGCAACAACTTAGTCCACAACACCTCTGCTTGAGGCCACATTTCCCGCACCCAGACTAAATCCCTTTTCATTTTCCTTAGCAGAGCCACCCCCGTATCCCTTACCAGGTCATTCTCTCCAGCATGAATAATCAACACCTCTGGAGCCCCGAAGCGTTCCCGCAACCCTGCCAACATAGGAAGCAACTGGTCCCAGCGCAGACCCCCTAACCCGAGCCATTTTATCACCACATCCTTATAGCTACACCCCAGTTGCCTGCCCATAACCCTTTTCTCCACTTCTTTCCCAGCCCATTTAACAATTGAATGGCCGACAATCCACACTTGCGCCAACTCCCCCGCCTTTCGCACAGCATCTGAAAAAGAAATTACAAAATTACTACCATAATACATTCTCCCAACATGCTGTTGTCAACCAAAACTTCTGCCACCTTCCTTCAAAATTCCCCTTTATGAAACTCCCTGACATACCCCTTGTATCTCCCAGACCTCCAACGCCCCAAACTTTTCACCTTATCCTCAGAGAAACCCAACCTATTACCCTCCGATGCTGCGCCCATCCTGAATGAATGTGTACCAAAATCCCCTGTCTTTTCTCCTACCACTACCAGAGCCTTCCGCAATACCCCCAAGACTTGTGCCGCTGAAACCGGAGTCCCATCTTCATGCTTAAACACCAAGCCTGTCTTACCCCCACGCCGCTCCTTCCACAACCTGCCTGTCTGCACTGGGCATAAATCCTTGCTCCCTTGACCCAACAAAACCCAAGAACCCTTTCCCTTTTGGTCCGTTTTAGACTTATTAATCTTGATGTCCAAACCCAATTCTGTAATTTGCACATCTTCCCACTGCAATCCCCCATACCCCTCTTTTCCCCCCACCAACTCCGAAACCCGAAAAGCCCCGAAGAATAACCAAGTAAAACAGGTCGCAAACAGCTCCCCCTCCCATACCGACCAGCAAACTCCCCCCACTGCCTTAACCAACCTCTGCAGCAATTCAGCTGATATCGGCCTCCTCTTGTCCTTGTCCCTCTTACTCTCCCTTGCCCATCCTTCCAACATCCTACTCGCCATTTCCCCCCACTCGGCTGAAAATCCCAGAACCATTTCCCGTAGAAAGCAATCCCAGCTAACTTCCCTGCTATAGTTGCTCTTGACCAGCCCCTGTCCATGCACCTCAGGAGGAAGTTCATGACATCATCCCTCCTCCGCTCTTCCGCATCCCATCTACCCTTCCAACTACACGCTCCCCCTCCAATAAAATCCTCCCAGGCCCTCCTGTATGACTCCTTAGATGCCCCAGCCAATGAACCCTCCACCAAAGCCAGCGCTCTCATCTTCCTATCTTCCGCAGCTCCTCCGGAATCTGCTGCCCCTCCTGATCCGCATCTGGAGCCAATCCACGGAATCTCTGCCATTGAAAACGAGATAATGCATCAGCGATTCCATTATCCTTCCCTGGCACATGTGTTGCCTTAAACACCACATTCCATTCCATGCAGCACAGCACAAACTCTCTCATGAGTCTTGCCACCCTCTGATCCCTTGCTGACTGCCTGTTTACCACATGGACCACGCATTCATTGTCAACATTGAAATTCACTTTCTTGTTCTGCAAGTCCTTCCCCCACAACTCCAATGCCACCAGTAAGGGGAAAAATTCAAGAAATGCTATACTCCTTCCCTCCTTCAACCACCGAGCTGGCCACTTCTCCGCACACCACTTTCCCCCCCAAAAGACTCAGAAACCTCCTGCTGCATCAGAAAATATCTGTACTTCCCATGTCACCGGATCTCCCTGCAACCACATTGACACCCCGGTGAATTTCTCCATAAAACGCAGCCAAATTCTGCGATCCTCCCTCACTGCCCCCGATACTCTTATCCGATGATGTGGGCACTTTGCTCCCGCAATAGCCCTCGCCATGTTCCTAAAAAACGTCCTCCCTGGGACCACCACCTTGCATGCGAAATTCAGATGCCCTACCAATCTCTGTATCTCCACCAACATCATTTTCTTGGCCCCTACCGTTTTCTCCAGCAGTACCACCTGTTTGCTCACCTTGTCGTGCGGCAAGTGTGAGGTCATGGCCACTGAATCCAGTTCAATTCCTAGAAATGTCAACACCACTGCCGACCGTTCTGTTTTGTCTTCAGCTAAAGGCACCCCCAACTCCTCCATCAGCTCCTGAAACAACTTTAGCATTTCCCTGCACTCCCCCTCTCTTTTTGCCCCGCTAATGAACAGAAAATCATCCAGATAGTGCAGCACACTCTCTCTACCCGAATTAAATCAGAAAACCCACTGCAAGAAAGAGCTGAACCGTTCAAACAAAGCGCAGGAAATTGCGCACCCCATTGGCAAGGCTTTGTCTATGTATATGCGGCCCTCGAACTGCAAGCCTAACAACCAAAAGTCTTCCGGGTGCGCCGGCAATAACCTGAAGGCCGCCTTAATGTCGCACTTGGCCATGAAGGCCCCTCGCCCTTCTTTCCTTACCAGCTCCACCGCCTGGTCCACACTTGCATACACAACCCCACATTCTTCCGGGGCAATGAAATCATTGACCGACATGCCCTCCGGCCATGACAAATGGTGTATCAATCTGAACTCCCCCGGAGCTTTCTTGGGCACCACCCCCAGTGGAGATATAACCAAGTCACCCGGCAGATCATCATGGCCCTACAATCCTTCCCGCCGCTATTTCTTTGCTCAATTTTTGTCTTACCACTTCAACATTTTCTTTGGCTGACTTCAGATTTTCAGCCCAACGGCGCACCCTTGGGCCCTGGTACCCCAATCTGAAACCTTGACAAAACCCCTCACTCAAAATCTTCGCCCCTTCCCTTCCCTGTCTGGATAAAATTGTAACCATTTCTGCAGCAACCCCACTTTAATTGGCGTAGAAGCTTTTCCCCACAACCCCTCTACCTGAACCTCTCCCCCTCCCCCTGTCTCCCTGTTGGAAACACTGAGTAAGAGGGTGCTTTCCTCCACACTTGCTACATTCATGCCTGAACCTACACAGGGTCCTTGTGCAGCCGTCCTTATTAAACGCCCAACATGCTGCTGAGGAATGCCCTCTGCCTCCTCTCTTTCCCCCTCATGTGCGGGGCAACTAAGAAAGGGCCGGAAAGGCACCGGCAGCCCACTTGCTGTGTGGAATGTCGGGGCAGGCCTCGTTGGGGCCATCCATTGCAGCCAAAGATCCATGTCTATCTCCCTCCAGACCGCCTGACTGTCCTCCGCCATTCTCGCTCTGAATTCCTCATCATACCTTACCCAGGCAAAACCCCCAAAACTCGTGAAAGCCTTCCTAATTACGTCCATATATTTAAGCAGGGCCACACAACGCTCCGGGAATTTTTCACAATAAACACTGGCATAAATGATAAATGCCGACGTCCAATTCTCAATAGTCACCGGGACCCTTGGGCGCGAAGCCAGTTCCCTCTCTTCTTCTTTAGACCCCTCCTTAGCTCTCACTTCCCTATGGAGCAATTTAAAAACATCTACAAATTCCCCCGTCTGAATCTTCTCCCTGGTTGCTGCCATCAAGTGCGCCCCCAACGGTTTTGTTATCCCAATGTATGGCAGTTTTTTCTCTTTTCCTTTCACTTCCAACTCCTTTTCTTTCCCAGCTTGCCCCTCGAGCACCAATGGCTCCATCACCTTGTCCGTTTGGACCTCCACTAAGCAAATGCCCTTCTCAACCACCAAGGCTCCAATGGCCTGTACCCCAATGTCTTTCCTTATCCCTTGCAATCCAGACCCTTTATTTCCTGTCCCCCCTCTTGTGACCCCTCTCTGCCATGCAGATGACCATTACCTTTCCCGCTCACCTCTTTCCACGCCTGCTGTCTGCGGTCTGGCGTCCACACCAATGCTCCTCATCTCTTTTCTTAGAGGGCTCCTACTGCGGGGACAAAACATGTCAGCAGACTCACCCAGCCAACAGTTCCCCCGCCCTCTTGCCCCCCGACCACCCTGCACCTGACTTTCCAGATCCCACCACCAACTTCTTCTCTCCTCCCCCCTTTCCCCTACCGCCCTATAACCTTCCACCTCCCATTGCCCCACATAATCCTCCAAACCAACTTCATCACCCCTCAAATACCATTGTGGATGTGAGCTTGTGCCCCAGTCGAGTTGATCTTCCTCTTGCGAGCCCGGGGCGTCCGCCCCGCCACTCCTTTGATGTCTTCTCGGCGGGGCCGCGGAAACCCCTGCCTGGTCCTCTTCTCTCGGGTGAGGCGTTCCGACCTCCACCCTGGAGTCCTCATTGCTAGGGGCCGTGCTGCACCCTCTAGGCTCTCCATGCGCTGACTGAGGAGGGGCCGTTCTAAAACCCTCTACCTCCACCTGACCAGCGGGGGCTGCGCAGCGCCCTCCGCCCTCACTCCTCCTACCCGGGGGGGCCGTTCCGCGCCCAACCCTAACCTCCTCCATTGATGGGGACCTCTCCCTCCTCTCCCACATGCACTCTTCTGCAGGTATTTACCCCCTCTTCCCCTCCTCCCCATCACCCCCTTCTGCGCCCCATCACTGGTCCCGCTGTGGTTCCCTTGAGCCACCTCCTTTTGCGCACTCCCAGCTTCCCTAGGGCTATCATTCACTCCCTCCCTCCACGGCTGCCCACCCGAAATCATTTCTCCCCCAGACGCCCTCCTGTCTATCTCCCTACTCATCTTCCTACGCCTGGATTCCCAAACCTCGCCTCTCCCAGCCGTGGGGTGCAAGGCACCACTGCCGCGAGAGCCCCGTCAGCCGCAGCTCTACGCTGCGGCCTACCCCCTCCTGCCTCCCCTTCTCCCGTTACTTCCCCTACCGCCCCTTCCAATTGGGCCTTAGATGCCCTGCTAATAATTTCCAGGGCCTCCCTCAGAGCCCTAGCATCAACCAGCCCCTTCTTACTGGCTCCCCGGCCCACCATCGTGCACCAATACTCTGAATGTGCACTACAAATATGCCCCTTGTAGCTCCCATAGCTAACTAAGCCCCCGAGCCAGCACCTAGCCGTGCATCAATACCCCTAGCAATGAGAAACCAAGAAAGAAAATGGGATAAAAATGTAATATCCAAGTAAAGAGTTAATTAACTCTATAATACCCAGATGTAATACAGCAAAATTGTTGTCCTAACACAAAATTATTATTATTATTTCTTTACTTCTTTATTTAAGTTTATTATTATTATAATTTTTTTTAATTTATTTTTTAATATATCCCCCCCCCCCTAAAATTACCCTTTCCTTGCTAGGCCCCTTCCCTAACTCAGAAATAGCCCACCCACCCCACCAAAAACCAAAAACTGTGCTCACAGGCTCAAGATATGGTAAAAGGAACCGCCTTAAACGGGCCCTTTAAGAAACCTGCACTCCCCCCTCTGTCAATAGACAGCTACCGCGCGCCCAAAAGACACAAAGAGGAGCGGGCACCCGCGGTGGGATAAGAGCTTTAATTACTTCCCCCCAGCTTGTTCTGCCTTTTATGATATGCTGCACGCTGGCGGAGAGCACCCCAAGAACACTGAGGACCCGCGACTGGGAGGAGCGAGTGCTGACTGAACTAACGCGCTCCGCTCCCGTAAACACCGCTTTCCCAACCCGATGTATTTAAACACGGACACCCCGCCTTGATGCAGTAAACCAGCCACGAGCAGCCTAAGAAAGGAAAGAGTAACCGGTAAGGGGGGGGTACCTTATGTACGGTAGCCCCGACTATAATACACATTCAATAAAAAGCAATTCTAATAACTGACTATGCCTAGCCTCCCCCACTACAGCACTATACACCACCTCACCTACACTAACTCGACACACCGAGAGCACGGCTAACAGGGAAGGCTCGGGAGCAGGCGACAGGACAGGACCGAACAATCGCCAAGTCCAACCGTCACCGGCCTCCCGAACCTTCCCTGGCCCCTTAAATACCCTGGGGAGGCGCTCTGCCCCCCACGGCCACTCGCTGGCCGTGTGCAGCGCCAAAAACCTCCCCGGGGGGAAACGCTTGGCGTTCCCCCCGGGGACCCCGTTTAGCTGTTTGTTATTTTTTTCAGGTTATATAGTGCAGTGGTGAAGTGTCCGGCCTGCAAACCTGACTGAGTTCGGCTTCATTTCATAAATTCAAAGAGGACATTTAATATTTCTCAATTTAGATGTGGGGAACTTCGTCCACCCACGTGTACCCTTGACTTGAGCCCTGTTTTTTTTCGCTTCTTACACCTATCGTCTTAAATCGTCTTTCTCCCTCCTGCTCTATCAACACTCTCTCTTGCACGCACTTTCACTCTTCGCTCTTCGCCCTCATCGCTTCCATCGCTTCCACTGACCTTCCTCCTCGTGCTTCCTTCCTTCACTCCCTTCTTTCCAGGTTTGGTTCATATTCATCCATTTGTGTCATTTCATGAAAATAATAAATGACATGTTTTTAATGCCGCTGAGACACGACGCAGTCACCTTGTCTCTCTCTAAAATGTGTGGCGATGCTAAAGGCTTAAGTTCGAGGCCATAATATTTTCTTTAGCAATTGTTGATTTTATTTCTTTATTTATAGTAAATGGAATTAAGTAGTGTCAGAGAAAAAAACAGTTACATTTTGATTAAAAACTATTTTGAAAACATCATTTGAATTTTACTACCATCTGCGCCATATCACCTTCATAAAAGGCAGGGGGTACAAAGTATATAATAACAATGATACACAGAGAAGCTAAGTCAGCCTTGCTGCTATTAGCCTTTTTTAACATACTAAAAGCACATGCCCCAGTTCTTCACTAGGGTGGGTGGGATATCACCCTGTAGCCTCCTTACAAGAGAGGCATCCATCTAAGCTGCCAAAGCAAAGTAACAATGTGTTGTGCATAGAAGGTAGATAAGCACTGCATTGTCTAGTCTTAGGGCCTCTAATTCCAAAAATCCTCACTATTACATAAATATCACTGTCCTTTTGTGAACACACACTTCTGCATTTTATGAATCCATTCCCACTCTCATACTGAAGCTGGAAAGGAACAATGTACAATGGTGGCTCTTACCACGGCTATACATTCACAAAAAAAGTGTCCATTCTGATCCTTTTCTGGAATACAAGGGACAGATGATCAGTGGGTGGCCATCATTCTTACCCCCTTACGGTGTCCCTGTGACAAACCTTTTTTCCCTATATTGAAGAGGAAATGCTTGTTCTACCCTTCTGTAGAGGTTACAAAACTTGATTTTGGGGCATTATTAAATGTTTATGTCTGCCTTTGGCATATGGACAGGGATCAGGGTACAAGTGTTCATTGGCAGGTTTTTTAATTTTTTTTATTTTAGTGATTTGGTTAAAATATCAACCTTTCACAGTAGCATTGAATGCAAAAGAGTAAGTACAAGAAAGAAATGCAGATTATGCAAATTGCATGTACATTACAAACAAGGTACAAAAAAGCCAAACAGAATTATGCCATTCTAAAATCAAGGATTAACCAAAAGAGTTGAGATAAATCGCAAATCTGAGATTGTTAAAGAAATATTCTTACCACTGAGAATATGCAACCAAAATTGGGAAGAAGAAAGAATAACACAATTATGTACATAATGAGAAAAATGAAGACAACGAATATCATACGTTTTTGGACAATCTATAAAGATATGCTCCAATATTTCAACAACAGCAGGATCTTGGCAGAATCTAAAGATTCTAAGATGTCGAGGGATCTTATTTGAGCGCCTATCACCTCATTGGTAGATAATAGATTAAGGCGTAGCCTCAAGAATTGATACCTCAATACCTTACTGTGAAATTTTGATAAGGAAAAATGGTAACCAAAGGCTTATCAATTTGTGTACAGTGCTTAAAAAGTTGATAGCTATAAGTTTTCTCAATGGTGGGAATCCCGTCTTGTAACACTTTCAATGAACAGGTAAGTAGATCTTCAGTTGTCGTTTCTAGTTAAGATAATATATCCACACATTTCGATACCCACCTGTTTAAAATGGGAATAGATTTGTTATTTGAAACCTTCTTCAGAGTACTAAGGAGGTAACATGTTACCGGGCTCATTATTTTATTAAATAACAGAGATTGCGAATCGACAATTGCTTGCAAAGATCACAGGCAAAGTTCAAATCTGAGGACTGCCATAGGGACACCTGAAGGAAAGTTGAGGGCCCATTTCCAAATTGTTCCCTCTATTTTTGTCCAGTCAGCGTTCACCTTCATTGGCAGATTTGCAGTTCGATATCCAAGCTGTAATTTGGAGGAATTTAACAATGGCACTCTTCATCCGGAATGCTGCCAGTAGTACATACCTCCAGACCTGTATTGAGAAAAACGTTAAAATGGGTGGTCTTTTGTAAATGCCACTGGTTTTACTGACATTTCTGAGCATGTAATGCCCCCCTTGATGTGCCCTTTTGGAAGGAATGGTCAGACTCTTTCAGCAGATGTCAAAATAGTCAGAGTTCAATTGGAGGAATTGCTCAAAATCATCTACATACCAAACCCCAATTTGCACATTTATTTGACTTGTCCATGATGTCCCCTATCAATCTTTTGTAAAATCTGGACTTAAATGGCAGCAGATTTAATCATGCTTTCATTATAATTTTTACAAAACTGTGAAGAAAGTATTGTTTCCAAATAAACATCTTTATGAGGGGGTCATCGGTTGTGCATGTACACCTCTGCCATTTTGGTGACCTTGCTGCACAAAGGCGCTCCAAGAGCAGAGGAGGGTTGTTAGTGGGATCGAGAGAAAGGTAGATGCAAATTCTGTGGTGTTGATGGTTGCAGGCCAGAAGTATCTGAGTCTTGAGTATTGATGCGATTCTAGGTGGGTGGTGGTCATGAAACTTTGGATGTGTATTTGGGTGAGCCCAAGATAGATTGTTTGAAGTTAGGGCTGTGACAACCTAATTAAATGCTGCTCTGTGGGAGTGGGGTGATAGAATTAAAGCAGTGAACAGTGGTGTTACTCCGTTAATGACATGTGTTTGTAGGCAACATACTACTGTAAGCGAGAGTTGGTTGTATAAGTAGTGCAAGGGGCAGGGAGATGGAGATGAGAGTTGGTTAGAGCTGAGGGGAAAGGGCTGCTGAGAGGTGACCATTGTGTTCAGATTGCTAGTCCAATTTTGGAGCATTTGGTTGTTGTTCCTGTTGATGAGGGTTATTGCTGTTTCATTTTACTTTAATCGGTGTGGTGGAGGCTGACCCAAATGTGCCCAATCTCCTGCCTCCTTTACTAGCGAGTTGTGTGTAGGTTTGTGGCATGTTCAAATAACTGGGCAGATTCAATTTGGTCACTGGTAGCAATATTTGACCTCTGTTGTTTTTTTGTTATTGTGCTGTCTTGGACTATCGGCAGTTTAACAGCCAGATTTGATGGGATTTTCTGAAGGTCAGGTGGTTTTCCTCTCTTGAATTCCAGGTTTCGATTGAGAGGAAGGAGGAGGATCCTCTGTGGCATTTCCAATTGAAGCTTGGCACCATTACTGAGGCTGCACTGCTGGATCAAAGAGGTTGCAATGATTTGTAGTGGGTGAATTTCCTTGTGATGGATTCCTGTCCCCGGTTGTGCAAGGTATGGAAGGATAAGCATAGGGGTTTCAAATTAATCCTCCATTTGATCTGAAGCCAGTGGAGTCTTCCGAGGCCTGTGGTTATATGTGCATATATTTGAAATCTCAGAAGTCTAGCTGCTGCGTTTTGGACTCTTTGTAGCCTGTTAGGTGTGGATTCTGGGAGCCCAAAGTAGAAGCTATTGGCATAGTCTAATCCTGATAGTACTAATGCAATCACTTCTTGAATCTATGTTCAAATGTCAGGTAAGCAGTGATTGGTCTGACTGAGTTGAGAGAAGATGCTTCCTATCGTGGCTTTAACCCAAGGTTCAATTTTTAAATGCTTATCATTAAATGTTTGAGGTTTTTGACTGTTGTCGCAGCCAGTAGGGGTTTGCAAAATTATCACAGGTGAATCAAAATAGGTGAAATTCCAATCCATTTTCACTTCACTGACAGAAGCTTATTGTGTCAGAGCTTATTGTTTCTTGTAAAGCTTTGCCGGAGGGAATTTTAAAAATACACGGGACGATTCCTTGCTAGATGGAAGTGTTCAGGAGAGCTTGGAAGAAGGGTGCTCGTCTGAGTTCCTTAGTTATTGCTTTGTAGTCATTAGGGGTCTTGGGTGTTCCAGAGAGCCTCCTTTGTTGCTACCATTGACCCTGGTTAGGATGTCATGAATCAAGAAGGACAAAAGGCTATCAGTGCTGGAATAGGTAGTTTGCTCAGTGTTGTTTCCATTACTGGGATTAGTGTGTTGGAACTTTCTCATCAATGTGGTCCTGGATTTGTCAAATTATTTCTCTGAATTGTGCTGCAATGGAGTCGCAGAGTTCTTGAGATGGCATTGGTGATGTGTTGCAGGGTTTTTTAATTTATGGATACCATTGAATGTTTCCTTTTGTCTGTATTGCATATTTGGTGAGCCTAATGGGCTTTTTAGGCTTTGACCATTACTGCTCTAAAGGTCCGGAGCTGTCGACAGGAAGTCAGTTTATCTGTTGGTAGAAACTTTTGTCTCTGGATTTTCTAAAAGCTCTGGCTTTATTGCCGGAGGTAATTAAATTTAGGGATGGCCCCATTGGCTATTTATACCTTCTGTGAAAATATGAAGGACCTATTTTGGGCCATAATGTCAGGTGTGTCTGATATCCTGGTCTGAATGTCAATCAGTAGTTATTCGGGTGATACTTTCTGAATTCCTATTGCGGGCTGTGGTTTGGGGCCTTAAAGTCTTGCATGCAGCATGTCCAATTTGATGTCCTTGGAGGATCTGATTGAATTCGGTGGGCTTTTGTCAACTTTGATAGTGGTGGTGCTTAGGTGTAGATGCAGAAAGGGACTGAGAGGTGGTCTCCCAAAGGTAGGATAACCGGGGATGAGACCGTGGTGAATATCTTGCTGCAACAAATGCCATCCAATGTGTTTTTTGTTATGTGGCTCCAAGGTTTGCAGAAAGTGATTTTTCCAAAAATAAATGTTGTATTTAATGCATATGGCTGAAAAGAAAAATAAGCCTTTTGCATGTATACAACATGAATTAATTTAACAAAACATCAGCACATATAAAAGATAAAAACATTAAATATACAAGGTTTATGCAAACATCCAAAACAAGTTCAGATCACTTTGCGCTATTAGTAACACATTAAATCCATCATTGTGTTAAATCACAAAATTGTTGACCCCGATGATCTGATCAACCTAATAATTTTAAAAGGAGAAACCTAAAAATCCTTTTTTATTCCCTTTCTCTTGTGGAATAATAAGAGCTGGATCCTCTCCCGGACGTGCATTGCAGCAGTAGTAATCACCAGGGATTCTGCCAACACAATCGTAGACCAAAACTGGTCAGATTTAATGCTTCGTGGTGATGTACAAAAGCGCTCATAACCCTTGGGATAATATGCTGCTGCCTTCTCAAAGGCAGTCAGAATGTGTCTGCTGGTCTTTATGGAATTGGCACAAAGGCTACATGGTCTCCTTCCTCGGGGTATCTTCTGTCAACTGTCAAGCTCCAAATTACTCCATAACCAGCATAAATACCAGCAGAAAGTGATTTTGCAAGCCAGATACTGGAGTCTCCCAATAAGGTGAGGTGTTGGCTGTCTACCGAAAGGTCAGTGAGTGCATCCTTCAGGTTATCTGTGAAAGAAGTGTTTATATGTTTATATGAATTCGGTCTTTAGCTGAGAAGGAAGCTCAGCGTGGACTTGTACAAGGCGGGACAGGAGTAGGAGAATTGATTCACAGTCCTATATGTTGTCAGGTGGAGATGTTTTAACATCAGTAGAATATGTGTGTACAAGTGCAATTCCTCTTAGTTCTGTTGAATTTGTTTAATCGTATAACCTGTGGGAACGGTCTCATTTATAACTGCTGAGTAGTCCTGTGTGAGACAGGTCTCTGTTATGAATTATGGGTATATTTTATCCTTTCAGAGAAGGTCATAGATATATGAGGAGTGTTTAGCTATAGAACAGGTTTTGAGCAGTCAGTATTTACTTTGTAGCCCTCCATGTTGTCTATTTTTCCTGGGGTGCTCCTTGCTTGGTGGTGTCGTCTTCCAGGATCCTGGAATTATTTGCATTAATCTTTGAAGAGACTGAGAATATTCTTCTTGTGGTCATTTGGCCGCCTTCGCCCAATTGGCAGTTGGTGGTGGGATGATGTTTCATGTAAACTGTTTTCATTCTTGAGAGAAGGATTTCTGGTTATTCCGTCTGGTTAAAAAGGCCCAGTAGACATAGATAAAGGTCTTTAGGGGCTCAGTGTAGCATCTCTTATTTTGAAGTGGCCCTCCATCCGCTGTTTTATTGGCAGTTAATGAGGGCCATCAGTACCTGGAGCAGTAAGGCATCTAATGAGGTACCTTTGGTGGGTTGTTAGGGATAGTGCAATCCTTTTCCGTTTATTTTCTGGTGTCTTGAAAAAAACACTTCTTTGCTTTTCTGTCCCTTTCCTCAACTTGTATATTTCATCCCGTGTCCATGGGGTGGCATTTCTGTGTGGTAACCTGGGATGTTTTTGGAAGTTGTACATTGTAGACTGGTCTGACAGATTGTTGTGACATACTTCTCCCCTCGTGTCTGGCTGTAAGCATGTGAGCTGCTGGAATGCCTGTGGAATGTTGGGACATGGAATGCTGACTGTGGGGTTCCCTGTTAGTGTTCTGTGAATGTCAGTTGGAAGTGAGCTGTCTGATAGTGAGGGTGCTGGGGGATGTCTCTGAATCCCTTAACCTTATATACTTACCTTTTACCTACAACCTGAAACCTGGAACCTGTAGTAAAGAAGTTACATACCTTACCTTTGACTGCAGTCTCATCTTTACAAGGGAAGTACTGTTATAACACAGATTCTTGGAGGTAGTCACTGTTCCTTTACCTTCAAGGCTCAGTCTTCAGAAAAGGAGGTATTTATCCTCAAGTAGGGTAACAGGAGCATAATCACAGCTATTAGCACCTTGGTCCATGCCGGTAAAATACCGGCACCGCCTTGGAGGAAAGGGGAATTACCGCCCTATTCCAAGGTTGGCTGGGCGGTAATTCCCCCTTCCCCCATTGCCCTTCCCCATTCCCATTTTTGCCCCATAGGGCTTAATGGGAGTGGGGAAGGTTCTAATTACGGTACCGCAAATTGCGGTACCGTAATTAGCACCCTGGTCCCTTTGCGGGTTGGTTTTTAACACCTGCTAAAAAGCAGGCGTTAAAGTACCAACCCGCAAGGGGACCTCGTAGTAAGGCGGTAAGTGTTAACGGTCACCGGTACCATTACCGGTGACCGTTAACCCTTACCGCCTTCCGTGTAATGAGGCCCAATAACTAATGTGGGACACGGAGGAAATCACTGTGGGGCACCAGGAAGAAAAATCATACCAAGGCAACATTTAACGTGGTTTCACCAGGAAGCAAAATTACAGGTCGGGAGCAAATGACAGCAGGCCAACAATAATCAATATGGGACAAATGTAGCAAATCATAGTTGGGACACGGGTAAAAGGGGAAAGTAAGGAGCTAAATCACAGTAGATCAACAATTTATTTGGGACACCAAGGAGCAAAATTACAGAATTATAATGGAGAAAAATGACAGCGGGGCAACAACGAAACTGGCACTCGTGGAAGCAAATTAGAGTGAGGCATCATTTAATGAGGGACACCACAGAAAGTAAATTACACTATTTCTCCAGGGCTCGATTTGTGAGTTTGGAGACTGTGAAAGCATTGCTGGAAATATACTGTGGTGTATGTTGTTCAAAGCAGAGACTCTTCATCAAACTTCAGTTGCTTGCAGTAAAGCAAGTAGCTGCTAAAGCTGCCAACCTATTTATTGATGACAAATGTGTTTGTCTTCTCAACCTGTCCACAAGGATGCTCTGTTGAACTCCCAGTATAGAGTGAAATACCATATCTTGGACACATTTAAAATATTCACAGCTTATGTTCCTATCCCGTCCAACCGTGTAGCAAAAGAGGAAGGACCTTTGCCTGGAAACCTTTCAGGAAGGCAGCATGTAAGCCTGACATCAGAATTTGTAATCTCCTCTTTCAAACACCGGGCCTCATTACGACAGTGGCGGTAGAGTGATAACGGCGCCGGTAGTGCTGCCGGCGCTGTTATCACTCTACCGCCACATTGCGAGTTCTGCTCGCGGGTGCCACTCTGCATGCCTGGTCAGACCAGGCGTGCAGAGCGGCACCCGTAAGCAGAACAGGATGGTAGCAACGGTACCGTTATGAATGGTACCACTGCTACCATCCTCCCCATTCCCATTGAGCCCTATGGGGGCGTACCGGCACCGGGTCCCGCGAGAGGGAAATTACTGGGCCCTCCAAGGTCAGATTGCCCGGTAATTCCCCTTTCGCAGGACCCAGAGCCGGACCCGAGTTTGGGGGTAGCCATGCCCTTCTAACCTCATAATGAGGCCCACTGACATTGTAACTTCCTATACTTGCACAGCTTTAACGTTTGATTATTAGACCGTGCAAGGGTGCAGAAGAAGGAGACTGACACACAGGTGGCATGTTTGGGTCTAAAGACTTGTATTAAAGAAGAAAACAAGAAGTGAAACCCTGTCTATCCCTATTCCTAACGGGGGGTGCAGATTCCCTGCCTCAACTAAAGATAAGGTCTGTCAGGATGGCTTGCCAACTCAAAAGTGTCCACTGTCCTAGGTCAAGAAAACCCTACTTCTGTACCTTACACTAGAAACTAAAGAATATGACAGTTCTGTTCTGGCCCCTGGAGAATGACTCCCTTCTCCTGGGTTATGGTTGCTGGTTAGTTGAAACAGTTCCAAAATCTTATAACAGTCTTATGTCTCACATGTTGTCTGGGGGAATGGCTCCCTTCCTCTGATAGCAAAGTTCCATGCAATACTTTCTTGGTGGGTCAGGAGAAGGTCTCCCTTCTCCTCACCAATACCTGGGGGAATGGCTCCCTTCTCCAGGCCTTGCAGATCTTCCTGCCGGTCTGGGTTATCAGGAGAATTACTCCCTTCTCCTGGTATCTCATTATCAGCTCCAGTCTCAACACACGTTATCAGAGGGAATGGCTCCCTTCCCCTGATAGAAAACTTACATTTAATCCTTTCTTGGTGGACCAGGAGAATGTCTCACTTCTCCTGACCAACAGCCCGGGGAACGGCTCCCTTGCCTAAGCCTTGTGGGTCTCTGAGTGTTAGGAGGGTCTGCAATCCCTGGTTTCTCTTCTTCTTTGAACTGGCTCTCTTGGTTCACTTCCCTGCCAAGTACTTCCATACGTTAGATGGCTCGTATCACTCTTTTGCTTCGGGTCCCAGACCTTGGTTTCCCTTCTTCTTTGAGCTGGGCCACTTGGTTCACTTCCCTGCTAAGCACTGCCATGAGGAAGATGACTTGTATCTTGTTTAATGGGTTTATCCCGGCCACTGTTGGGAGGGCCTCTCCCTCTCAAGTTTTCTTTATGGTACTCAGGATCCTCAACGCTTTCCTGGTGATCAACAGGCTTTGTTCCACCACTACAATGAGGAGGAGAAGGTGTGTGGGCTTTCTGCCCATGCTGTGCCACCCAAGCATTATTGTTGCAAAGGGGCTTAGGGATACCTGCATGCGTACTCTTGGTAAACTGCCCTGCACAGCCTCTGGTTCTCCCTTTGTCACCCTTTGCCTTATTGAGGGTTTTGGCACGTTGCCGGGGCTTCCTGGGATGGCGGACGTTCCATTTGGTTTCTCTGGCATCTTGGTTTCCCTGCATCTCTAATGGTGCTCCTGGCTGCCTACTGCTTTCCTTCTTTCTCTGGACACTGCTGTGCACCAGTAGGCTCCTGCAAACCTCACGGTCATCAGGTGTGGCGCACTGCCAGCGTCCTAGGAACTCTATCCCTCCGAATCCCTCCAGTACCTGGATTGCTCAGGTTTCTGTTGTTCTTTTTGTCCCGGAATTCACACTCTTCCAGTTCAGTAAAGAGACATAACCTCTGCAACACCTTTCTCATTTCTTGATCTTGTTCTTTTGGACTGGTAACTGGAATAGTTCCTCAGATTAGATCACGTTGCATTTTCCAAATATCCACAAAAGATATAATTATTCAAATACTATAATGCTCTTTGAGCATTTCTTGCTATTGAAAGTATCCCAAACCAGTTTTAAATGCCAGCTGCCACACAAATCTATTTGATTCAACCAGATTATAAACTCCTTGCGAGCCCAACTTTAAAACTGTAGTTTCATCTTGAATCCAATCCAACTGCTCTCCAAAAAATGTCAGAAGATAATTATCTTTAACTTTGATGTCCTTCAACACTTGATAAACATTATGGAGATTTCTGTTTTCATTGTCACAAAAAATAAAATATGATCTGGTGAAGTAGAAACACAAATGGAGTCCTGTCCTTGCCTTTTATGTTTTTTTTAGGTATGTTCAGGCAGTGGTACTTCTAGATGTGGGGAGCATATACTCCCAAATACCTTCATAGGGAAGAAATAGATACAACAATCAACAAACAAGCAAAAAGAGTAGGACAGGCCAGAAATAGGTCATTAGAAAACGAAAAGGCGAGAGGAGTGCAATGGAGAATACATAAATAAATACATCAGCATGGTAGTATTGTGTTTCCATTCAATATTCCAGTTAAAAAACATCAGAAAACGCAAACTAGAAAAACCAAATGCTCCAACCACAAGACTGTCATACTGAACTGATGATCCCTAATAAGGGTGAAACCAAGTATATAGATGTCCTGGCAGCCTTGCAAATGTCTATCTTAGGTTTATTAATCTATGTATAAAGAAGCACTGCCCTCTTAGACGAAGACAATTTTCTGGAGAAAACGGTTTGCATTTGAGCTAATTTGTATACCCACAATGCCTTCCAGTTGTTGCTCAGAACTGGATGTGAACTTCCAGTGATTGCTACTAGCTGGTGTTCTGGAATGTGTGACTTGGTTCAAATGGACTTTCTTACTTTCACATTTCAGGTGCAATGATTCATGGAATTATTTGCGTGTAAAACGTGAATTTGAGTGCCATTCTGCCCACAAATCCCCATTCGTCAAAAAGGGATTTGCAGGCAGAATGGCACACACATCCCTGTTTTACACGCGAATAATTCCATGAATCAGGGCCATGATGTGTATTAATAATGAAAGGCAAGCTTGTGATGATAAGGCATATGTCGACTAGATAAAAACATCTCTTCACAACAGTCAAGCCTGTTTTATATTGTGATAAGAAAGTCTCCTCCAGGAAACATCCTAACTCATCTACACCATCTGTTGACATCATCGGCCATGTCATCCATATCATAACCCATATAATCAGTGCCGGATTACCCATCAGGCCATGTAGCACCGGCCTGTGGGCCCCAGACCTTTTAGGGGTCCCGGCACCGTCTAGTACTTAATTTGGATTTTGTATTTTTGCCCCAAGGCTGGACACACCCATCCGGCAGCCTCACTGAATAGCAACTTTTTTTCAAAATCATATCGGTCTGTCTCCCGCTGTGTCCGCGTGTGGGCCCTCCTGCCGAGTCTTACTTGCATTTTCAGTTTTTTCAGTTTCTTTTTTTTACTTGCGTGCCCATGCGTGCCAGTCAGGGCTCAAACGCTGACTCAGTGAGTCTAAGATACACCCTGGCTGGTGCGCATGGGCAAGCAGGCATGAGTACCAGCAGGAGTAGTCAAGTCATCAGAGGCCCTGACAGTGCTGGCGGCATCAGCCTTCACCAATGCCAGGCTCGGCCATGGCCATCCTACAGTAGGATTCCTACTTACGGGCCCACTGGTTGAGGGGCCGCAGTGAAAGCCTCCCTTGTGTGGCCTGCCTGGGTGGGTTTACTGCACCGCTGGTACTCGGACATACGACCCACATCTGGTAAGTGGCCGAGCCTAAGCTCCTACAACACCTTTTCTGCAATGTTATCACCGAATACGCCTGGCCCATATCCGTTTTTAGGTCGCGGAAGGGATTGCAGAATGGTGGTATAATGTGTGTCTTTGTTCGTAGTGCTTTGCAAAGTTGTCTTCATGACAAGGATATTTTAAATAATGCAATGGGCCTCATTCCGGGTTTGGTGCTAACCATGGAGTAATTAGCTCCATGGTTGCCTCCGAAACCGTCCCAAATCCGGCATGGTGAATGGAGTAATTACTGGTTCATTCCAGGGTTGGAGGGACCGGTAATTCCCCATTCACCTTTTGCCCTTCCCCATTCCCATTTCTGCCGCATAGGGCTCAATGGGAATGGGGAAGGAGGTAATTACGGCACCGTAAATTATGGTAGCGTAATTACCTCTGAGGTACCTTTGCGGGTCCCGTACTTAACTCCTGCTAAAAGCAGGAGGTAAGGAAGGACCTCCAATGGGAACTCGGAATACGGAGGTAAGGGATTACCGGCATCGGCACCCTTACCGGTGCCGGTAATCCCTTACCTCCAACCTCGTAATGACCCCCAATGTGTCAACAGACGCTCCGAGATTTTGGCCCTCATTACAAGTCAGGCGTTAAGGGTTTAACGGCGCTGTCGGCGCCGTTATACCTTAACGCCCGATTCACACTTTAACACCTGCTTTTTGCAGGCGTTAAAGTCCAAGGCGCTAAGCGACCTTGGTGCTAATTACGGCACCGTAATTTACGGTGCCGTAATTAGCCCCTTCCCCATCTCCATTATGCCCTATGGGGCAAAAATGGGAATGGGGAAGGGCAAATGGTGAATGGGGAATTACCGCCCCACTCACCTTGGAATGGGGCGGTAATTCCGCCATCCACCATGGCCGAATCCGGCATGGACCATGGTGCTAATAGCACCATGGTCCACCGCCTGACATGTAATGAGGGCCTTTGTTTTATTCAAATAACCATTTTCAAGATTTTATGCTGCAGAGTGCAAAAATGTTCTAATGTGGAGATTATTTGCAAATCTTTGGTATGCACATTCAGTGTCAAATGTCAATAATTATTGTAATTAGAAATGTGCGCATTATACGCATAACTAAAAAAAGAGCAGCATAATGAACATATTGGGCCTCATTACGACCCTGGCGGTAAGGGGTTTACGCCAGCGTTAGCTGCGCCGACCCCTTACCGCCAATTACGAGGTCCCTTAGCGCCATGGAGGTTTTAACACCCGCTTTTAGCGGGTGTTAAAATCCATGGCGCTAAGGGACCATGGAGTTAATTACGCCACCGTAATTTACGGTGGCGTAATTAACGCCTTCCCCACTCCCATTATGCCCTATGGGGCAAAAATGGGAATGGGGAAGGGTAAATGGGGATTGGGGACTTACCGCCCCGCCAAGGTCGGAATGGGGCGGTAAATCCGCCAACCACCATGGCGTAAACGTAGTTTACGCCATGGTGGTAAAGTCACGGCCCAGGCGGTAACTTACCGCCTGGGTCGTAATGAGGCCCATTGCAATCTACTCCATACGCAGCAGCTCCAATATAGTAAGGTCCGTTTTGAAGACAACCACAGAGTGGGAACTGTTCAATGGGCGAGTCTTAAAATATGATCATGCCATTGCCACTGAAATGGAGTTCAACACATCGAGGCAGTGAAATAAAGTACTTGGTTGCAACATACGTTTGACAAAACGTACACTTATCAAAGTGCAATAGCAGTGACAGCACGTAACCAGCCCGTACAATACGTGCTAAAAGGCACAATTTGGCAATAATTTTACCCCGAAATATCCAACATTTTAAACGTATTAGGACATCATTTGCGAGGGGGCGGGGTCGGGGGGCGAACATTTCGAATACCTAGGGGCCTCCACAGCGTTTAATCCAGCGATGCATAGAATGTACCAATGGGACGTTGTACACAGACTGATCTTCCAAGAACCATGTTTAATATCTCGGATTCCTAGAACTACGCATACACAGGGTCCTAACACTACTCCACCAGTACATGCTCTTTCTATACCGAAACAATTGTCACCCATAATCAGTTTCAACTTGTTAGGGCATGCAACTCTATAGACATTCTTTTTTTTATTATAATAGCATGATATATTAACATAAGCTTTGAAGTTAATAAGAATCACATACAGAGCTTCAGGTAAAACAATGGGCCTCATTACGACTCAGGCGGTAAGGGGTTTACGGCGGCGTAAACAGCGCCGACCCTTACCGCCTGATTCCGAGGTCCCTTAGCGCCATGGAGGTTTTAACACCTGCTTTTAGCAGGTGTTAAAATCCATGGCGCTAAGGGACCTTGGCCCTCATTACGACCCTGGCGGATTTCGCGGTGCTAAATGCACCGCGAAGCACGGCGGAAAGCCGTCGATAGCGCCATGGGGGTTGGCGGATTTACCACCCCATGCCGACCTTGGCGGAGCGGTAAATCCCCAATCCCCATTTTACCCTTCCCCATTCCCATTCTTGCCCCATAGGGTATAATGGGAGTGGGGAAGGAGTTAATTACGCCGCCGTAAAGTACGGCGGCGTAATTAACAACGAGGTCCCTTAGCGCCATGGTTTTCTCCGCCCGGCAAAACCAGGCGGAGAAAACCTCCATGGCGCTAAGGGAACTCGTAGTACGGCGGACGGGTCCGCCGCGATTAGCGCTGGCGGAAACCCACTCCGCCAGGGTCCTAATGAGGGCCCTTGATGTTAATTATGCCACCGTAATTTACGGTGGCGTAATTAACGCCTTCCCCACTCCCATTATGCCCTATGGGGCAAAAATGGGAATGGGGAAGGGTAAATGGGGATTGGGGACTTACCGCCCCGCCAACCTCGGAATGGGGCGGTAAGTCCGCCAACCACCATGGCGTAAACGTAGTTTACGCCATGGTGGTAAAGGTACGACCCAGGCGGTAACTTACCGCCTGGGTCGTAATGAGGCCCAATGTGATTAAATGAATTGCCCAGGATCACACACTTTGTTTAAATGGTGAAACTGGGATGTGGACAATTTACGCAACTGTCTTGGGATCTTCCCAGGTTTAGTTGATATAGATATGTTTTGCTTCACATTTCAGGTGCTTAAATATTTATTTCTGGCAATGCCTTGGAAGCAAACCACATTACATAATAAACTAGCATTTCATAGTAAAATAACTGTACACCATACATCATTTGTTTTCCAGAGCCCGCGAATGGGCAATTACTGGGTCATTACGGCCCCGCCAGACCCGGTAATTGGCCATTTGCGGGCGCCAGAAAAATATGCTCCCCATTCCCATTTGAGCCACATAGGGCTCAATTGGAATGGGGAGGTTGATGCACCGTCACCATTCGTGAATGGTGCCGGTGCATCCAACATGCTCTGCTCGCAGGTGCCGTTACGCCCACCAGGTCAGACCTGGCGGGCGGGAAGGCACCCGCAAGCAGAACTCGTAATTTGCCAGTCCGGTAACAGCGGTACCGGCAAGTTTACCGGTACCGTTGTAACCGGACCAGCAAACATATAATGAGGCCCACTGTCCTGCCAGTGGGACACCTTTCCCATTATGCACCCTCTTTGAGGTGCCGAACGGGAGTGGTGTCCCACTGACAAATGTTGTCCCGGTTTGGCCTCCCACTCGGTACGCTACTGCTTGGGGTCATTTGAACACAGGAAAACATACCTTAATTTTAGAGTCCAAAAGTTGCAAGTAATTAGTGAAATCAGAATAAGCAACCTAATTAGCTGTTTAAAAATATTGCAGGCATCCATTTTGGATTATGTATATATGCTTGTTTGAGTCACTGCCCCAGTGGCAATAATCAAACACCAGCACACTACCGCTTGCTTGCAGGCCCTCTTTGAGTAGAGGGGGCACAGGCTTTTTTACTGTTGTCAATGCAGTGAATTCTAAAGACCAACTATGGTGTTATGAGTTTCAGAAGACTGGCATGTCTTTAGAATGTAATTTTAAAGATACACCACCAGTCTTATGGAAGTTATTACAGAGCGTCAGCAATGGACTCTTGCGGTGTAGTAGTTAAGTGTTATGCTTCATAGCCACTGTTCGCCCTTCCTCCACTGTCCCCCTTTCTTTCATTTGTCATGTCCCCCCCAACATTTTCAGCAAAATTACTCCACTGCACGCTGGTCTACTCAGCAAGCCCTGCAGTCCACAAACTATTTAAAACACTGTGCCTGACAAATGACTCGTATGGTGCAGCGGTTGCAGCTCAGTCAGAGTAATTTGCACCAATGGTCAACAATGACTACAAAAAGTTTGTAATGAGAACAGCGATCCAAAACAGTGACGAAAACCTGGATGCATACCACAGCCGTCTGCGGCAGCTAGCAGCCACATCCACCTGGACAAACGAAGAAGAAGAAATAAGACTGCAAATAATAACAGGGTGTTATTCTGTAAAGCTGCGTCAACAGATTCTCAGAGAGCCTGGAATCACGTTTCCCAGAATCCTAAAACTAGTGCACTCTCACGAATTGGCTGATATCAGAGCTTCGAAAATGGAGTCAGCATTGAAATCTGTTAAGTTGGAGGAAGTGTGTGCAGTAGTAAAATGCCCCACAAAGAGCATAGGTGGTAGAGGCAGCTGGCGACAGAGAAAACAGCAGGCTAGCTCCACCCCAGCTCAAGGCCCGCAATCTGGTTATGGCCTTCCTCACGACATAGACTGTCCTGCAAAGGCGTACACGTGTACCAGGTGTGGCAATCAAAATCATTTTGCACGAGTTTGCAGAGCACTAACACCGAACGCAGTACCCTTGGGGAAATAACGCCCAAGAGGGCCGGCACAAACAAGCCAAGATAGGAAGTGCAAGGACTGCAACAGGGTGATGAGGAAGACGAAGATGTCTTTTTCATTTCGGCAGTACTGAGCATCGGTGGAAAAGCAGGTGCCAGACGAAGTGCTCGGTGACCATAATGAACACGACCATCCCGGTACTCCTGGACAATGGCGCATCGGTAAATATGATGGCTGAAGCCCATTACCAAAAACTGCACAACCCACCACCCCTTCAAGCAACAAAAGAACAAATATTCACACTCGGAAGCAAGACCCCGTTGCCTCTAGAGGGAGCATTCATAACCCAGGTGAAATACGAAGAGAAATCCTTCAGAGCATGGTTCTATGTGTCCAAAGTGGGTGGCCAGACTCTATATGGGTGCGCAGCAACAGAGGCCCTCAAGCTGGTTCAGTTTGCACTCTGAGACTTTGTGGAAAACGTGGAAGCATTGGTGAAATGGTTCAATGAGGTGTTCACAGGCATCAGATGCATTTCAGGGGAGCCCTTGTGCCTCCACATAGATGAGACCATACAACCGGTTGTGCTAAAACACTGGCGAGTACTGTTCCATCTAGGTGAACGAGTTGAAAAAGAAATCCAAAATGTCCTTGATCTAGACATCATTGAACGAGTAGGAGTACAAACACCTTGGGTATCCCTAAAAGTCATCACCCAGAAGCCAAAGCAACCTGACAGTGTGAGAATCTGTGTTAACATGAGACTCCTAAACAAGTCCATCAAGAGGGAGCGTCACGTAACGCTGACTGACGATCGATGAAATAGTGGCAGATATGGAAGGCGCTACTTTCTTCTCCAAGCTGGATCTGAATATCGGCAACTTATGCTCCACCAGGACTGCAGATACATAACCACGTTCACAACTGACGTTGACCTATATTGATACAAAAGGCTAAATTTAAGGATCTCTTCAGCTGCTAAAGTGTTTCAGAACACCATCTGAGGAGCCCTAGCAGGACTGCAAGGGACATTGAATGTGAGTGATAACATCCTGGTCTTCGCGAGTTCTGAGAGCGAACATCTTAAACGCCTAGGAGCAGTGCTGGAAAGGATACAACCACTGGGGTTAATGCTCCACCCCGGAAAATGTGAATTTCCGAAGAGGAAATTAGAGTTTGGCTAATTCATATTCCAAAAGGGAGGAAGATCAGCTGACCCCGCCAAAAGTAAGAGACATAGGCGAGGCCAAGGCACCAGAAACTGTCTTTGAGATAAGAAGCTTCCTGGGCATGGTCACTTACTGTGGCCGATTCATAAGGGATCTGGCGACCCTCTCAGAACCAGTCCACACCGTGGCAATGGACACCATCAGAACAGAAATTGTTCAAAGACATCAATGCAGCTCTATCAGACAATTAACTACACATTGGCTTTCTTCGACCCTGGCAGAAGCATTGAAATTTCCGTTGACGCCAGCTCGTTTGGACTGGGAGCCGTGCTCACCCAGGCCGGCTAAGATGAAACCCCCAAGGTCATTTGCATACGCAAGTTGCGCCCTTTCTCCAACAGAGTAGAGATATTCTCAGATAGAGAGGGAAGCCTTGGCAGTGCTCTGGGGATGCTATCATTTTATCAATATATATATGGGAAGCCGGTCCAAGTCATAACGGACCATAGACCACTAATCCCCATCATGACAGGCGGCTCAGAAAACCCCCCATCACATATTGAGAAATGGTTGCTGGTGCTGCAAGAGTACGGTGTGGATCTGATATACCGACCAGAGGCAAATAATGTAGCTGACTACCTATCCAGACATCCAAAGGGGAGAGTAGCACTGCACTGAGAGAGCATCGTGGAGACTGAAGAATTTGTAAGGCTGGTTACCGCCGAAACCATACCCAAATCCATGGAAGTCAACGAGCTGAGAGAAGCGTCAATGAGTGACGGCTGCTTCTAACTCCTGAAAAAAGCCATAGTGTCTAGGCAGTGGAAGACCAGCCCTAGAAAACCTTGGAAATAAGACTCTAGAGGCCAAAGCCATGCTAGAACAACTCTAGAAAGTAAAACATGAGCTAACATTCATGGAAGACGCTCTCCTCCTGAGGGGTTCCCACATGGTAGTGCCCACTGCACTTATCGAGAGAGTAATCGGGCTTGCCCACCATGCATCAAGGAGCAGTGAAGACGAAAAGCTGCCTCCGGCTGAAAGTATGGTTCCCCGCTCTCGAACAAAAGGTGGAGGAATTCATAAAAGCATGCATATGGTGCCAGGCAATGGCCCAGAAACACAAAGAGCCCTCAATACAATGCATGCCACGGTGCGAAGAACCCTGTGACTGTGTGCATATGGACTTCGGCTCCACACACCGCAACTCTCACTTCCTTGTGATGGTGGTCCAATGGTCCCCGCACCAAGAGGTGGAGTTCATGCATCTATGGCCCTGCACGGCGTTGTGCCTGTGATGGAGAAAATCTTTGCCAGGCATTCCCAAAAGGGGTATGTTCCAACAACGGACCACCATTTCAGAGCATGGGGTTGGAGGAGTTCCTAACAGAATGTGGAATTAGACACTGAAAGATCACCCCAGCATGGCCACGAGCAAACGGAGAGGCTGAGCGAATATTGCGCACCCTAAACAAAATCTTCTGGATCACCCATAGTCAAGGTCTATGCGAAAAAAGGAGGGCCCTGTTTCAATTTCTACTTCAATATCGCACCAACCCACACTGTTCAATGGGAGCGGCTCCTGCAGAGGCATTATTCCAAAGCTGGAAGAGCCCCAGGCACCATAAGCAACGAGGCAGTGTGTGTGAATAGAGAAATTATGATTTAGAGAGAGAGAACACACGCCAAGGCCTCCAAGGCTATGACTTGGCAGTGGGAGACCTGAGGCTAATCCGCCCCGGGAACCCTGGGGGGAGATGTCCCTCAACCACAAACCTAAACTACTCAGAGTGGTTGAAGTACACAGATCCCACGTAACAACAGCAGACAGTCAAGGACAGGTCACCAGAAACTCCAGATTCTTCCATAAACTGTCTGAGTCGCCACACCTAGAAAGTGAATGGCACAGAAGAAGAACAAGTGTCCATTCCCTTCACCTAGAGATGAGCAACAGTGACAATGGCAGCTATGAATGGACGCCTCCAGACAGAGTTGAAGACCTGGTGACAGGAACCCCCAGTGAGGTGGTAGGAGATGGGCCGGATATGGTAAGGGAACAACGATAGATACCCCCTGCGTGAATCCAGGTGCCAACCGGTATACCTGCAAGACTATGATACAAACACATAAGCTTTAGATAATCATGGGACCAGAAAGATTACCCAGTTGGCAACTAATGGCATACATTATGTTAAACACTGGCAAGAGGTTTGGTTACCTGCAAATGTTATGTTGAGCACTGTTGGAAGTTTTGTCTCTGTATAAAAAGGGAGGAGTGTGATCTGGTGTTACGACATGCAGTGACATAGCACGTCACTGTGTGCCGTGATAAATATGGCACCACGCTTGCCGCAAGGCAGTTGCGAGTGGGGACCTGTAAAGGGACCACTGTGTCTGTGTCTTTATCAGAGCAGTGTGGCCTACCTGCGCCACGGCCCCTGCTGAGTGTGATCAGGGTCACACACAACAGCCCCTGCTGACACTATTCTCTTCACTATTTGCCACTCTCAACTCTAGCTCTGCTGTCAACCTCTACCTTAATGGTACTGTCATGGTCCAAGGCCCTCAGACCAATATCCTCCTCTTTGATAAGCGCTTCCCCCGTCTCATCAATTTCCTCTCATCTCCTGCTGTTCCCTCCTCTCCCCCCTTGGCTACCTTGCCCTCTCTCTCCTCCTCCTCTGCCCCTCCTACGGCTCTTTCTCCTCCGCAGGGTGTACCTCTGATCTGTACCCCTTCCTAGAAGGTCTTTAAGGCTGTCAACCTTCTTCATATTGCCACTCTCAACTCTCGCTCTGCTGTCAAACACTCCTCTGACATCTGCCACCTCCTTGAAGAACTAGACCTCGATATCCTTGGTCTTACTGAGACATGGTTCACGGCCAGCTCTGTCACAAGCTTTGACAATCTCCTCCCTGATGGCTACAAGATCCTCTCTGCACCCAGATCCTCTTGGTCCGGTGGGGGGGAGAAGGGGTAGCCCTGATCTTTTCTGAGTGGATTCCTGCCTCTATCATTCCCACCCAGACCTACTCCTCTTTTGAATGCCTTGTCTGCAGGCTCTCTCTCGCTCTCCTACCTATTCTCTTACTGTGGCTACCATCTACCGGCCTCCTGGTCAAATCACCTCATTTCTCTCTGAGTGGGCAGACCTCTCCTCCTCCCTCCTAGCCTCCACCACTCAACTCCTCCTCTTCGGTGACCTCAATATCCATTTAGACTCTCTGTGTTCCTACTCTGTACTCTTCCGTGACCTCTGCGACTCCATCTCCCTGTCCATCCTCTCCTCTGGCCCGACTCACTCTGCAGGGTACACACTCGATGTCTTGATCTCCTCTGACCTCCCCCTCTCCATCCCTCTGACCACTCCCCTCTCCTGGAGCGATCATTCCCTCCTCTCCTCTCATCTCTCCCTCTCTTCCCCCCAAGCCAAGCCTACCCCAACATTGCCACCTACCTTCTCGGACATCTGGCCCATGAAGCGTGTGTCAGTTGAGGCTTTCACCACCACCTTCTCTCCACCCCTCCACCTCTAGCTATCTCACATCCTGACACAGCCCTGTCTCTGCTCTACTCTTCAATTTCTGATACTCTTGATGCTCTTGCCCCTGTCATGAGGATCCGTTTGAAGTCCAAAGCCAAGTGCAATTCCTGGTCTGACTCCGACCTAGCTACACTTAAACATAAGTGTAGGGTCGCTGAGAGGAAATTGAGGGCTTCTTGTTCATCTTCTGACAAACTAGCCTGTCGCCTGCTCCAAAGGCAATACTGACTCTCTGTCCTCACCAAGAAGAGAGTCCACATTCAGGCCTGTGTCTCTTTGGCATCTAACAACTCGGCAGAACTCTTTAATATCTGCAAGGAGCTGGCCAACCCTGCTGCAGTCTCTACCCCTCCTGTTGCCTCCCAGGCTCTTTAAAAATGCCCTTGCCTGTCACTTTATCTTAAAAAACCCAGTACATCCTGTCCATCCTCTCCTCCCCTGCCCCTCCCCTCCCCTCTCTGTCTGTGCTTGCTGACCCTCCTTCACCCACCCCCCCACCCTCCTTCTCGTCCTTTCCTCTTTTCTCCCCTCATGAGGTCGCCTGGACAAGTCCGATCTATGAAAGCCTCATCAAAACAGGTCAATCCCTGTTCCTCTAAAACCATTATGGACCACATTGACACCATTGTTGCGGCCCTTGCCAATTTTTGCAACCACTCCTTTGCCCCAGGATCCTTCCCCTCCTCTCTGAAGCACTCCCTTGTGCATCCTCTTCTCAGAAATCCACAGCTGATACTTCTTGTCCTGCTAACTATCGCCCAATTTCCATTACTCCCTTTCTGGCCAATCTCCTGGAAAAGCTGGCCATCTCTCAGCTTAACCTTCATTCCGATTCTGTTGGCTGTCTCCATGACCACCAGTCTGGCTTCAGAGCTGCCAGAAGCAAGGAAACTGCTCTCCTAAACATCCATGAAGATCTGCTCTCCAACCTTGACTCTAACATTCCCTCTGTCCTCATCCTACTTAATCCCTCTTCTGCCTTTCGACACCTGCTCAACCGTCTCTGTGATAACCTGGGTATCACTGATCAGGCTCTGGCCTGGCTTACCTCTTTCCTCTCTGATCGACCCTCCCAGGTCCAACTTGGGTCCTTCCTATCATCTATCTCCCTCTCTACCTGTGGTGTTCCCCAGGGGTCTAACTTCTCGCCCTGGCTTTTCAACCAATACCTGACAACTCTCGCCCACTGCATTGCCATATTCTGCTCAAATTTCCAGTGCTACGCTGACGACACTCAACTCATTTTCAGGCCGCCCTCAGCCACCTCCTCTCCCTCTTTCATCTCTGATTGCCTAACTGACATTCAAGATTGTTGTGCTGCCAATGATCCTTGTCTGCATGCCAGCAAGACAGAGAGCCTCCTCATCGGCACACCTCCACCATCCTTCCCCCTCCCTCTCTGGCCGGCCTCCCTTGGCCCTCCACCTACCCCCACCTGCAAGGCTAAGAACATGGGGTCATCTTTGACCAAATACCTCCCCTCTCGAGTTCTTTGCTCCTCTACCTCTAACTCGTTCAGGGTCAGTCATTTTTCAAAGAAACAAGCTAAGGATAGATCTCTGTCTTCGGCTAGGGCCTCCCTCTGGAACAGCCTCCCTGCCACTCTAAAACTTGAGGAGAATCATCTCCAGTTCCGGAAGCACCTCAAGACCTTCCTCTTTGCTTCTGCCTTCGCTCCCCCTCTCGCCTGCTGATCTATTCTCTCTTGGCACCGTGCACCTGGCCACCCTCTGTCCTCCGGGCCCAGGTACCTGCTCACCCTGCCACCCTCCCGCACTGCCTCCGGACCACCCCTTGCACTGGGGTCTGTATCTGTACCCATACAGCCCCCCACCCCCGCTTTTCCTTCCTGCACTTATCAAGACCTAACCTGTCTGCTGCCTTAAACCCAGCACTTGCCACTTGCTGGCTGCACTACCACTGTTTGTTGCCTTTATTATTTATTTATCTGTTTCTCCTTTGCTCCGCACTTTCCACTTCTCCCCCCTTCCATGCACTTTTCCCCTCCCTCTCTCCCATGCACTTGCGCATTCTCAATGACACTGGGCCTAGTAAGATCGTTGTTTTGTTCTCCCCTGTTCCCATCCCTTGACTTGTTGCGCACTGAAACACTTGTAGACGAGCGATAGAAATAAAATATCAATTAAATTCAGTTCAATTCTTCTGACAAATGCTATTTTCTTTACATTGCTCTTTTAATGAGTGCAAATATCTCTTCAATGTGATGACATATGTGTCGGTTGCATAGCTGACTACCCAGCTTCTTCCTGAGTACATGCGACTATTGTCTGCCGGAGCATAGGAGCGATAGTCTCTTCAATGCATGCTTCTTGGAACTGTATATGGTCTCTCTTGAAATGGAACTCTGCAATATTCTGACAGCAATGACAACGCGCATCTGGCTACAAAATGTCTCCTGAGCTAACTGCCAATCCTTCCTTCAGAAGAACCAGTCCTTGCGGCTCAAATTCCAACAAAGGATAGTCACTCCTGCTGGCCTCTGTGAAAATTCCCAAATAGGCCCACAGGCATCCAGTCACCTCATTGAGTATCACAGGTGTCAGAAGATGCATAAAGGCTTGCTCTCTTTTTCTCTCTCTTTCCCTCTCCCTACCTCTCTCTCTCTTTGTCTCTCTCTCTCTATCTCTCTCCCTCTCTCTCTCCGTCTGTCGCTCGATCTCTCTCTTTGTCTGTCTCTACCTATGACGATAGGTGTAAGAAAAAACATACTTATTTTTGTAATGAACTTACTTTCATTAAAGTTCACAAGAACCAAGAATTCATTTTAAAGAGGTGCACAAAATATAAACAGGGAGATTATATATCATATAGACCGTTTAGAAAAGCAGAAAATGGTCTTCATAAGTCTACATACATAATTTACTTAATGACATAGATGAACTACAACACACAGAAAAAAAACATCACAATCACAGAAACTGAACAGGTTTTCAAAAAATAGAAAACTTCTGATGTTCTGAATCGTGAACCTTATTATTTTACAACTTGCTAAACAGATGAATAACAAAGCTAACTTGAAAGATAAAAGGCGCTGGTTATTGGACTACATAGATAGTTGTGGTGTAACTCACTGTACATGATGTATCCTTTTATTGTCAACAGTGAACGTACAGCTTCTAGATGCGCATAGTGTCCATTAGTCATAGCTCAAAGGGTCTGTTCCTTTGGACCATATGCCTGAACTACATGCTAGCACCAACAAATCTCATGGGTGTCATGAAGTGCTTGGTCTGTTTAAATGTACACAATGACATGGTGTTGTCATACCAAGCATCATCATGTAAGGAGCAAGGATCCACTGTCTTAATGGATCGTTTACAAAGCAGAGCAAAAAATAGTGGAATGATTATCAATTGTATCCTGAAAAATGTGCCAGGCATGTTTTTTTGCTGATAAATAGGATATTGTATTGGTGTCTATTATCTTCACTATCATGATACAAAATATTGCACAATGAACAAATAGGATATATAGTCGCAGATAGACGCCCATACTTATCAATATACTTTGTATTGACAAGCACTGCTCTGGGGTGCTGCTCAATCCATGCTGAGCCTGACCTAATTTGTGACCCTAGTAGAGAGTAACTACTGACGATCTAATAGAGGCGGAAAGAAGCCACAAGAATGGCTCAAATTGACCTGATTGAGAAGTTGAGCATTACACGCCGCTGTAGGGTTTACCAGAGGTTAGAGGCAGATCACTGCTGAATATTCAACATAACAATTGCGCTCATTTGAATTGATCATTCAGGCTATTAGTGTATACACGTATAAGGTGCATACGTTGCTGTTCTTTAATGTGAGGGCCTGATCCAGGTTTTGCCGCCACTGGTTACTGCAGACCATGTGCCTCATTATAAGGCTTGCGCTCCCGGAATGAAGGGGGCGCCCCCTTCATTCCAGGAGCGCGTATTACGAGCTCCCCATCGCGGGACCCGGACAAGACGTCTGGCAAAACCAGACATCTTTTCTGCGTCCCGCGAGGGGAAGAGGGAGGTAACAACGGGACACTCATAACGTGCCCATTGTTACCTCCCTCCCCATTCCCATTGAGCCCTATGGGGCCTCAATGGGAATGGGGAATGGTTCCCGCAAGGAGGACTTACCGGGTCCTCCTATGTCGGAGTAAGCCAGTAAGTCCCCATTGCAGGAACCCGGTAAAGGAGCCCGGTTTGGAGGCATCCGTGGAGCTAATAGCTCAATGATTACCTCCAAACTCGTAGTGAGGCCCCATGTCTGCAACCCTCTGGCGGAGATTGTCCTCCGAGTGCTTTCATTCAAGAAAATGTTCCGCTGGGGGACCATCATGTTGTAGCACCTGATGCACAACCTATGTTCTGTGATGTGCACAATGATTGTCTTCCCAAAGTATCTAAGCCCGCAAGGGCACTCAAAACAGTGAATAACTGACATACTGTAGCATTTGGTAAGGTTTTGCAATTCTTAGTTGGCAGAGACAAATTTAAAATGTGTTATACTTTTGTGAATCTGTACAGTGATGACTCGTTCTTATGGGCAGGGGATAGGGGTGGGGGTGTCAACCCCTGGGAGATGTACACGTTTAGATTAACATTTGAATGTATTTTTATAATGTTAATCTAAACATACATGTAACATATGTGACAGAGTCAGTGGCCTAACTCTGTCAAGAGGGGAAGGGTACCCCTCTCAAACAGGAAGTCTACCAGGGTGTTTGCCAAAACCAGTCCTGGCCCAGAGGTGGAGGTCAAACAGTTCTGCACAGTGTGCACTATCAGCCAGAACACTTTGCCAGGGCCCTGCTCCAAACATTGTCCATGATCAAAATCCAATTTTTGCTGGAGAGGCATGACATAGTGGGGCCCGTGGAGCCCTCCCTGGCAGGGAACAAATCGATCCTCGTAATCTTGGATTACCATACCAGATACCCAGAGGCTTTCCTAGAGGGGTTACAACACCAAGCCTATTCTCAGCATGCCTATTCCATTAGTCACCAAAGTCTGCTTCCTGATGGAAATACGTACTGACCAAGGAAGTAGCTTCATGTCTAACCTGATGGGGGAAATGAAGGACCTCATGAAGATCGAGATCCTGAGAATGTGTGTGTTGGTGCAGAGGTTTAACCAGACATGGAAGCGTATCCTGAGAAAGCATACAGCAGAGAGGTCAAACTACATCCCTTTCAAGTAGAGGACACATTCATGGTGTTACTCCCCATCACGTAGCATGGGCCATACGTAAACACAGGGGTTGTGTCTCACGTCTATATGAAGTTCAGCAGCCCGATAGAAGAAAACCATTGCAAATCTATCATGTCAACAGGCTGAAAGCCTGGCAAGAAAACAGCAACCCAGAGCATTGACTCTCCGAGAACAAGATGGAAAAAGATGGAAAAAATGGACAAGGAAGAACTGAGGAACATTTTGGATCTAGGTACAGCTGAAAGATCCGAAAGTGAGTTGTCCTCTCCGATCATACCGATGCCAAAGCCTGACAATGGCTAAAGGTTTTGTACCAATGTCCAAAGGCTAAACGAAATCTCTACGTTCAATGCATAGTCCATGCCTGGAATAGAAGGCTAGATGAGACCATTGGGCACACATAATTATTTTCAATGCTCGACCTTACAAAAGAGTAATAGCAGGTACCCCATAATAAAGATGCTAAGCGAAAAACTGCGATTTCAACACCCAAACAGCGCCTTTAATTCACAGTCCTACCGTTTAGCCTCCATGGATCATCCACTACTTTACAACATCTCATGGGTCGCCCTTGACCCCCTGTTGAACCTTTGCTTGGGCATATCTGGAGTGCATCATTGTATAGAGACAAATTTGGAGTGACCACCTGAACTATCTGACAGCAGTATGCGACCAACTGAGAAAGGACCAACTAATGGCCAATCCAGCAAAGTGTCACCTGACCCAGTCATCCGTCAAATACCTCAGGTTCCAAGTAGGGAATGGATTGGTGTTGCCCCAACACAGAGAGGTGGAGAAAAGAACACCCAGACTGGTGGGATACTACCAAAGATTCATCCCTAACTTTTCGGAACTGGCAGCCCCTTTAACTGACAAATTGGCAAAGACCCGTCCCAACCCTGACAACTGGTATCAAGAGGCCCAAATGGCTTTTGAAAGGTTCATAAATGCTGTTTGTTAGCCATGCCTGACTTCTCCAATGAGCTTTTACTACAGACAGATGCCCCCTCAGTGGTACTTGGTGGCAATCTTGTCATAGGTCCCAGATGGCGAGGAGAAGGCCATATAGTAAATTAGCTGCAAGCTCTTCCCAGAGATACAAATTATCTGGAGGTTGTATTAGAATGTATAGCGGTAAAGTGGGCTATACATAGCCTTCAGTATTATCTAACAAGTTGCAGATTCAAATTAGCCACTGATCATGTCCCCTTGGTATAAATGGCCAGGAACAACGACACCAATTCTTGTATCCTCTGATGGTTCTTCGCCCTCCAGCCCTACTCATTCACTAGGGAATGCAAGGCCGGATCAAGCAGTCCAACATTGATTTCCTTTCCATGTATCCCTAGATAGTTAGATGGCCCAGGCAAGAGGCCTTAAAGGAAAGGGTGGAGGGGTGTGATAGGGTTTGTGTGCACCCAAGCACAAACACACTCCACGCTAATACCCATGACAACTATCTCAAAGCACACGCAATGCATGAATGATACCAACTGGGCCATGAAACAAACTCAAACTTGATACTAAACATGCCCTTCTCGGGGTATGTCTATGCCATGTCTCACTGAACACTATGACCACAAAAACAGATACAAGCTTATCCGCACAGAGAGAACCTATTCTTCCCACCTGCAGGTGTCAACTCTGTAGCAACATCTACCTTGATCTCCACAATTTACTTCCACTAACTTCCCACCCAAAGTAAAACCAACTGAACCCATGTATTACCAGAAGTGCCCAGAGGCCTTGCAAATTGTAAAACCTGAGTTATATTATGCCCAATAACAAAATGTATCATAACCGAACATCAGAGAACCTACATTTTATCACCACAAAGTGCCCAATCTATAAACCGTCCTCTCTTGCTTTTATGTTTAGGGTATTGTTAAGTGACTTCAATTCAGCAGTCCCACTAAGGCAGTGCCTCGTCTGGGACGCCCAAGGGAAGCCCTTATTTACATATTTTTATGAAAAGTTATACTCTGGATGAATAACCCTTATATAACACCCCTCTCTTTGAATCCCCCTGACCTCACTGAGCCAAGAAGTAGGTTTGTTTGGCAATTTAAACGATTTATTGGAAAAATTAAACAACATATATATATATATATATATATATATATATATATATATATATATATATATATATATATATATATCACACTTTTATAATAAATTAATATTTGATATCACACTTAGGCAGATGACAGTGATCAACAATGGGTGATGTTACACTAGCACACTGATTCAATTACTTAAGAGTTAGTATAGGGAGGATAAGGTAACTGAGAATGCTTTTATGGTTTCAAGGAAAAACAATTATGGAAAAGATGCAACACAGGAATAACCTTGATTTGATTTCAACAAAAGACAATGTAATCACTTTTCCCCTTTTGGAAATTCACCCCCCCCCTTATGCAATATAAAAAGATGGAAAGGAGAGCACACAGTTCTCAGGAATACAATCAAATGTAATTCAGTTCCCCCCTAGCAAGCTTAGATCACAGGGATGATTTTAAAACACAGGCAAAATACTTTAAATGTGGTTTGCAAAGAAGTTAAAATATGCTAAAAATGATTTTAATTCCCTATAGGAGATTCAGGGTAGGTGATAGCTACTTAAGGTTAGTTCAAGTCACACTGGCAATACTCAATGAGGGATTAGTAGGTTGAAAACGAATTTTAGCAGTTCAAGCAAAAGCAGCTATTTTGACAGGAGCTAATCTTTCAATTCGCGGCAATTTTTCCGAATGTGTCGAGCGTGATTACGGAAAAACTATCAGGAGTAGAAAGTTTAGGCTTGTTGGAAGGTTTAGAATCTTAGCTTTCAAATGCAAGTTAAATCTCGTCCCCCCTAGCCCACACGGTTCCAAAGATACAGACGATTTTGTGGAGATAGATTTTCAGAAATGAAATTAAAGTTTCAGAATGACAGATGCGCTGTGGAAGGTTTTGGATCAACAGGATGGACACACAATTCTATGATGCAGTTCTAGATAGGTGGAAATGGTTTGAATTACATTATTTTAAGCTAAGAGATGGGTTGCACAGTTCTGGCTGAGTACTCACACTATAAATTTGAAATAGGCCGTCAAGGTCTGATCAGGTTTGGATTGGACTCCTGGCGAGTGGTTCTGGAGTCACAGCTCTCTGGGTCAGCTCTGCTCTGTACTTCACAGCGGTCTGGTCTCTGGTTCTGGAGATGGTCCTGCTGGATATTGTCTGGTCCGGCAAAATGCGTCGCAAGAAAGTGGAAAGTGAAAATCTCGCCTGTCCAAGCAGTCTCTTTTTATGTGTTTTGAAAGTGGGTGTGTGCGTGGGCATAACTAAGCCTGCCCCACACAACTTATCATTGGCCAAGCTCTTCTCTCTCCCTTGATTGGGGGAAGGAAATGGAGTGTCATCGTGATGAGGTAGTTTATGGGTCAGAGGGTCCACCCCTGGTCAATTTGCACACAAATCTATTTTTGATCCAAATACATATTTATCTATGTACCATTTTTGTAATATTATATGTCCAGTTAACATATTTTCTGTAGCACCAAACCATCCGATCCCTGTCTTTGTAAGATGTCGTGTCCACTTCTGACAGAATTCTGCCCTTTTCATCCAGATAACGACCTCTAAACTTTTCCAGATTTTACACAAATGTGCACAAGGAATATGGGTATCACATGATAAGGTGTCAGATTTTTAACATACATACATTTGGAGTAACAACCAATTTTCCGCTACTATCCCCATGAACATACCACAGAGTCCTAATACCTCTTAAAATGTGCACAGAAAAATCACAAGAATAATGATATTAATTATATAATTTTGACAAGTCCGTACTATGAATTATCCATCTTTTTAAAATTATGCTCTGGCCCATAGGGGTGTGGTTTCCCAAAGCACATGGTGGAATTTCTGGTTTGTCCACTTCCTCCAACTCAAGTTGCTCACAGAGGCAATGCCCCTCCCCGTTTCTCTCAAGAGGAAGCCATTTACGACCCCACCTAATTTAACATTTGCCTGAGCCAATGAAGGCTCATTGTTCTGTTTCCCTCCAGTCCTAGGTGCTCCTCCCCTGATTCAATCAGGGAGGTGTCATCTCCTTTTGGTGAGGGCAGGAGAATGCAGGCCAGGCCTGGGAACATTTGTTGAGCAAGTTTCAACTCCCGTCGGGGGTAGTTGTCAGGCAGAATTCAATCTCTTTAAGCCAGGCTTCAGCTAAATGTCACTTTTGTTCCCAGTTTTTCTTCATCCAAATCAAACTTACAATTTTTACACATGCAGCTAGAACGCTGATTCTAAGTTCAAAACTATGACATTTAACAGTTGCAAACTATGTGACACTCAACACTAAGTCACTCATTTATTTTAAACATTTAGATTTTAGTGTCTTTAAGTCCAATTTCACTTCAGCTGCTGACATCCACAGCTCAGCCACTTTTGTTATAAACATTGTTTTGGGCTCTTCATCTTTCCAGATTTTGTACGCACACAAGACTACATCCTGCGAAATGTCTGCTGGTGTTCAGTGAGATTTTTGAATATCTTGCAATGTTTAAAATAGGCATTTTTAGCCGGCATTTCAGAGAAACAAAGGTTATTTCAAAGCGCTTTTTGATCTAACAGGCACTGCTGTTTTTCCTTTGGCACCACGTTTCACTCATGGCGCTTCTGGCCCACCACGCTCGCACTGGTGGGTGGCAGGTTAGGCGACCATTCTGGTGTGCGCAAAAACTGTGCGGTTCTCCTGGATTCTGGCGCAAATTTGGGCTTTTCCGCCCTCTTGGATTTCCTAAGCCCACAGCACCAACTGTTGCAGCATAATAGTCCAAACGTGGGTCAGGACACCCAACAGTATGCTTATCTACCCTAAACATACCCTTCCCTAAATGCACATGTACCACCACAGATAATTGATCCACCAGCTAGTTTTACTCCGTAAAAACAGGCAACTCCTCCCAATGAAATAAAATAAGGAGCAACAATTCTCCCAACTAATATATAGGGACTAAAAGCAAATAGAAGCCGCCCCTACTTCCATCCACAAAGCTCTACAGATATGTTGTGGTTAGTGATACCAGTAGAGCAGGGAGACCGGAAGGTACTCTAATCTTATCACTGTCTGGTCTGAAAAGGAACTTGAAGGTAAAATATTCAAAAACTACCAGGGTTAAGAAAGTATGGATTACTAAAGGTTGTCATAGAGTTCAAATATGTTTTTGTTGGCTTAAAAATACACCGACTGGGAATGGGAATTACATTTTACTTCCTGGAAATTCATTTTACTCCCACAGTGAATAAAATGGGGAGTAAAATACATCTGCTTCAAAATTGTATCTGGAGCCCCATTAACATATATCAACAAAATCCATGTATGCTGACGTGTTCCCCATTTATACACATTACATTTTGGGAGAGCAATCTGCCTGGGATAACTCTTTTGAAATGCTACTCATTCATCAGTCAAATGACAGAGTGGGCAATTCATGTATACACTTAAATACATTCCAATCACAAGCAGGTGCATTGAATGCACATCTTACATTCCTATCCAATTGCAAAACAAACCAAACATTGCTTCTGGGCCACGGTGCAGCATGATCCTACCCGCTTTCGCAATTACAGGGCCAACACCCAGCGCTCTCCTCTCGAGCTGTCCTCTGGTATTGTTCTTTAAGTGCATCTTGCATGAAATACACAAAACACAAATACGTGTGACGTGGCTGAGAATACATGGCCTCGCCCCAAAGGACAACACGCCCCAAAGGGCAACAGTACAGCAACACTCTATTTTAAAAGCCTCTTGTTGGCAATCCTTCCATCTGCATTCCATTTCCTCAAACATCTATTGAGACATACAATCGCCCACAGAAAGGCTGGTTTAACTATTTCTCCTCCTGTAAAAAAAACGACCATCTGATATTCAAGGTAACACATTTGGTTATTTTGAACTGAGGGCCTCTTGACTTGCCAAGGAAAATAGACCTATGGTCCATGAAACCTTGGCAAATGTAATGGCAAAAGTAACAGACACTATTGATATTACCCCTCCATGGGCAGCGCTTTGTGCTGCAGTGCTTTGGCAAAGTAAGGGGAACATAGTAATCTGTTTCCCTCTCGCTCTTAAACAAGCATTGGCAATGCCAACAGTTTAGGCGTTTGTGGGCATCTAATAACAGTGCCTGCGAAATGTCTACTACTTTATACACATAGCCAATCAATGGGTGGCCAAATAACCAAACACCTACAAGCTTCGTGTCATCTCCAACATACAGTACTCACACAATCTGAAGAGATGCAACAAAATGCACCAAAACAGAAGGGCCTTCAACTTCAAGTAATCAGTTCTGGGTTCTGCTTCGCTGCAAAATAAGCTAGCAACCAAAAGAGCGCTTGCCGCTGCACCTGCAATACAAACATAGGTTTCAGCTCTGTGCCACTAAAAGAAAAGAAATATCGCAAAACGTGATTGTCCTAATTCTGATCAATCACAGATGGATGAAATCCTGATTCCACCTCAATGGGATTTAAACATGTGCCCTATCGATTGCATTCTGTGCTCAGTCAGCAGCATTCGCTCAATCCAGGCATCTATCCTAGCTAGCAAAGCTAGAATGTTTCCCTCGTCTCTAACCTGCCTCTGCCCGTCACTTCCTCTGCCTCTTCTCTAGCACTTTACCCATTATAGTCACACCATAAGTGCAGCTGGCTGTGCTGCCTACCTGCACTTAAAAATGTCAATGTTGGTTATCCTTATTCTATGTATGTGAACATATCGGGGTGCAGCCTTGGAGCAGCAGCAAAGGTGCAGGGATAGTGTGGGGCATTCCTGTCCTAGTGTTAAGTGGGTTGGACATGAGCCTAAAACGCTGGCAAGCCTCCGCATTGGCCAGCAATGCCTGCTGACTGGAACAAAAGCAACCCTGAGATCCTGAGTGTTCCCCTGCCAAGTAGAAAACAAGATGCATGTAGAGTCTGCTTTAAGTGTCCCTTCCAGGAAAGCGTTACACCAGAGACCACTGATGCACAAGCAAGCCAATAAGATTGGGGGCAGGGGGCATTGGGAGACGTGCAAGTCTCACCGCATTTTGTTAGTGCAGGTAACTGGCATAAAGCCTAGCTTCATCAGAGAATGGCCAAGTAACCACCTTTGGTTGACCCAGAAATTCTTTCTGAGAGCTGAGCCTGCACACGTACTGGCATTCTGATCTACTGTCCCATGGAGGGTATTAGAGGAGAGTTCACGTCTCCTGTTTCTTCAAGTGAAGACACAACAAGAGTTCAATCTCATGTCTACATCGGGTTCTCAGAGTCACCTGGGGGGGACACACACTGTGTATTATGTTTCAATCAAGGGGTTGGCTAATCAATGATACATGAAATAAATCAAGCGTAGCTTGCAAACATGCAAGCAAAATGCCCTGCCCTACCGCAATACTCACCAGCCACACCTTGCATCTCTATTGTGTGGTCTTTGCACTTCAGAACAGGTGAAAAACTGCCTTAGCTGACAGGCTCGCTTGTTGAGCAAAGGGGAGCCACCTAGTAAGGTCAAAATTGCCCTAAACCAATAGAAATGCTTGCTTACCATTTCTAAAGCAGGTGAAATGTTTATATGACAGTTCCCAAGCTGTAAGAAGGCACTTCTACAAGCAGTTAATGTATTCTAGAAGCACTGACATTTATTTTTCCGTTGGCATTTTTTTTTCAAATCAGGCCCATAATGTTTATTAACAGATAGCATTGCCACACAGTTTTGTTTTTGTGTGTCTTTATGACTTGATTGAAAAGCTGCATAGCGCAGAGGAGATTTGTTTAGGCTGACATCATTTTGCATTCATATACTTTTATTCTTCTGTTCCAAATAGGGAAAATAAAGTTACTGTCATACTATTTTTGGTTCATGTATGTATTTATATATTTGGTATTTCAGTTTACAATGTGATTTGTGTGCAAAATCCAGCGAACACACAGAGGACAATGCTCAAAATCCGCGAGCACTGTCCTCTGTGTGCTCTCAAAAATGTGCTCACACTTTGGATTTCTAGCTCCCCGCTACCGACATGCGCCCCATTGTTGGCAATGCAGAACTAGAAATCCTAAATGCCAACAAAATCCTGCGAATCCTTAAGACCCTGAGATCCTCTCCTACGTGAGCGCTGCAAGCTTTTTATTTGAACAATTTACAGTCGGTTTAAAAGTGTCGGGGAAGGAAAACAACGGAAAGGGAATGCATTGAAGGACAAAAGTAGAGGTGGGGTGGGCCAGACAATTTATGTGTGCAGCCAAGAACAACCAGTCAGATTGCGGGACTATGCGGGGCAAGCACCTGCATGACCCTTCTCAGCTAACAGAGGCAATCATTAAGCCAGTGACGGTTCGAGCACTACATGACATGTATCACAACACTGCCAATTTTGTGGTGTAAGACATTGATAAATATTAAAATTGATTTAAGAAGGACATACAACAGCCCTAGCTATATTAAAAAAAGAAAAACAAGGAAATGAAATGCAGATATAAATAATTACTGCTGTCAAAAATATTGTAAATTACTTTAGCTATTTTAAAGAAGATTATACTCACATGATTCAATGTATCATTTTATTTGGATGATATATGGTATCTTTCCTGTTCAAAGATGGCCGCTTGTTTGGGCTTGTTACCAGAAAACTTCCTTAGAGATAGTCATCCAAGATGGATGCCTCCATGGAAGAGCTCAAAGAGCTCAAAGAGTTCTGAGATGGGCAGCAATGGGTGGGATTGGCCATAGGGATTAGCATGGCTAGGAGCAGAGAATGGGAGGGATTCAATAACCTAACAACTGTGCATCCCTCCTCAAATGTCATCTCCATTGGAAAAGAATTACAGACCCTCATTCAAAGCCCATATTTTAAGCTCTTATGTTCATTTGAATGACAATAGGTTTGGTTTAAAGGTAGCGCTTTCAGCACCACCTAATATCCCAAACTAAAAATGGCCTAGTCCTCTCCTAAGCATAGACACAACCATGTACATGCAGCAATTATTTTGCAATGAACTCCTTCTCTAAATGGTGATATTCTTGTCATTTTCAAAGACTGAGTATTCTGACCTCTGACATTTCTTTTCTTCACTCTAGCTAGAAGTGCTGTCCATTCTGCATCATTCATTCTTGGTGTTCTTGATGTTTTCCACCACCATCATATAACATTTAATTGCTGCTTATTCACAGGGAAAAGAATACTCAAAATAACCATGCATAAATGTTCCTCGGGTCAGAAAGATTTCTTTGGTAATTCTTCGGCTTATATCACATTGCCACCTTCTTTTTTGTACTAAGTTTTGCCCCTATCTCAGTATGTCGTCAGCCATCATCATTTTGAATAGAGAAAATACCCAACTAAATCAGCATCAGAATACAACATATGGAAAGATGATGATGAACGAAACATGAAAAAAATCCCAACAGTCTGAGAGAGAATGGCAAGTAGAAAAGTAGATTTTACAGTGGTATCAGGACTATACAAGTGCATCTGATGCCCAATAAGTAGTGAGTTCCACACAACCGCTAGTACCAAACTGCAAAATGCACAGACACACAGTGCAAAATGTGCCAATCTAGTAAGAAACAAAACTGATGATGACCTGATGCTCTGGAACTGCGAAGTTAAAGTACTTGTACCCTGCAGGGAACCAAAGGCAAGTGCAGTCCACTTGAATCTGTCATGGAAGATCCCATGTAAATGGTGCAGATCAAGCAGTTCATCTCAGTTTCCAACCAGCTCCATTCTATGCTATTGGATGACCACAAGCGGCCCCATTGTAAATGGGGAAGAGCAATAAATAGAAGTGTTAAGGCAAAGCAGAATGCGTTTATGCCCCCATTTTCCGCTCTGCCCCATTTCGCAGCAGTGACAAAACGGTGGAGGGCCACGGCTCAGAGATAAAATCCCCACCGTGCAGTCCTCCTGTCTCGTCAGTGCCCCTGTTGTCCGCCTTCATCAGACTTTCAATTCAATTCTCATTTATTTTAGAATGACATTACATAAATACAAGACAGCACGACCAAAGCATCATTAAAAAAATAGATTCTTCAATCAAGTATTACAAAAATTAAAAAATATATAAAAAATGTGATTTTCATGCAAGTGTAAAATGATTGGATTCCTATGGAATCCATCATTGTTTTGCACCGGTTCAAGACCAGGCACATATCACAGGAATCCATTAGTAAAGAATCCCTGCAAGGCGTTTCCACAGGCATTATTTACTTTTCCAGAAGACAGAATTGAAAATCAAAGAGTAAAAGCGAGATCGCCAGGCTTTTACTCTTTCCTTTTCCACTCTGCCTTTTGCACCTGCAAAATTGGATGCAGGGTACCCCACAGCCCAATTATTGAGAGACTGCATTCACAATATTTTAGGACCTGCTATTATGTCTTAATTGATACGTTTTATAATGATCTTTTTCATTTTTCTCCTTCTTTGCTCACTGACTATAGGGATTTCTTAAATCACCAAGACATTTGTTGTCTACGTGGATTAATTTGAATTCATGTTTATTTGCCCTTTCAAGGATTTTGCTGTGATACATGCCAACGAATAGCCTTGAGAAAGACCAATGTTGGTCGAAACATGTGTCTGCTAGGGCAAGGTTTTGTGTTTTCTGGTGCTTCTTTGGCCCTAGTGTGACACGGGCAAGGTTATGATTTATATACTATACGATTATTATTAAATAACTCTTTATGATTTAACTGGAGAAACACAACATGCTGGTGTGCCAATTTGTTTAATGGTTATTTTGGAATAGATTAGGGCACTGCCTATGTGCAACAGAGTTTTCAGTTATCCCTACTTGGTACTCAGCGTATTCTTTAACTAAAACATAAGCCACATTATACCTGGTTTGCCCTTTTGTTGTTTGTTTGTCCTACCTTATGGCATTGAAGTCTAAGATACATGTGCCTGCCTGATAACAGTGATTGCGCAATCCCTTCCCTTACAACTAGGAGGTTGTTTAATATATGAGTGATGAAACCCATCATTGTGTGGAGTGGATTAACAGGAAGTATTCCAGAATACTGCCAGTTTTACCGGTACCATACAACCTATAATGAGACCCTGAGTATTTCGAGCAATCAAAGTTGTATTTGTTGATATTTATGCTATTTGTAATGAATAAATAAATGTCTTATTATTTAATGATTGTATGTCGTTTGTGCAACATTTACAACGACCTCAAAGAAAACTGTTTAAAACAAGAAAAACATACATACACATATGTAGGAAATGATTTCGTTCTACAGAATAACCCCATATAATTATTTTCCCAAATTCAATGGATGAGTCTGTATGAATGCACTGTGTTCCTGTGTTGAGTCAGAGGCACTACCCATCCAGAGGGAGCCAAGCCACATGGCACTGATGGGGTCCATCTGCTACACAATGGGCCTCCTAGAGGGTGGATGGAATGGGATTCACTGCTCTAGTCACCCCCTCTGAGTCACTATAATAATATGCTGTCCCCTCTGGGAATGCTAGCATCTGAAACAGTGCAAGGGGACTGTGCATCCCAGCAACTCTTGTCCCTGATGGATACAGTTCCGGGAATGAATACTAACCAAAAACACAGACGCTTAAAAGAAACAATGTACCCATGTTTACTAGAATGGGAATGATTCCAAGTCAGGCCTGGACAGTGTGGCCAGGCAGGAACACTGTGCCTGCCCACACAGGAAACACTGCCAGCTGTGGGGCGCAGTGGAGGCACAAACAAGCATGTAAGAAATTCCAAGTTGGCACCAATGTCATGACACATTTTCTGAAGATGTGTAACCTGTAATTAAGAGCTACAAAGGCAATTTTCCTCCCACCCAATATGATAAGGACAATAGTAATCCTATCACGACCCCATGAAGAGACAAATGCAAAAGAGGCCAATCAAGAGACCAGATATGGGCCGCTCAGGGGAAAGACCAATCCCGGTTTAGCTTAAAGAAAGATCCACCACGACGGGTCTACAAAAAAGGTTGAGAAAGCCATAAATGGCCACAAACCGGTAGAGGCAGACATGGAATACACAAGGAGACTTCTACTTGGGAGATAGCCTGCCTGCAGAAGATTATCCAACAGAAGCTCTGCCAGATACAAAGCATCTAACAGGTCACAAGAAGCAGCAGTGTGAAGGAAGTATAACGCACAGCCAGAAACCTGAACTGAAACAGGAATGCCTGAAGATTGGACGGTACCCACATACACCTGTGCCCAAGGAAGAGAAACCCCTGTCAGAAGTGCAACATTATCAGCTGCCCAACAGAGACCCTGATGGAGTGCTGAAAAATACTTGCTTTTTGCAGTAGGAACTCTGTAGAGATCCAGAAGAGCTAAATTACCATTGAGTCGTCTAGAGAGGTCAAGAGACCATGGGGAGTTGTAGAGAAACCAATAGTCCGGATAGAGGTCTATGAGAAGCCAGGAGACTCTGGAGAGGTCCACAAGAAGCCAAGAAAGTGGAGAAATCTAGAGAAACAAAGGGACCATGAAGAGGTTCATGAGAAGCCAAGAAACTGAAGAGAGGTTAAAGAGAAGTCAAGAGACTGTGGAGTGGTATATGCAAAACCAAAAGCCTGTGAAGATGTCTACAGAGGTTAAGCCACCAGTGAGACATCTAGGAAAAGTCTAACGACTGTGGAGAGTTATATGGGAAGCCACAATGCTGTCAACGGTTTTGACCCACGTTGAATTATTAGGCGACAACAAAAATAAATCAATAGACTGGGTAGATGTGGGGATGAGCTGTCGCCGCCCATCATTCTATCCCAGAACCAGGAGGACCGCACAGTTTTGCGCACACCAAAATGGTCGCCTAACCTGCCACCCACCAGTGCAAGCATGATGGACAGGAAGCGCCAGGGGTGAAAGGTGGTGCCAAAGGAAAAATAGCAGTGCCTGTTAGATCAAAAGCGCTACTGTCTCTCTGAAGTGCAAGCTCAAAATGTCCATTTCAATTAGTTCAAAATCCGTTTTTAATTGATGTCAACAAGTTGCTAAAATCAGGGGCACAAGACCACTCTAAAGATTCAACCTTCTTGAGGGGGGTTCCACATCACCACTCTACTCTAAGGATGCCCATCAAAACAATGGCCGCAAGGATTAGAGCTGTCAAGCAAAATCCTCCTGTCAAATTCAACTCCTAAATAAAATAGCTGCAGTACCAGTTTTGGACACAAGCCGGCGCTAGCGGTCTAAACTCTGACAGTAGAACTGTACTTCAGGAGTTGCCAGCCTCCTGAGACAGCTGGAAACTTCAAAGCTCTTTTGGTTGATTAAAATTTTAAACACCTGCTGTTCCCTGAAGACAGGCTGATTCAATTAACATTGCAAGAGGCTGGGAAACCTTCTCACCTCAGAACTACACACAAGAAGCCAGGAGATCACATGGACATGCTAACCAAATGCAGAGTGGCCCCCTGGCCTGCTGACCTCAGCCGACACAATAGACTCTTGCAATTGAATGGGATATGTTAATTCGGGTGTTCACTGTAAACAGAGCTCTGCCTGGGAGAAGAGACATGTGATCCCTGACTCCCAAGTTTCTGGGGGCGGACCCAAACACTGAAGTGAATTGAATTGAAGGCAAATATATGTTTTATAAAAACACTGATAACTAATTGTAACCAGATGACAGAAATGTACAACTTTGGGATCTTTAAATTGACACATTCACTCCCAGTTCAAAACTAGGCTGGTCGCTCTGTGATGTTCTGAGCCAAAACCCCGCTAATTATTAATACTACAGACACTGTGTTTATGCTAGAGACCTAGTAAATTACTGGAATATGGGTAGAAAGGCAGTGTACATGTGTGCCATTTTTGGTAAACGTCCGATATTGGTAAATCAACTAAAAACGAAAATAAGTTGTCATTTTTGAATGCAAGCCCCCAGGAAGATCAGAGTTGGGCCAGAATGTACCTTAAGTAATCTGTAATATGTACATGTAATGTCAAACAACTGTGTATCTGGGAAATATGTGTAGTTATGAAAAATGTTTTCTAAGGTAAAAGCAAAGGGGCGTTTCTTCAATAGATCGTAAATGGCTGACATCACTCTGACACACTATCCTTTCTCAAATCAGGGACCAAAGAATCCTTTGGCCTATCAAATCTTGAGAAGGTTGGGCATGCAGAATTAGCCGACCCACCCATTTTCAAAACACATAAAAAGAGCCACTGGAAGCCAGACAGGGACTTTCTTTTTCACGTTCTGCGGAGCATTTTGACAGACAACTTCACATCCAGACTTCAGCCTTCACATCCAGAGACTCCTGACTCCAGAACAAAACTCCAAGAACTCTAGAACCCAACAGCTGAACTCCTATCAGCAGGCCTTGAAAACCTAGCAACCAAACCAAACTATTCAAACAGCCGGGCTGAGCTGTCTGATTCTGGCTAGTACCCTGTGCCAGTACCCAGAAAGCAGTGCTGAATCCAGAACCACAGACTAGACCAGAAAGTAGAGCTGTACCCGGACCAGACCGCTGTGAGCAGAACCGGTGCCTGACAGACCCAGAGAGCAGAGCTGACCGAGATCGCTGTGACTTCAGAACCACTCGCCAGAAGGCAAATCCAACCTGTTGACCAGATCTGTAACGAGGCCCAGTCCTTCCAAAATTATGAGTGAGTAGCCTGAGGCCTGTGCAAAACCAATCTCTTAGTTTAAAATAATCTAATTCAAACTATTTTAACCTATTAGAACTGCATCATCAGAAATCGTGTCCATCCTGTTGATTCAAAACCTTCCAAAGCGCATCTGTCATTCTGAAACTGTAATTTCAATTCTGAAAATCTACCTCCACTAAATCGCCCGTATCTCTTGAACCGTTTGTCCTAGCAACGAAATTTCTGGACTTTCCAACGAACCCAGAACCGACTTTCTATTCATTATACTTTTTCCGTAATCGCGCTCGACGCACTCCGAAAAATTGCTGCGATTTGCGATTTGGCTCAATTTCTTCACGTGTCAAAATAGCAGCTCCTTGCTTTCCTTTGCTGAAATTCGTTTGCAACCTGACAATCATTCATAGAGCATTGCTAAAGTGAGCCTGAACTGATTTAAAGTATCTCTCACTCACACTGAACCTCCTATAGGGAATTAAAAGCAATTTTAGTATATTTTTCACTTCATTGCCACCACATTTAAAAGGATTTTGCCTGTGTTTAAAATCATCCTTGTGATCTAAGCTTGCTAGGGGGGAACTGAATTCGGATTGTACTGTGATTGTATTCCTGAAGACTGTGTGTGTTACTTCCACCTCCTTACATTGCATAGAGGGGGTGAATTGCCAAAAGGGGAAAAGTGATTATATATGTTTTGCTGAAATCATATCAAGTTTATTCCTGTGTTGCTTCTTTTCCACCTTACATTTCCGTGTACCATATAAAGCATTTTCAGCTACCTTATCCTCTATACTACTCCTAAGTAATTAAACCAGAGTGCTAGTATCACATCATCCATTGTTGATCACTCACTGTCATATGTCTAAGTGTGATATCAATTATTAATTTATTATAAAAGTGTGATATATATATATATATAGTTTAATTCTCAAATATACCTTTTAAATTTGCAAAACAAACTTACTTCTTGGCTCAGTGGGGTCAGGGGGATTCTACGACGGGGGTGTTATATAAGGGTTGTCATCCAGAGTACACGAACTGGACATAAAAATATATAAATAAGGGCTTCCCTTGAGCAATCCCAGACAAGGCACTGACTTAGGGGGACTGCTTGATTGGAGTCTTTAACAATGCCTTGAGAGAGGTTAAGAGGGGCCTAGAGAACACAAGAGACGATGGAGGGGTCTGGGAGAAGAAAAAGACTGTGGTGCAGTCTAGTGAAGCCAATGGACCATGGAGAGGTCCAGAGGAGAAAGTACTGTGAAGAGTTCTGGATAAAACTAGTGGCCACGAAAGGTCAGAACCATGAGATATCCTTGGAGAAGAGTGCACAGGGAAACTTCTCGGATAGATGTGTTCAGTATGGAGAAAAGGTCCCTGGTTGGGGCGAAGGAGCCGTTACCAGGCTTAAGACAGGGGAAATACTGAGTACTCAAACCTGGGAGGAAACTAACTACAGAGAAGAAATGGAGAAAGACTGTGGATAGGCCTAGATAAGATGGTGACCGTGGAGATTTTTGAAGAAGAGACAGACCTGCAAGTGGTCTGGAGAAGTGAAATATCCTGAAGAGGTCAGAATTCTGAGTGCCTCTTTGGTGAAACAAATGTATGTGTATTTGTAGACGAGATTTATAGATGGATAGAATAGGTTTGTGAAACATTTTGTTGGTCAAGACTTCGAACATTTCTCTTTGTTAGTATAGGGTTAGCCAGGGTGGTAAGGACTTGTTAAGAGTTTGTTGGACATTTTATGTTCGCCACCAACTTTAGAACTTTGTTTGATAGTCTAGTGTGTCCCCAGAGGCACAGGTACTGCTTAAGACGTCTATGTTAATTTTGATCAGCATCCCAAGGTGCTCAGAAGTAGCCATAGAGCCCCCCTTTGGGCTGGCTTGACTTCACAATGTTTTCAGATGTATCCCTTACTTTTAGAGTCTTACCCTTGCTCGTGTAGGTGTTTTCCCAACCATGATAAAAATCTTGATTCTACTAATAAAATCAAAGTTTCTTATTTACTGACATCCTCGTGATCGTACATCATGCATTTCCGATCCGTCTCGGGCCTCCTTTTTTGTGTTATGGATCCAATCACCTACATGAACTTGGGGATAACACATTAAAATGACTTTATAAATAATCACACATAACTTTGATTCATCATTTCATTAAAGGGCATTTTTATGCTATTCTGGGTCTAACTTTACTTTATCCTCCATTTGCCTATGTTTGGTGCCCTGATGAGCCAACTATCCCAGACACCCATGCATGCTCCTTTTACCAATGGTGGGCTGCTGACTTACTGCCTTTGTGATTCCAACACGTGCTTTACATCTGGTGAGCCCAGATCCTGCTCTCCTTCTCGACACTTTTTTAGTATGGATATACTCCTCCTACTTATGCATATCAAATCTTTTCTGCCCAACTTGGATCTTATGTTTGGGTTCTGTGAAATCAATGCACTGCTCATTGTAGTAATTCCTTTTTTTCTCATAGTTGGGTCTGTGTATGAAGAGGGGGATTCGTTCTCCACAAGGCCCAGGCCACATTGCTGATAGACCTGATTTTGCCATGCTTTCCAGCTCTGTGCTGGCCTCTTTCAATCGCCAACATGCTGTTACTGAGCAGGTAACTGGTCATTGCTCCCCTGTAATTCTATCCACTCACCCGATATCCCACTAAGGTGTAGCTCTTTGCATTTCCTATCCTGAGGTTTGTGGCATTTCGATTTGTTTTGTGCATTGATCTGTGTTTCCCAGTAGTGTGTGTATTTTTGTTTTGCCTATTTTGATGTCTGATTGCGTTGGTGTGTGTCTGTGATCCTATCATGTTTCTGGTCAGGTTGGGTCTCTTCCTCTGGAATATGCAGCTAATTTTCAACTGAAAGGCAAAATAATTTCTCATTTGACTGCTTTTGAAGTTATTTCAATTGGAAATGCTTGTATCTCACATTGTGTAGTTTGTTTCTGTATATTTAACACAGTATTACACAAGCTCTACCTGGGATGCATTGATGTAGTATTGCTGCAAGCCCTCATTATGTGTTTACAGAATAGAAGAGGCATGTTGTGTTTTAGGCGTGGTACCACTTGGTGCAACTCTGGGTTTAAGCAGGACTTCACACAACAGTGATCTAGAGGAATATTGGTTTAACAGCACAGCCAAATAATCGGCCTGATTACTTATTGGTAATCTAGTCTTCCGTGCCATAACCCTAAATCACATGAGGTGAAGGATCACTGAGACAGACTTCAGTTTCTACCCTTTCCAAACTAATTAGGACAATCACAGGATCTGCATTAGTCCATCTTCTATGTCTGTTAATGTTTTTACTTTGCCTTTTCCATGTGATCTAAAAGACAATCACATACCGATACCACACCCTGTTTGATACCAAGATGACTTTGCACAGGGTGTGGAAATAGGTGAAAACTAGAACTGTGACGAGGAAGACTAGGACTTGGTGCATCGAAGATTATCTTTATGTAATCAGGCCATTATCCGCTTGTCTCTCTTCATTGTCACTGTCTTTATGTGAGGATCTACAAAGCAATAGCCAAGTAATAATGAGTATGAGTCTGCACAAACACACACATAATTGCTGCAGAGCATGTAATTTATTTTGACCATTCAACGAGATACAGATAAAAACACTGCCGTACCTAAATTCAGATCACAAATGTCCTCCCACTTGAAGTTTAGAATGTTGAATACACATAGTTAGTAGCAACTGCCCAGGCTGCAGCCTTAGACATAACCTTAATGGATGTACCCTAAACTCTACCCAGGAGGTTGCCTCCACGCAAGAATATCACCCCTGAACCGAGGAGTGCAGTGACATTTGTGAAACTCGATATGCTATAGAGATGAGTAAGTTGATCCATCGCCTAAAGTTAAAGATGTTAGTTTGTGATCCTGTTTTTCCATGCCAAATGGTACAAAGGTTCAATCTATCTCTGAGAAGGATAAAGTGCACTGTGGGTAAATAATCAATGCCTTAGCTACATTCAGGAGTGTGAATCCTTGCTAAGTACTAAGGTGTATCTTCTGGCAAATCAGCGAGGACCATTTCTTGATAGTGGTGTAAAGCAGACATAAACTTTGGTGGGAAGGAAGAGGGGAGTTGTAAAATTCCTTTATCCTTCAGAAATTGGAGGGGCGTGCCAGCCGGCATGTAGAGAAGACGTGTTAGCAGAGAGCTCTCCTGTGAGATCCGTAATACAGTGATCCTACGTGCAGCAAAGGAAACATAAATGAAGCAACAGTTATCCCCAAATGTTCGCCGTCCTGTGAACATCACATACATGGTTTTTGCGGTGAGAGAAGAATTTGCTGCAGAGAGGACTGTGGCAGACATGGGGAGCAGCCAGCAAAATGGTGTTGAGAGGCTCTGAGTGAACGAGAAGACGGAGCACCAGCCGACCCGCAGCCGAGGATCCGAAGGACCTGTTTAGTGGCACGTAAGCAGACCGACATCGTCTTGAAGCAGTGCAACGAATGAAGAAGGGCGGTAAGGATAAAAGTGCTGCTGCAGCTGAGGAGATAGCCGTGTAGTGAACTGAGCCGGCACTGTGCAGCAGCGAAGCGTTAATGGCAGCCGACAGCACCGCAATGAACCTGACTCCCCGCACGACTCCAGATACCTGAGATATAGTGGCCGAAAGGATCCGAACAGCGTTGCCCGCTCTCCGTGCGCGGCCAGTTGTAACATGCTGGGCATGCAGGTCAGAAGCCCTGCAATCCCAAAGAGGGACTGCACTGTAACATACTCATGCGGCAGATAGAGCTGTGAACGGAAAATCCACTTATCCCCCTCTCATTACGGGAGAAAAACGAACACAAAGAGAAGGGGAACCTAAAAAACTTCAGCACGTATCCTGAGATCCCCCCAGACACTGCACAAGAAGATCCTGCTCGTCGTGGGCAGAGGGCGGTCACGCTGAGGAGCGCTCAAACGTAGCGGGCATGATGGCAACGAAGAGGGCGAGCTAGACAGCGCAAGTGAATGAAAAAGATAAGAGAGTGATAAGATAAAACCCTGGATTACTGCACAACCTAGACCAAGGCGAGGGGAGGCAAACACACCAGCTACCTGTCAGACTACTGCATACCACAGACCCAACATAAAGCACTTACCCAGAAGACTCTACAAGAAATGCTGAGAAAATGGTGGGTAGACACATACCGGCAAAACCAAGTAACTGGTCTGCAACCACGCTGAATGCTATAAAGGAGTACAAACCTGGTGAGACATCGAGCAGCAAGCTGGAACGAACAAAACTGCAAATGAGGTCAGGAGTACCCGACACCCCCTACACTACTGAGAAAGCAGAAACACTGTCACCAGAAGAACTGGAGCATGTAATTAGTGCATGACTGAAAAACAGAGAACGCAGCTTCTGAGAGGCCAACAGTGAAGCAGCCTCCCCAGCAGGTGATATAGCAGTCACAACAGTGACAACCTATAGTAGCCCCAGTAAGAGGTGCGAAGCCAGCATCCTAAATTTCAGACGGGAGGAGAAAGACAACAACACAGCCTAAACAAGCAATAATGGACACCTACACAAAGAACAACGACCCGAGAACAGGCCCCACGCACCAAGAAGAGCAGCAAGGGCACAATGACTTAAAAACTCAGCAAAATCCAGACGAAAACAAAATTCTACAAGCAACTGCAGCTATGCACACCTCTATGGAAACTCATATCGGGGAGATTAAATGTGACATGAGCCTGCTATGACAGGATGTGCGTAACCTAGCCAGCAGAGTAGGAAAAATGGAACGAAAGCTCGGCGAGACAGTGTCTATGACTAAGGAATTAAAGGAGACAGTCCAAGAGCTGACGATCAAACTCAGAATGCTACAGGAAAGAGCAGAATATGCAGAAGGGAGGGTGCGGAGGAGCAACATTGGAATATTAGGACTGCCTGAATGAGCAGTAGGAAGAGACCCTACAGATTATATCAAAAATCTGCTCCTCCAGAAAATAGGACCAGAAGCTCTATCACAAGGGTTCACTGTAGAAAGGGCACACCGTGCTCTCATGAACACAACTCCCCCAGGATCCCCCCCAAGGCCAATCACTGCAGAAATCCTTAATAACTGCGACAAAGACTTTTTTTTAGCTTTCGCCAGAACAGGCGGGTGACCCAATGAGACCCAGCAACTCTAGCAATATATCCGGAATACACAATCCAAGTCCAAAGAAGGCGAGCACAATTTGTACCCACCAAAGAAAGGCTAAGATGCCAAGGAATTAAATATATGCTCTTATATCCCGCAAGATCAAAAATACTGTATAAAGGGAAATCGCTGTTCTTCGAGTGGCCAGAGGCAAAAAATGACTGGATGGACGAACATAACTTGGGTCAGACCTTAGAAAAGCAAACAGACCCAGACCACCGCAATACATAAAAGACAGAGGCGGCAGAAGCAACTAAAATCCAGACAATGCCAGCACAATGGAAAGAAAGGAAAGTTAGCAGGACCTCCATGCTTCACGACCATCACGTTCCTATCAGAAATCTTGATACGGCATATGGTGGAGAACGCAAAGAACACACTCTTCCCCGGCCCAGAACCCTCTCCCCACCTGGTCACGGCACTAAGACCCACACCTAAATCTAAGATGGACTAAGAGTACCTTGGAGTACCCAACCACTGACTTCCCGAGACCCAACAGAAAGATGTTCCTGTTCAGTTATTAATGTCACGAACATGGTCAAGCCACAGACAAGGCGGTCATAGAAACAGCAAGTTGCAAAAGACTGAAGCTCACAGGCACAGAGGGACATTGAGAGAGAAGCTGCAGTGTGGTTGGAAAGAAGAAGAAGAAGAAGAAGAAGAAGAAGAAGAAGAAGAAGAAGAAGAAGAAGAAGAAGAAGAAGAAGAAGAAGAAGAAGAAGAAGAAGAAGAAACAGAGATGGTCGAAAGATCAAAACAAAGCATATAAGCAAATGAGTACACCCCAAGGTGACAAAGAACAGAAAAATGAAGAACTCATGCTTTGGAAACCACGACGCAGCACAACCAACATGCACCCGATGGCAGACATACTGAAAATTGTCACATGGAATGTACATGGCCCGAATAGCTATGTTAAAAGGATGAGAGTAAAGACCTGCCTGCGCAGGAGAGACATTCACATCGCACTGCTTCAGGGAACCCACCACACACCTGATAAACAGTCACATATATTTTAGCAAATGGAGGGGTAAAGAATACGGCTCGGCTTATTCTAATTATGCAAGAGGAGTGCTCATATGGGTAGCCCCTGTAGTTCCACACTGAATACTACACACACACTCAGACACAGAAGGGAGAGTTATAATGCTACATGGATATATAGATGAAAAAATGTTTTGCATAATTGATACATATGCACCCAACCAGAACGCAGCACAGTTCTACCGCTCATTGTACACCATCCTGTCTCCATACATAGGCGCTCACTGGCTCTGGGGAGGAGTTTTTAATTGTGTATTAGACCCAGATCTAGATAGATCAATATACCTGCAACGGCCGCTCCTCCCTCACCTACGGTGTTGAAATCGTTAGTACAGGACCTAGAGCTTCAAGAAATATGGCAATGGGTCCACCAAGATAAGCAGGAATTCTCATTTTATTCAAGTGTACACAAGATATACACCGGAATTGACTATATTTTCACGGGGAAAGAACACCTACGAAGCATAGTGGAGGCCACATATGAAGAAAGTACCCTGTCTGACCACTCACCCATGATAGCAATGTGGGCTCTTACAGATCACACGGCACCCATCCTCACATGCAAACTTCAAGCAGAATCATTACGAGATAATAGTTTCAGGGAAGATCTAAGACTCCAAACAGAACAGTTTTAACACAATCTGGGTAGCGTTGAAAACACACGAACAGTGTGGGAGGCTTACAAGGTTGTTATACGGGTGGCAACCATAGCTACAGCAGGAGGAGTCAGGAAGGACCTACAACAACAAATATCGCAAGTAGAAGACAAGATCAATGAATTAGAGAGAGCAGACCCACTGAAGCAGGGCAAGGAAAGTACACTCATAACATTGAGACAAAAATGCATAGAACAATGGGAAAAGTTAGGCCACTTTAGCTATGCGAAATATACAGAAAAGATGCATGTACAGATTAACAAGCCAGGCCGACTCCTAGCCTGGCTGGTCTGAGGCCTAGATACCGGAGAAAAAACAGTGGAAATAGAAGACGAGTGCGAACACATATGGCGATCACAAACAGAGATTAACCACACCTTTAGAGACTTTTGCAGCAAACTATATGAAGATAATAGCATGCCAGGGAATCAGAAATAAGGGAAACACTGGAGGAAATGGGGATGCCGGTACTAACGGCAGAACAACGAGAAGTGTTAGACAGCCCTCTCACTCTCAAAGAGATACAAGGAGTGTTTACTTCGCTACCCACCGGGAAAACAACAGGTAGTGATGGGCTCCCGGCTATATTTTACTAAGAATACAAAGACCTAATGGCCCCACAACTACTAGAAGTTCTAGAGGAGGCATATGACGCAGGTACCCTGCCAGATACGATGGAACAAGCCCTGATACTTCCCTTCTTGAAACCAGGAAAAGATAAAAGATTATGTGAACCCTATCGCCCAATCGCACTGATGAATCAAGGCACTAAGATTCTCACAGCGGTACTAGCAGAACGGCTCAAAAAACTGATCACCACGCTGGTCCACCCTGACCAGACAGGGTACATCCCAACAGAGCCACAACAACAAATCTAAGGCGACTCCAGGCAGTCATAGATAGGACAAACACCAGACCAGAAGGCTGCGCAGTAGCAGCGCTAGACGCCATTAAGGCATTCGACTCTGTGCGATCGGAATGGCTGTTCGCCACCCTAGAACATCATGGGATAGTGCAAGGGAGATGAGATGGATACGCATGCTCTACACAAACCCATCGACAAGAGTCTGTACAGGAAAACACATTTCAGACTCATTTCTGATCCGCATAGGCACTAAACAAGGCTGCCCACTATCACCTCTGCTGTATATCCTAGCACTGGAAGCCCTAGTGATCTACATGATGGAATCATTCAAAGACACAGGATTACATATATATGGGACCATGCATAGCATATCTCTCTATGCAGATGATATATTGCTGTATATAAAACAACCAGAAGAACAACCTGGAGACATATTTAGAGGTACTAGATAACTTTGCACACTTATCGGGTATCTTCATAAGCAAACCAAATCCTGTTTGTTCCCTCTAGCAGGATGGGAAGGTATACCAGAAGATCAGCTTCCCGGTCTCAATCTCCAATGAAACCCACATATGTTTTGCTACCTGAGCATAAATATACATCATAACATAGAAAACAACCACATCAACAACACGCTGAGAGCAAAAACAGGTATAGAAGCATCTATAAAATTCTGGGAGTGATGGGACAAATCTCACTAGTTAAAATGATAGCTCTCCCTAGACTACTATACCACTTTGTAAATGTACCATACTTTATACCAAAGACATTCTTCAAAGACGCTCTTGGAAGAAGCACCCAAAGAACTATCTGAAGAAAAACAGATCTGGGAAGCAGAAATAGGAAAAGAATTCACAGATGAGGAATGGACCAAAGCGATGTTATACCCCAAGAAGGTGTCCAGGAACGGCAGGTGAAAACAGTTGCAATTTTACATACTCCACAAAGCATATCTGACCCCGAAAAAATATCACATTGTCCGAGAGCAGGCATACAGAGCTGCCCAAAGTGCGGCCAGGAGAAAGCAGACATGGGACATATGTTCTGGTTCTGCCTGGTAATCCCATAGGGCTGAATGGGAATGGGTTCAGGGAGCTAACAAAGGGCCGATTACGACCGGCTCGTTGTTAGCTCCCTGGTCCCCTTGCGGGTTTTACCAGGCGTCCTTACCGGGTCCCGCGAGGTAACCTCGTAATTTTGCGGAATGGGTTTAACGGGTCCGCCTCCATTAGCGGCACCCGTTAACCCATTCCGCAAAGGTCGTAATGAGGCCCTATATATCTGTACAGAGATTATAAATGTTAATTGCACCTGTAAAAACTCAATAAAACAAGTTTTAGAAAAATCCTTCAGAAATTGGAGATAGGGCTCATTGTATGAAAAGACCTCTATCTCCCCAATCCTGCATCTGGATGTTATGGTCACTAGGGGAGGTGTCTTTGGCCAAAAGCATATTCACCAGGATCTGCAGTTGAATGGTGAACCTTGTGATACTCTTAGGACAAGATGTAGAACCCATGGTGGAGCAATCATGTGGATCATTGCCTCCCTTAGTTTGAAACTATGCAATAGCTTGGTTGCCAATTGTTCCACTAGAGAAACGCCTCACCCGTTATCCTATAACACCCGAATGTTTATGTTTGTTTATGGTTATTGGTTTATATTGCACTGGAGCCTGCAGGCATCCATTGACCCATTGACATATCATGATCCCTAGAAAACCATCCCTAAGAAATACTAGGATAAAAAGACAGTCACTCTCAACTGAGAAGGTATCCTTTCAGACAAACCACTTGGAAAAGCTGTGCTAGTGGTGCTGATACACATGTAATGTAGACAGGTTCCTGGTTTCCCGTATGCTAAGAGCACCTCCTTCTGAGCAACCCAGACACTGGCGGTCTATACTCTGCAAGGGATCAAGAGTAAGATTCGGACACAGTAACAGTTTTCAGTATCAAATAGAACCTTTATTGTCGAAATACTAAGAGGGGTTGGGGAAAGCCACCTGTCCCTAGGTCTATGAGGGGTTTCCCTGCTTCAACAAAACTAATGAATGTCTGTGTCAGGATGTTAAATCGAATAGAGCATCCTCCGTCCTGTGTCCAGAATTCCTACACTGACCCTTAAATGCTAAACTCAAAATAATGTGTACAAGTTCTAAACATAAAGTTTCAAGGCGCAGAAAAAGAAAGGAATTAAAGTTCCACGAGAAGAAGGGCTCCTCCCTTCTCCTATGTTTCTCCTGGTTTTTCATTGTCCATCTGGTACTACCACAAAAAAAGATCAAATAACTTTCCACTTCGCAAAAAGGGCTTTACCCTTGTGTCTCTTTCTTTATATAATGTTTCAGTTCACAATCTCAATGGGTACATCTTATGCCTTCAGGGGGATGGGCCTTCCCTTGATTTCTTTTTGCACATGCAATTCTCTTGAGTATTCAGTTTGTCTCACTCTGTATCTCCATTAATTTTAAAGGGGTATGGTTCTTCCCTTTTTCCTTTGACTGTTCCTCTTTTACCCATGCTGTACTCTCCTGCCAGGGTATTGCAACTTTTATTACTGTTCCTTACAAGGGGTATGGGTCTTCCCTTTTGTATTTGTTTTCACTGTTCATGTTTACTTCTCCTTTTGATCCTGGTTTACTCTACTGACAGGATATCACAACTCTGTTTCTTGGGTGCGTGTCCCAGACTCGCACAGTGCCTGGTTTACTCTCCTGCCTGGAATTTGTATATCCTTTCATGGGTGTGAGTCCCAGACTCACAGTTTGCCTGGTTCACTATCCTGCCAGGGCTTTTCTGCTCTCTACTTACTCTTCCTTTTTTCCAATATTGGGTCACCAACCCTTTTCTAACAACACTCATATTTGTATGATTCTCTTTTTCCCAACATTGGGTCACCAACACTTTATTCACACTGTTCGTATTTATTTTAATCTCTCTTTCAAAGTATTGGGTCACCGACCCCTTCTTCACACTGTTCGTATTTACATTAGCCAAGCATTAGGTCACAGACCCCTTCTTCACGCTGTTTGTATTTATATTAGTCTCTTTCCAAGCATTGGGTCACAGACCCTTTCTTCACACCGTTTGCATTTATATCAATTCCTTCTTTTACTTCAACCGCGTTGTTAACAATGTACAACACTCGCTCCGGTAACTCAGTCGCTCTCTCAGGGCTTACCGGGCAGCTCTAGCGTTATTTGCATCCCTCCAACTCCGCATCCCTCCAACTCCTTTTCCTTCCATCCATTGACTGGGAGTGTGCCCTGTTAGCCATACGCCACCCGCTTTGCTTTCCTTTGCTTCTTGAGGCCCCAGCTGTCAATAGTAACAAAGCGCCAAGCTTGTCTTGGCCTGGTCCCTCTTCACGCCATTCCTTGTTAGTCCTCGTACTGCCTTCCACACTGTGTTTGCCTCCTGCGTTTCAACCAGCGTCTGTACAAGCTGCGTTTCGCTGCAGTCTCTTCCTCTCTCTCCCTTTCTGCTCAGCTGTGCATGTTTCAAACTTCCGGAATTAGTTAACACCTTCCATAGACTATATCGCGTAGTTTGCTTAGCGCTTCTGGTCACCCCCATTGATCTATCCCACTTCCTCGTCTCAGTACTTTAAAAGGGGGAGGAAGGTAAATAAGGTTGATGGCCATGAACACTTTGAAATTCTTTATCTATCTCACAATAAGCCAAACAGGCTCTCTTGTAACTCCATGAGTGCAAGCCTGTGTAGGAAATGTAATGCAATGTGTCAGAAAAGCACAGAGTCAAGGCCAGTAGTCGCAGCAACAGGTTCTGAGAAAGTCTTCGACTCATTGTCCAGGACATGCAGATTTGGAGTACTCTGCAGACTGGGATTCATCCCTCACTTCATAACCATGGTTTCTTCATCATACACCAACTTGCATGCTATGGTAGTGATGAACAGGACAATTTCCCCTATGATCTTGTTGCAAAGGGCCACGGCACGAGGCAAGGATGTCCTCTCTCCCCGTTATTGGTTACCCTTGGAATGGAACCCTTGGCTCATAGACAAGGATGGAAATGAGAGGAAAGGAGATCACCTCTGGGGACATATTGTCATTACATGTGGATGATAGCCTAGTATACCTCAGGAACCCTGCTGATGACCTCCAATAGACCCTGTGTATCAAAGATAAGTTTGGCGAGGTTACTAGGTTACGTATATACTGGAAGAAACCTGAGGTATTCCCTTTGAAGAATACCGAGGGTAGACTTATAAGTGACAATGAGTTAACGCTGGTTAAATAATGCATTTGATATTTGGGCATCAAATTACACAGAACTGAAAAGGGAATGTCCAGCATGACCTATCTAAGATGTTTAAGAGCAGGGATAGCAAGATAGATATCGATGTTAGAAAGTAGGGTGGGACGTTGGCTAAAATGGTGATCCTGCCCAAACAACTCTCTTTGCTACATACCCGGCTCCCTACTACAAGATATGTTCTTATGATGTAGAGCCATGTGGGGCAACTGCTATGGGCTGGTAAACAAACTTGAAGAAAGACAAATGTGTAGACTGGACCACTAGACAAAGGTGATTTGGCCAATCTAGACATGCTAGCTTATTATCTAGCCGCACAAACTCAATATGCAATTACCTGCTCTGACGTGAATGAGACAACACTGCATGTACTGATTGAGCAATGGCAAATAGCCACTCGTAAGTTAATGCTGACCTGTCCTATCTAGATACTTGGCATGGAAAACATTGTGTCTGGTTTATTGTTATGGCTACTAGTTATATTCCCTGACAACATCAGCGACATTGTCACATTCATGTGGACCAGCCAGAAATACAATCTCATTGGCGTAGTGTGCTTGAAGACATTTTAAAAAATATGGGTAAGCCAATTGCTGGCAACCTGCTGCTTACATTACACCTGGGGTTCTCCTACATAGACTCAATGTGGACATTTTCCAAGAGAAGAATAGTGATGCATTGGCTGAAACTAACACCGCCTAATTATAAACAGTGTATGAGAGACTTGATATACTGCAATGAGTCAGAAGAGGTCTACAGAGCCATCTCACCCACATGTATAGACCAACATCAATTATATATGGACTGAATTCTGTGCACTCCTTCCAAGTAACTTAGTCATAGTCCCTGAAAGCTTGGATGGCGACTAGTCAAACAGGTGTTAACCACTTGGCAATGTTAGGTCTGATCCCAGAGTGCCAAGCAGTAATTGGTAAAACCCAACTGAAGTTTTATTGAGATTGTAGTGTATGTGTTTTCATACCACAATTACTACCTGTGTTAATAGTTGTTAAGGAGGCCTGTTTAATGGAAAGCTAACACAAAGGATATCTACTTGATGATTATATTGAGTATTGTGCCTAATGAGTGTTTTTGATGCAGGATAATGTTGGGATACAGTAAGTTCTTGCAGTAACTAAGGTTAATAATGCATGTACTACTATAAAAATATAAAGGTCTGGAAACCATACATTGATATCCTGACAGTCACAGTAGGTGAATTTAGCCCTGATATATTGTCATCTCCATCACAATACTCAACAAACTGCGCCCAGGCTATACTGTCATGTCTTAATCCCAATCAATGAGATTTTACACGCAGGGTTCACAGGCTTCAGTGCCAGTCAGCCTGTTGTATACTGAAACTCATGATTCCTCATGGACGTGGCATACCGCAGCACGAGATAAGGTGCACCCACACTAGTGGTAGTGATTGGCTTCCTCTCTTATTGACAGTAACATTACCAGAAATGTCTTCTGCTGGCAATTATACATCTGGAAGGACTGGGAAGACAATAGACATACAACAGAGGCCGACAGTAAACTTAAAATACCAGGTATTATGATATGATGATATGATATGGCATGTGTAACGCGACTATACACAAGTGTTTCTAACTAGTATGCATTCTCATCCATTTTGTTTTTGGTATTTATCCACAACCCGTCAACCCATTATATCAGAGCGCAGGCTCTGACCTCCGAAATACCCAATTTGATCGAGAAAAAAACAATCAAATGGTACATTTGACTGATTTCGGCCAGCACCATTCCATCATTGATGAAAATACTGAACATGCGGAGCGGGGTTGGCGGGGGTGTCCACCGCTCCCCATGTTCGGTGTTTTTGGCATCAGGGGTTGCAGGGGTTTCCCCTGCTTCCTCAACATCGGAAGCAGGGGACCCGAAAAGAAAAAAAAGGAAGAAAAAAGAAAAAGGGACCCTGAGGTGCGGGATCCGACCCACATTAGAGTGGCAGAATTGACGCCACAGGGAACAGGAGAGGCGGTGGCGGGGGACTGAGAAAAGGTAAGTAGGGGGGGGGGGGTTGTACGACCACTGCCGATTTAGGGGGGGACAGCGGTTTCGTTATTTTTACTGAGGTAAAAACGTATTTGCAGTGAAATTGACTACGGTCAATTCTGCCGCGATTGTTTTTACCTTAGTAAAACAACCCAAATCCCTGACCTTAACTGACCACGCCTTGGTTACTTCCTAACTTGCTGATGGTAAAAACCATGTGCCCCAGTGCGAACATTCAACAAGCTTGTGCCAATACAATATGTAGTGCCACCCAAACAGCTTGTAAAATGACTTCAGCTGGGTCTGACACAAACCGCTGCCTTGCACAGTGGACTCCACACTGTGGAGTGGCACCGAAAGGTCTTCAAAATGCTATCAGCGTAAAATATTGGATGACATATATCACCGAGACACTCAAAGCATAAGAACCATTGCAAACGATCCACAGGCAAGGCAGTTAACAAATGTTCCAACCTAGAAATCCAGTTATAAAGAGAAGTTTAGAACCCTGAAATTAGAGAATGACAAATGTTGCAGTGGGGTCCACATGAGAGCTACTGCATTGCTCTAAACATTTCTATTAGCCGACCTGCAGCAACAAGGCATCACATAATAAGACTCAGCTGTTCAAGGCCTACAGCAACTCAAGGGAAGCCACGACCTCACCCAGGCCTAACTCTCTGCCTCCTACCCTACACAACACAATCCCAACTCTGGGCTGGCACCCTCTCCCTGCTTCATTGTCACCAGTAGTACACAAATCAAGAACTTGCTCTGGCTTGCTGCACACCAAACCCCAGCAGAACCCTAATACATACCATGCACAAAGCACACATGTACTCACACTAGGAAATTATGAAGCAAGGCCTGCCTCACAAAAGATATAATAGAAATCTGCTCTTCGTCCTCTAATCACACTCATTCAAGCATGACCTACCCATTTTACTTGCAGGATTCAAAGCAGCAAGATGCCATACAAATGGCAAATCCGGGGCTACAGCAAGAGCCAGTAACATAGCATAACATACGCAGGACAACAGTATTGTGTGGACTTGCTTCCCTTCTTTTAGACAAGATAACTAAGATCATGGATTTGGCTACCAAGAATTCAAAAGCCACCCCCGTTCTGCAACATCACAGCTCCACATGTATGCTTTGTCTCCTTTCAAAACCCTCTTAACCACTAAGCTTCAACCATAAAAACAAATTACACATAAATATACGGCTTCAACTTTTCTACAGAACCAGGCTTAATGGCATGCATGCAAATATGACTAAGGACACTAACTTATAAAGGAAAGCTCAGTGGAATGCATCCATTACTGGGATCGGTGTGTACCCTGAAGGTCACTGATATGAATCCTGGGGGTAGCAGTAATTCCTGTTACTGGAAGTGCACCTTTCCAGTCCCACTGCAATTGTCCTTTGGATAGTTCCAAGGAACTATCCAGCCCCAGTTCCATTTACAACATTCAATAGTAGAACAAGATGTTTCTCGCGGTAATGTGGCACACCATACATTTCCACAATCATGAGTCATGTTTCACATTTGCAAACGAGCAGAAACCAAACCATCCAGCATATAAAAACATCTGTTCACCTATTTGGCAAGGGAGCTGGCACCACTGATGCTCACAGACCTTGCAGCATGTGTGACGGATTGCCATCTGCCGAGGGTGTAGAAGCCCTGGTTTTGGGGATTTTAACAAAATAAATAAAATGATACAGATAATTTCATATTACAAAGGGAAATTCCCTTTCATAAACTCCATGCCAGAAGCATAGTGTGCACATGTATCCTGATCTGCAGCGCCTGCTCCACAGTGGCACAGAGTAGGTTTCATAGGACATGTGTGCCCATTTGGCAGCTGCAGTGGCAACCAAGTCTCTGCAGTGCATGGGCTGCCATTAAATTATGTACCTTTGTTCTAAAACCTCATAATTATGAGAGTACTGCCCTGGTGGCACGTTAAATTGAAGCGATACCTGAGTTAGGGTATGGTGGATGGTATTTATCACAATTATTACAGCCACATTAAATTGGTATCACACGTATCAGCCCTCTAATCCCAGCTCAGCTGTAGAAGGATTATGTGTATTTCCTCCCAGTCAGGCTTTCTATGCTGCTCCCAGCAACACTGTGGCCCTGAGGGTTGCCTCTCTTTATTGCTTTGTGAGGGCAGATAACACCATCCCCAAAGAGATAGCCACTCCACATGAAGCAGTCTTGGGAAGAGGAATCAAAGAGCACACCAAAAGAGTAGCCTCACACCATGGTCCTGCATACCAAAAGGCCCTTTGTTTATATTTGGAGAGAAGAGGGCAGGGTTAGTGTAGGCAGAGAGAGCTCCTTACAGCTGAGGGAAGGTTTAATCATCTTGTTTCTCTCTGCCACTCTCTTTCCTTTCTGTCCCCTCCACTTTCTGTAGCAGAAAACATTTTGCATTTGATGTCAGAAGGCAAAGTCTACTTGTTTCAAGAACAGTTATTGGACCCCCAAAAGAAGGCTTACTTTTGTACGATCAACTATAGAAACTTGCCTTTAAAATAAGGGTCCTCACACTCCTTTTTTAATTAACTCTTGAACAAAAACCTGAGGAAGAATTCATTCGACCTCTGTTGGAAGAGTGGAGCTTTTCAAAACCCTCTGCCAGTGAAGTGAAGACTGAGTGTTTACGGCAGAGGCAAGCCCTGCTCCCTAATCATCCACAGGGGATATTGGGGGTGACTTGCTACTAGAACAAGACCTGCCTCTCTGCTAGACACAACCTTACTCAGAACCTCACCATGCTGAAGGACCCCTGCAGTTGTGTGCCAGTCTCCCCTGTGTTTGGGAGCCCAATAACAATGACTAATGCTATTCATGAACCCCTGGAAAGTGGTTCACAGCAACCTGAGAGTCTGGACAACCAGGATCCATGTGTTTTCAACATCTGACCCATTTGGACACTGATGTGTGCTTGTTTGACCCAGTCGAACCAACAGGACAAGCTGGTGCTGCCTCTGGCCCTTGCTTGATCTACAAACTGCTGTGTTGTACCTTTTGAACTTGTTCACTGTCACACCACACCTGCTGAGTACGTTGTTGCCTCGGCTCAAACAGGAAGCCATTGCTGTACCCGCACCATTCAAATCACTCTTTGAACCACCAGCATCTTTGTTGCCAAACTTCATTGACAGTCACTCAGACTCTGAGGGTTTTATTGAACTGTGACCTTCGAGCACTGCACTGAACTGCCCGACCCAAGGTGTGCATCCAGTCACTAGGATCTTTGCCATCAAACAGACAGTTGAACCACCCATAGGTCCCTTACGATCCATACTCTATCAAGCATCTCTTCGAAACATAGCGAACTTCAGCTCAACACTGTTTCATTCCTAGCAAGGCACGTCGTTTTGGGATTGAATGACCAAGGTAAAAATGTTCGAGGGAGAAATGACAGAAGGTTATTTTTTCTCCCCTGAACATTTCACACTTGGCCAAACCCCGACCCACACCCCTACCAACAGCCCAAACACACCCCCTACACACCCCCACTTACCTTTCATTCTGACGCGCTGTGTCCCTGCAACGCCTGTTCCCTTTCACTTCCATGATCAGAAACCGGAGCCGCAGGGTCCTATCATTTTTCTTTTTTTTCGTGTCTGCGGGACAGCTACAGGGGTGTCCCTCACAACCCTCACTCACTATAGTGAGCGGGGCGTTGCGGAGGACACCCCCACAGCCTGTTTTTTTCGGGACTGCAGAACAGCTGCGGGAGTGTCCCCTGCGACCCCCACTCATTATAGTGTATCAGGATCACAGTTTTGAACCATCACTGGACCTCGACTCCGACCGCTGGAGTTTCACACACTGACCCTAACCAGCAGTTAGCACATCTCGAACTGGACTAGATTTTCAAAGCAACCCTTGTGAGCCAACCGAAGTGCATCACTCGAATGCCGCCCTCAAACCTCTCTGACCAACTGTTTCAAACCAACTTGATGCCTGCTCCCCACCTGGGATTAGACAAACATTTGCACCTCAACTTGGCTCAACCAGCTTGCACAGCACCAGGAAGCCTGGTTCCACACTGTCAAACCGTCAAGAACTGAAGAAAGGTTTCATTGACTGCTGACTGCCCTCTTGGCCCATCTCTGGGCCCTAGAGACTGCTTAGATCAAATGTTAATCCTTTCTTGCACCAGAACATATCAATTATGGTTATTACTTGCTTATCTCCCCTGTGTCATTACCCAGAATTTTTGGAAGATGGTGTCCTGAACCTCACATAGATCGGCGTCTGCAAGTGACTTCCGAAACAAGACCATTAACTTGTAAATTGAAACGTGCGGGGGATTATAGATTATAGATTTAAAAACTTGACATAGTATAAAACATAAGCGCAAACAGCCGCAGTGTCTGTGTTTCCCCTTCCAGTGCATGCCCGTTGATTGAACTTAATGTGAAGCGCCTTCTAGCGCGGTGCACGAACACACACCGGTTTTTGCCAGACGGTAGAACAAGGATATTCAATATCTTGAATCAGGACTCATCCACAGAATTCAGCATATGAGGAATAAGGTAAATGCTACCCCTCACTGGTAATACGAATTATGTATTACATTAGCATGAAAGAGATAACTAGTCCCTTTCTCTATCTCTGACCTGTAATAATACAGATAACCTGATTGTGGCATTGGAAGATGCTTCTAAAGATTCAGCTCGACGCACATTAAAGACATTGATTTCTCATATAGTGTCCTGAGTGTATGACAACACACAATAGGAGAATCCTGCAGTAATCCCATTTTCTAACACTAATTTGTGTCCGGAAGACAGATTCAAGACGGCACGGAAAAAGGAATAGACGTATCCATATATGTGTGCTTTTGTTAATGCAGAAACACAACACTGTGTTGACACCTAATAGAGAGTGCTATTTGTTGATTGATATTACTGATAGTCCTCTCACGTGTGCTACTAACAACACCTGAAACAGAACTGTTCTTTACTAGTAGAGGCAGGCAATACTACAATGTGCCTTTGTAGTGGTTTGTACTCTTCTTTGGGTTGGACACCATGTTAAAATTATATATGATATGATATGATATGGCATTTGTAACGCGCCTATACACAAGTGTTTCAAGGCGTGACGAGGCCGGGAGGGGGGAACAGGGGGAGGACAGACAACGATCCTACTAGGCCAGGTGTCATTCAGACCGCGCAAGTGCAGGGGTAGGGGGAAGGGAAAAGTGCAGTACAAGGTAAGCAGAATAGAAATAAATAGATAAATATATAAATAGGGCCAGCTGGTGGCAAGTGCAAGGTAAGTGCAGGCAAGTGCTGGGAAGGGGGGGCTGTAGGGATACAGAGACAGTCCCGCAGTGCACGGGTTGCCAGGGAGGCAGTGCAAGTGGAGAGTGGCTGGGCCCAGGACTGAGGTCGGTGAGAGTGGCCAAGTTTCAGATTCAGTGAGAATTTAGTGAAGAATTTAGCAGGGGAGAGGGAGAGAGAAAGCAGAAGCAAAGAGGAAGGTTTTGAGGTGCTTCCGGAACCGGAGATGGTTCTCCTCAAGTTTCAAGGAGGCAGGAAGACTGTTCCAGAGTGAGGCTCCTGCCGCGGAAAGAGATCTACCCCCAGCTCGTTGCTTCGAGAAGCGGCTGACCCTGAGGGAGTTGGAGACGGATGAGCGAAGGGCTCGGGAAGGAAGATATTTAGGAAGAGAGAGTTGCAGGTATTTAGGCCCCAGGCCCCAGAAGGCCTTGTGGACAATGCAGAGGGTTTTAAACTTAATCCTTGCAGCCACTGGGAGCCAGTGTAGAGATTTCAGTCCTGGAGAAATACGGTCCCTGGGCTTGAGGCCAAGGACAAGTCTCGCAGTTCTGTTCTGGATGAGTTGCAGAGGGCGGAGAGTGGAGGCAGGCAGATTAAGATAGAGACTGTTACAGTAGTCCAGCTTCGAGAGAACCAGGGCTCGGGAGACAGTGAGCTTCTGGGGGAAGGAGAGGAAGGGAAGAATACCTCTAAGGAGGTGCAACTGGTAGTGTGACTTCTTAGAGACGTCAGATATATGAGGAGAGAAGGAGAGTGTGGAGTCAAAGATGACCCCGAGGTTTTTTGCCTTGCAGGTAGGAGCAGGAAGAGGCCCAAGAGAGGCTGGCCAGAGAGCTGCAGGGAAGGAGGGAGTGGGTGTGCCGATGAGTAGAATCTCAGTCTTACTAGCATTAAGGCGGAGGTCGTTGGCAGCACACCATTCCTGGATAGCAGACAGACAGTCAGAGATGAGGGCAGGAGAAGAGGAGGCCGAGGGTAGCCTGAAAATGAGCTGGGTATCGTCCGCATAGCACTGAAAGTTGGGGCAGAGGGCGGCGATGCGGTGGGCAAGAAGTGCCAGATACTGGTTGAAAAGCCAGGGAGAGAGATTAGATCCCTAGGGAACACCACAGGTGGAGAAAAAGATGTCAGAGAGGAAGGACCCAATTTGGACCTGGGAGGGTCGATTGGAAAGGAAAGAGGTCAGCCACGCCAGAGCCTGACCAGTGATACCCAGGTTATCGCGGAGACGGTTGAGCAGGATGGCATGGTTGACAGTGTCAAAGGCAGAAGAGAGATCGAGCAGAATGAGAACACATGGAGTGTTGGAGTATAGATTATCTAAGTTGAGAAAAACCCTTGTAAAAATTAAAAAATTCTTTTTAATTAAAATTCAAGTATAAAAAAAAAATTATATATTTGTTCACTTTCAGTGTTTTAATTTTGTTTTATGAAGAAAATGTGTCAAAATTGGTACTGATCCTCTGGCTCTACTTAACATTTCCCAGTAGACCCACACTGAACTGACCCCCAGGGCCCACACCTATAGTGTGTAAGAGTGGGGTAGCTTCCTGTGGAACTTGTTATACTTTCATTACCCAGAGTGTTGCATTTTGCTATCCTTTGCATATTCTTTGTCCTTTCCACAGGGGTAGGTTTTGTGTAGCTCTTTTCTATTTGGTTAATATTGCAGATGGTGAGTTTAATTAAAGCATATATAGTTGTATAGGAACTTCATTGGCCATTCAATTATTTTAGTCTGTTATACTTGGCTGTTTGGGTTGTTACTGAATCACATGCACAACCCTCTCGAGAACATAGCCTTCCCTCGGCCTATATTACCCCAAAAGGTAAAGAAGGTATATCCGTTAACTGAGCCTGCTTTACTTTTATGATTGGGTTCACTCTTGGTTTGTAGAAGATGAGAGCTGAGTAGGCACTTCAGCCTCTGCTCATCCTTGTACCCTTGCAGGGCAGAACTACATTTGTCACAGCATGGTTGACCAAAAGTCTTTAATCAAGTACCTAGAAAGGGATTGGGCACAGACACTTACTGAAGTGAATACAGTGTTCCCCACCAACCTAGGACTGGACTGGTAACCCTAAAGAGACCTAGTATATTGTTCTAAAGTCATCGACATACTACACTAAGCAAGACAACAAGCACAGGAAGAGCACCTCACCAACTAAAGGGAAATTTGAGGAAGATAAAAAAGGTACACAAACAGTGCACTGAAGTGCCACAGCATAATATTTGAAAACCTGTGTTTGTTTAAGAAGTATAAGTGGAAAGGGGATAAGGAAAGACTAGTATCAACATGGAGAAGTCAGATTACACAAACAGTGGTCAGACTACACACACTGCTCACAAATTGCTCCGCGTGGTGCAATACGATTTTTGTGTTACATTCCATATATGTAACTGTTTGCTCCAGTGTTGATAAATTGCACAGGGATACATTGCAAGGGGCAGCAAATTGTGCTGGGCAACATGTCCCACGTGTCATGTTTTTCCCCAATGAATGACCAATAGAATATTGGTTGTTGGGTCTCTTGCATAAGAGGAGCTGGTATTTCCCTTATCACTTATAATGCATGAAAACTACTACACACCCAACCCACACTGTAAAAATATAAGATCATGTTCAAAAGTATGCTTGATTTTCTTTTCCTTTCCCAGCCCCATGGCACAGGGATCAGCCCCAACCTCCAAAGGTCTACAAGGGAAAATCCCAGTCCCCCATATGGACAATCCAGCACTGCACCAGCCACAGCCAGCAAGTACTGCACAAATTAAGTCCATCACACGCACTCATGAAACAAACAATATATGGGGTCCGTCCTACCCTTACTATTCAATATCTTCATTTACTGCCCTCTCCTAGGTGATCGAAGAGCATAATCTGGGTTTACAAATATATGTGGTCAACACACAAATACATCTCTGTATGGAGTATGGTTCTGAGGACAAAAACAGACAAGTTGAGGCATTGGCAGGGGCGTTGCTAAGGGGGGGGGCTATGGGGGCTATAGCCCCTGATCTTTTGGTTGTAGCCCCGGATAGAATCTCAGGAGCTACAGCCAAAAGGCTGGCTAGCCCCCAGTCCCAACAGTTCCGACAACAGCATAGCCCCGGGTCTTTTCCAGACCTAGCAACTCCCCTGGGCATTGGTGTCATCTTTTCGGGGGTTTATGGTCTTTGCATCGAATATTTTCCATCGAGGGTCCTTTACATCGAAAAATGTGCACCAGACATTTTGTATGGTTTACCTTTACCCTTTAAAAACATGCATTTGATGCATATTTTTTTGATGCAAATCTCTCGATGGAAAGTAATTCGAAGGAAAGTCCATCAATGGATTCACCACATACCCTTTTTGGGGGTCATCTGTCTGTGGTGTTCTATTCAGTGACTACTGCTTCATTTTCCTCAAACTGCCACTGACTTTGTAGGCCAGTGTGTGGGGCACTGGTTGCCCCACTCTGCATGGGAACACATTGATGACACAAGATTTTTTTCTTTTTTTCCCTTTTTGTTTATAAACCCAGCCACATGAAAAACTTTACAGTGGAAACATATCGGTGATAAAGTGACCCAATACCAAAATAGCATCCTACTCTACCTAAACAATATTAACACTGGATGATGGTGAAATAGCTTTACAAGAATAATATTTTGTAGGAGTAACATGCTTTTATATGGCACTTTTCAAAAACCTTTTTGTGTTTCTGTATATTAGGGTTTACAAAATAAATTATACAGTTTACATCCAAAATATCACAAAATTACAATCTAAATACAAAAAACATCCGCAAAACATTTTAGCGCAGTAGACTGTGAGGGCTGAATGGGCGCACACATTTTATCTTAACTATTAAACGTATCATTTACCAGTTTACATTTCTTCACTCTTAGCTCCCTAAAAGCCATACTATGGATATTATTTTACTGTCAACCTAAATTGCTAACGCATTTTCTTTATGTATCACTATAAAACCATGGGTTATGATAACCCAATGTAAAGGCCCACAATTTATCAACCTCTGAAGGATGAAAGGGATCTCTGACCTGCAGATTGAACACAGAACTCAGCATCCAGAAATTAATTGGAATTAATAGAGTGCATGATTGAAGTGATGGTGACTGAAGCGGTGAGTAAAATGTGCTACCACTTGCTTGGTCCCATTCCTTAGGCGATACAACTATCCTGGTACAAAAAGGGAAGCACCTGGAGTTATTGTCCATTAGGAACTCACATTCACCCCACAGGTGAACTCAACTAAATAAGCTTATTAAGGTTCTCCTCCTGCATTCGGATCACTAATGATCTCATCAGATCCCTGGTATTGGGGGAACAGGACTATTGCTACACTGTCTACACGTGCCTACTCAAAACATGTTGCTGCTTATTTTTGATTCTACCATAATTCAGTGGCGAGGGCCTGTTACGTTTCCATTTGCAATCACTTGTCCCCTCCACCAAATTTTCCTCTTTCGCATGGCAGAGTGCAAAATAGGAGGGTAGAAAGGCAGCCTATATGCGTGTACATTAATTGGGCATATGGCAGCCAGCAATTACAATGGATTCCTATGGAGTCCACCTGCATAACGTCAGTAGACCACATACATACCCTCTCAACTCTCAACTCAACGTATGCCTCAAATTACCCTTGTCCATCTGTTGCCACAGTATATATTGTGGCTGTCTGCCACCTTTTCTAGCAATGAAAACTGATTCAGTCCCACACCTCTGTCATGTCCCTCTATGTCTTTCGTAATGGTAAATGCTCCCGTCATACTAATTCTTCTTCATCCGGGTAATGCCCTCAACCTCTGCGCATATGGGGTAACTTTGTCTGCGCTATGCAATCTACATTTGGAGTGCTATTGGTGCCCCCCAGGTTCCAGTTTTCCACTGGCTGTGTCTTCCCCTTCATGCCACAGTGTCTCCCGCTCTGGGCTCCCTCCTTCAGAGGGGCGATATAGCCTCCTTCCCTCGTCATAATCACTCTCCCCTAGTTCTTTGTCTGACCCCATTGTCCTTACGCTATTGTCGCTATCTTTGCCCCCTTTGTCCTCACAGTTGAGCCGCCTCAACGTGTTTTTCCATTGTCGTCTCCCCACTGCTCTGTCCAGTGAGTCGCTTCCCCCTCTGTGGGGATCCCGCTACGCTTATGTTTGCCTTATGGGCAGAAGCGTTATCCCTCCTGCTCCTGTCCAATATCCCAATCCTCCTCAGTATTCCCTCTTCCTCGTCATTTAAGCGTTTGGGTTCTGCCATTCTGTCCTCTACATCCTTGAGGTGTCTCTCTCTACTCTTCTCTCTCTCCGTCTTCTGTCGCTCTCCTCTTCCTCTCTATGTCGATGTTCTTTAACAAGTCTTTCAATTTCCATTTTCCATTTTCCCTTTTTAATTGTGTCTGCCTTTCCTTCTCCTCTTCTTCATTCTGTATCCTCCTCTTTTCTCTTTCCTCTCTCTCCTTCTCTTCTACTTTCTTTCTAAGTTGTTCCTATTCCTTCCTCTCCTCCCTTTCTCTTCTGCTCACTTCCATTTTATCTGCCCTTTCTCTGTCCTCTTAATCTTTTCCCATTTGTTTCTTAGCTTCCTCCTCAGCGTCTCTGATCTCCTTTAAACTCCTCCCATCCAGTTTAAGCAATATCTGTCATCCCACCCACTCGTTCAGTAGAACTGTCGCCTTTCCGTCCCCATTACGTCCCTTAGTCACCTCATCGCCCCCAGCTAACCACGCTAGCAAATCGCTGCGCTCCTTGCGTTCATCAATCATAGTCCCTTTTTTCTTATTCAGCAGCATAGCGCCCCTAAGAGTGTCTTCACTACTATACACAGGAGGTGCATAAACGGGGTTAGTGTATCCTGGCGCTGCTTTTAATTCCTTCAATTGTTAAAATACCTGGCCTCCTGTAGGCGGGTCTGTGGTTTGAGGAGGAGGAGGAGGAGCCGTGGGCGCTTCGCCCCCTGTGTCATGCTGGCTGAGCATCCACTCCTTCTTGGGGGGGGGGTCCTCTTCCTTGTCCTCACACATCTTCCGTAGCTCCAGGATTGCTAATCGGTTGCTTAATTTATTTCCCTTACTCGCAATATGTAAATATGTAGTAATGTGATGCAGCACAAATTTCGAAAAAAGAGCCTGTCCTGGGCCACGGCTTTGCCGTTTTGCCCTCAGTATCGCATGTCCATTCCGCGTTATACTTGCGGATTTTGTCCTGATACCACGGAAGGGACTTTCACAATTGCTTAAGGGGTGTGTCCCCCATGGTGGCACGTCACTCTCGGACTGCCGATACTTACTTGACCTCAAATCGGGATTTTGTACACTTCATCAATGCCAAATTCAATATCACAATTATTGTCAACAAATAATCAAATTCTCCAAAAACTCACCCTCCAGTTTGTTCTATCAGCCTCTCCGGCTCACCGACTACCAGCAAGGGTGTGTTCCACACACCGCCTACACTCTACTCTCTGCCATCAAGTGCCAAGATACAGTTCTCTGCATGCTCTTTGAGCCCAACCCAAATGGTACACCACTTCTCTCCTTTTCAGAAGCTTCAATAGCACCTTGCCCGTTATAAACCACCATGTTTTCCATGTTTTCTTTTTCTTTGTCACAAGTTCCGTGCCCCACTGCGGGCCTTCACCCTTGCATCAATGCAGTATGATGATAATAATAATAATAATAATAATAATAATAATAATAATAATAATAATAATAATAATTTAGCATTTATATAGCGCTACGAACCCTCAGGCATCTGAGCGCTGCTTATTATTACCCATGGTGTGTGGTGCTCATTTATTGACCCCAGAAGGATGAATGCCTGAGTTTGGCGCTGCCGGGATTCAAGCCTGCGTCAGCAGGCTTTGCACAGATGTCAAAGCGAGCACTCTACTCGCTGTGCTATCGGACTGGCTCTATTAACCGGTATGTTCTATTAACAACCTTTTTGTGACATCACCAGCCTGTATGCAAAAACAATACTTCGAATGCACTCTCAAACCCCACAATACACCAAGACACAACAACACAAATACCCCACGGCCATCATCCTGCTTTTTAAATCACAGGGGATACCAACTCTTGAAAATGTGTGGACCTGCTTCTAAACCGCAGCATAGGAATACATCTATGAAGATTCAATAAGTTACCGCCTTCCGCGATCTAAGCTACCTTCTAGACCGAGGAATCCATCTCGCCATCCGTAAACTATGCTGACTGCCTAGAAACAGGTACGCATACATAATTCATCTGTAAACAAAGCTAGGGCCTAGAAACAGGTATCCATAAATAATTAATCCGTAACCGAGCTAACACCTAGAAAAAGGTATACTTCTTGTCATCTGTAACCTAGCTAACGCCTGGAAACAGGTATCCGTACATAATTCATCCGTAATATAGCTAACGCCTGGAAACAGGTAAACTCTCATAAATAACAAAAAACAAGTCACAAGACAACAATTCCCCTCCTCAATATTTGTCAAATAGCTGGACTCATACTTACACTACGCAGATCCACTGAAGCCCTTGGACAATGTCACTCCCGCAATCTGCCACTCTGCCTTCCTGTCTTTACTTTACTTTAAGATATTTGTAATGCGCAGCCTTTGACCCATGGGCATTAGGGCACAGACAAAGACAAAAAACAAAGACTTGGACAAAGAAGAAGACACTCAAGAACTCCAGATCTAGGCTAGCTCTACATCATCGCTAAGCTCCATTTCTTTAATCAAGAAAACAGCCAGGTCTTGAGATCTTTCTTAAAGACTACTAAAGAGGTCTGACTTCGGAGCGCTGAAGGTAGCAGGTTCCAGGACTTGGGTGCCGCAATGAAGAAGGCTCCATTTTCTACCTTCTTTGTTCTACTTCAGGTAATCCTGATTGCTAGATCATAAAGTCCTGCTATTGACCTTCTCTGTAATGAGGTCTTGCATAAGACCCTGTCTGCATTTAAAAGTAATAACTAACAATCTGAACCTAGCTTGTGCCTCCACAGGAAGTCAGTGCAGAGAACGTCTGGCTTCAGAAACATGATCACGGCGAGATAAGACGACGACCACTCTAACAGCCCCATTCTGTACGACTTGAAGACTTTAGAAAGTCCAACTAAGAGGCTACTGCAATAGTCGATTTTAGCCGCTATGATTACTCTAGTGATAGATTCAGCATTGGTATGGGAGATTAAAGGTCTAAGGTGTGACAGTAGTTTAACATAATAGACAGCTCCCGAAACAATACTGCCCACCTGAGCCTTAATATTCAGCAGCTGGTCCAAGACCACTCCCAGAATTTTCATTTTCGATTGAGGGGCGATTGTAACGTCCCCTAATAGAAAACACCTGTAAGCAGGATCCAGTTTAGCTAAATACGCTGCGTTATCCACGATCATCAACTCAATTTTCCCTCTGTTCAGGGCAAGATTGTTGCCCATAATCCAATTCTCAATCAGGGAGAACATTCTATTGAGTTCAAATTCGTCTTGGGTGTGATTGCCTGTTAGCAGGATGACACACTGGGTGGCATCTGCATAATTAGAGAATAAGACTTCTTCCTGCTCAAGAAATGCAAGAAAATGTTGTAGAAACAAGGGGAGGAACTCGCAAAAGTGCTCCCAAAAAGCACTGGAGTAGGAGAGCATGCAGCTTCATCAAGACAAATCCTACTTTGACTATTTTCAAGATAAGAGCGAAACAATTTCATTGCAGAAGTGGAAAAGTTGGCCACCTCAACCAATCTGTCTACAAGAAGCGTGTGGTCAACCGAATCAAACATGGCTGATAGGTCCAAGGATACCAAAAGGGAAAACATCCCTTTATCCATGCGCCAGAGAAGTCTAGATTTCAATTCCAGTAAGGAGGTCTCATTCCCTGGTCTAAAACCTGATTGATAATGGTTCAAGATAGGGAACTGGTTCAAGTGCTGAGAGATTTGTAAATAGGCCACCCGGTCTAGAATTTTTAACAGAAAAGGCGTGTTAGTTATGGGCCTGTGATTAAGCGGGTTGTCCAAGGCAAACCCTGTTTATTTTTAAGATGGGGTAAGCTTTGGTGGCAGATTTGTAAAGAGCCAAAGAAGAGGGACTAGCATTGGATTTCCAGCAATGGAACAACTTCAAAGTGGTGGATTTATGTTTTTGAAGCTCAGTGGAAAACCAATGTTTACCTTTCTTGAACCTGAAGTGTTTTTAGGCTTCAGGGAGCCCAGAGAGTTGGCAATATGGTCCATATTAGCTGTCAAACCAGCGGCCATTTCCACAGTAGTAGCTCAGTCTGCAAAAATAATTGCATGATCCCGCAATGGTTCAATTTTGTCCACAGTAAGTTGTTTTAAATTTCGAACCAACATAGAACCAAGAGACTTTGTCTTGTGTTTGGAAGGGAACGCAACTGTAGTAGTAAAATGCACAAAGGCATGATCTGACCAAGGGCAGGGTGAAATATCAATAGCTTGACAAAGGACAATGACACTAGAAAACCAATCCAAGGTGTGACCCATAGTGTAAGTTGGCACATGGATTTTATGTTCAAACCCCAGATCTGAAAGGGACTGTTCAGATCATCTGATAAAGGGTCATCTGCATGACCAAACTAATAATTAAAGTCTCCCAAAAGTATGAAGCGCGAATTAGGCTTTAAAATGGGCAGTAGGTAATAAGAGAGAACCAAGATAACATTTTCAGTCAACGATTTTCGGTCTGCTTGGCGTCCCAAGGGGAACGGGCAGGAATTTCACCAAGGCGGCTCCTGATGACCTTCTCAGTTTCCACGTGTTGTCTTTAGTCCAGTCCTCGCGGGTTGCAATGTATCCCTTCGGGGACACAACAGGAAAACAGTGTTTGTCAGGGGTATCAGCAACTGTCCTCTGCTACCACCTGAATTAAGGCAAGCAATTTGTTAATCTCCCTGATTGCAAACAAAAGGAACTGGGCCAAAGAAATCCCCTGCACTCAAAAACGGAAGAGTCCAACAATGTGACAAAACATTTTCTGTTTATTTGGAAGCTTCATCAACAGGGATCAAGAAATGGGCACTACAGCATTGTCCAATACTTTCTTGTCGATCTCAGGCTTGTCAACCCGTTTTGAGGCTGTGTGACGTCTCAAAATAAAGATACATTATAAAAACCTAAGGTGGTAAGGGATTCGTTAATAAGGTAGACTACATATACAATATGTAGGGGATTAGTACAGTGATTGGGTAAACATATCCGGTGGCTCCTCCTGCGACCACCTCCTAAATGTTGCAACTACAAATGTTTCTGGTTAGTGCGCTATGATTGGATGGTGCAACAAAGTGTGAGCTTAGCGTGGAAGGTGAATAGGGATTGGTCAAAGGGGGTCTTCTCAGCGTTGGAGCTTTGGAAAGATACCAGCCCAAGTTCAACTATTGAAGCTGGCGAGAACGGGCCTAAGGTGCTGTATGTTCTCAATAACTTACCCTCTCCGATCCTCTAGGCCTGAGACAGAACATTAGGCCTTGAACCTAGAATTATGTTTGCATCATCCTATCCTCGGTTGGGTGGGAACAACTGCCTCAGCCTGGCTTGAATTAATAGGCTTTGTCTCCCAGGTTCAGATCACATGTGCAGGGGCCACAAGCTTGATTTTCCCTGCCTGCATTTATGAGAATGTTCAGCTGTTACACACGCAGGTGTCCTATCTCATCTGTTAATATGAAACCTTTCTCTCTTGGTGTCCTTGGCATGACCATGCACAGTGGCTGCACTGGATGCCTAGTCTGCGTGTTTCTGCGAAATCAGCATGTTGGGCCTCTCTCTGCATTCTTGAGTCATTTTAGCACCTTCTATTCACTTCAATGTAATTGTGGCTTCCATCTTGATTTACATGGCTGCCCATGTTAGTTGGGTTTAGCATCAACACACAGTTCATATGTATTCTTGTGCAACTTGCGGTTACTGCATATCAAGAGTGTGTCTGTCCTCTATCTAAAATGGTCATAAGTATGTTCTTCATGTCTGCAAGCAATTTAATCTAAGTGTCTGTGTATCTTCATGCAGGGATGCATATATTCATCATGTCTAACGCATCCACGTCACAGGGCAGTCGTGACGTCATCAACTTCTGCAAGCTCGCAATCAGTCTACCTGCGCCATTGACTGCAAACTTATATTTTCAGTGATGTCATCAGGATAGGGTCTAAATGACGGTCTAAGTGAATAACTTTTCTCACATCTGTGATACATCTACGATGGAGATGAGGGAACCAGGAACGATGTACACCTTTAATTTCTCTGCCACCGGGATGAGAGTGGGAGATGTGCAACGAGCGTCACATTTAGGTCTTCCTCTTGTGTAAAACCAGAGGGTGTTCACAACCTAGTCCCTTGGGTTCCCATTCTCAGGTGGCCATGGAAAGGCCATCACTTTTGAATCCCAGCCCTGGGGGTGGACAAGCGAGGGAGGATCACCTGGGTAGGGGGTCCTAAGGGATTGGGGGAGAAGCACCCAATGGTGAGACATGATATCCCCCTTTTTCCACAAACCACCTAACCCCTATCTCTGTTTATTTTATGGGAAACAACAACTCCAGGCTGTGGGAGTTGGACGGCCAACGGGCAGATCAACAATGGAGAGGATCAAGAGAAAGCCAGGCAAGATTTCCAAGCTTTTGGGAAGCTGTGAGTGTTCGACAAGCAGAGCAGAGCAAACGGAGGAAAGAAACCTTCACGGTTCCAGGAAACAGCCTGAGCCCCTCCCGGGGGAACAGCAAAGTTGCGGAGGAGCAGAAGAGGCAGCGGTAATGGCCTTGAGCTGCGAGTGAAAGATGAAGATGATAGAAGTTAATTTAATTCAACTGGTGAGTTATTGAGGGCAACACAAGTCTGGTTGTTGTTAAAGAAAAAGTAACTGTGATATGGAAAGTGGAAGATTATGCATGTGCCTATAAAACGTGAATGAGGAGGACAATTGTAAGACATGAAGGATACAAAGAGCAGAACGGTCCTGCGAGAGGAAATCGCACATTCGAAAGTCTCTGTGAAATGTTATGAACTGATGAAATATATTACGACAAGAGATCAAAGGAAATAAAGTTGAATAAGAGGAAAATGAACTATGTGAAATTAAAATCTTGCCAAGAGGGCAAAAGTAAAATATAAGAACTTTGGAAAAGGCCAAGAAGACAAGGGAAAGAGAACTAGAACTGGTGCTGCATGAAAAGATTGCGAATTAAAGGAATATGGAAAGAGAGGTCGAAGTGGTCATGTAGAGGTCTTGGTAAATTCCTTGCAGTTTCAAAAGTCTTCAACAGTGAAAGATATCTTAGGTAAAAATGAGGGGAAGGGAACCTCCACAAAGAACAATACAGGCTCAAGCCCGGCAGAGGGAAGCCTGAGCAGAACTGTGAGAGATTAAAAGCATATGAACTGAGTATTGATGGCAAGGCGAGTGAAGCCTAAGGAAGTGATTGAACTACCAGAAGTTAAAAGCCAAACAATTAACTGTTGAACTGTACCAGTAAGCCAAAGTGTGCAAGACTGATAGAATTGTGCCATCCACCTATCATGTGTTTATTAAGAGACTCTATAGACACTGTGGGGTTGAACCTGGGGAAGGGAGGAGGTACAGAAGCCATTCTGACATTTCTTTTTGTCACATTATTTTCCTTTTTGTATTCCCTTAACACATTTGTTATCTTGAGATAGTATAGGCCTTTTTTATTTTGACCAGACTGACTTTGACATATTTGGTATTATTTAATGGTCGAGATTACTCCCATTTTAGAGTTAGGGCCAGTTAGGAATTCTACCATTGCAATGAAATTCACAAATAAAGTTTTTTGAAACTTGAATCCATTGTGTGTGTGTGTCTACTGCTCGATATCATGCCTTCCTTACACTCTTCAGACTGCTCAGTAGTAACTCATTTCTCAGTGTCTAACCTAAATTTGGGAAGCTCAAACATGGAGGCAAATTCATCTATGCCCAAGACCAAAAACTCTGGAATTTCTTGGATCCCCTTATGGAATCCTAAAGGAATCATCTCAAGTTCTGAAAAATCCTGAAGACAGAATAAAGCCATAGCAGCTATACTTCCTGGCCTCTTACCTCGCTCAGAAGAGGAAATATGGCATGTTGTGGTGCACTGAAGAGGCCACCTTGTATTGAAGACTTCACTTTTCCTAAACGCATCGCCAGATTGAATAGTTTCATAATTGGTACTTGTAGGTTGAATGTCCTCTTTTTGACTATTTGTCAATTATTGTGTCTAGTCCAGGCTGCCTAATTTAAGGTTATTTGATTGCTCCGGTGTTCTGCTATTGTCAATTAGATGTGTATTGGGTTTTTGAAAGTCTTTAAATCGTACTTTCCAATTTATGGAGCCTACCCCATATTGTTCGTGTGAATTGATCTTCTTTCCTGGCTTTGTAAATGATTGAGAAATGTTGTTTCAACTCATCCCCAGCTGGGATGTAAAACTCTTCCCGCCCCTTTTCTAGTGTATAATTAGGGTTTCCTGTTTTAGGGGTTTATTCTTTTTTACTTCTGGGGGTGGTTTTCCAGTGTTTTCACAAATTATTAGAATCTGTGTTTATGAGTGTTTTCCCATTGTCCCCTTAAAAAAACGCAAATACCTGACTTTTCCAGTGCAATAAGACAAATATTATTTTATTGTTTAATTGCGTGTATAAGTAGGGTAATGTCTCTCAGAGCAAGATGTCATGAACATTTCCAGAGAATAATGATGAATATGCTAATCCAGTAATATCTAACTGGCTTGAGTGGAGATACGGATTGTTTTGACTGTCAAAAGAAATAAACGCCAAGCAGATAATAACTGTTTACTAAGTGTTGCTCACTAAGAATTGAGAAGGGAATCTCATTAATCTACCCTCTGAGGCTTGACTGGAGGGGGTGAGCAGGCCAAAACAGTTTGTTGGGTCTGGGAATATCAGGGCATCCTATAGCAGAATGCTGAAAAGGCAACTCAGCAGGTTAGGCGATTGTTGTTGTGAAGTTTTATGTTTATACCTTCCGGTAAATCATATGGATTTTTCCTATTCTTGCTGCAACATGTGCTTTAAAATGTGTTGTTTTGACTCTGTGTGGGACCCTTTGTCCCCATATCGAAAATCAAAATCTGGCACCCATGAATATACTCACAGTAAGTGAACATATCTTAAAGTGAAATATACAAATGTAGTTCCCCTTAGAAGAAAGTGTGCAAGAGAAAAGAGCATTATACTTAAAAAAAGTAATTAACATCAGAAAAATAACCTCAGAGAGGAAATGCTCCAATAAATGAAAAGTACTTATACTATAGCAAGATATTCACACAAATATATAAATCCTTATAGAACTATGGTATGGAAAAATAATACAATTGTGACATTATTCCGCCCATCTTGACTGGGAGACTATAAATACCAGAATGCAATTCAGCAAAAGGCAAAAAATGGCCTTTGGGTTTTGAAAGGCTTATAACAAAATGTAATGTGTGAAAGGGTTACCTGGTTGTGTTTGACATATGCAGGTTTCATCTAAGATTTGATGGAAGTATTACATTCTGAAAATAATGTAGTTAGTTTGTTTTAAACTGTTCTGTGTTACATTTGCCTGGAGGATGACATAGATTTAGGCAACTAAATTGTGCTTTCTGTGTTCTTTCAGAATTATATGCCCATTTGTATTTCTTTACATGGGAAGGTTAAGAGTGTCTTGTCCAAAACAATGGTCCCTTAAATGAACCATCATTTATAATTCGCTCCTAATTTTAAAACTCTCCTTGAAGAAAGAACATGCTATGTAGCAATTAGAGGGCCTGCAGCTTCTGATTGGCTGGTGGGTGCCGGTGCTCAAGAGAGGCACAGTAGGTTGGAATGTGATCGTGACACTGTGGCCGTGTACATGGAAGACTCACACAGCTTTCCTTTTAAAGCTGACAGGCAGCTGAAACTTTTCAGTGCTGCTCCAGACCGAAACACATACACAGAGGATCTGTTGCCACAAATAGACACTGAAAAATCCATGTTAAACCATTTTTTGTAAATACAAATATTTGCCAGTAGTCGAGGGCTTCTCTGAGGAATTTTAGCCAATTTTAAGATGTGAATCATCAACCAGAAAAATGGCTCAAATGTTTCTTCAATTCCTCAAAATAGCTCTGACCAAATATGAATACATATTTTTTCTTTACAAGTAAAATGATGTAACATTGAACGTGCAGTGTTTATGAATAGGGTCAGGGGACAGGTGGGGAAGCAATGGGAAAAAGCAAACAAGAATAAATGGGGGAAGTAGGGCCCTTTTCCTATTGACTGACAAGCCCCCTCTCCAGCCACTCATTCACCACCAAACTTCCTCCCATCCCTGCCCACACTAAAGCACCACTGGGATAGAGGAAACAGTCTTTTTCAGTTTAAACCTAGGAGGCACCTTTTCTTCTGGGGTGTTTTTCCAGTGTTTATCGGATTTCACTGAAAACGGGAAAGCCTATGTATAATGCTCTTGTTATTCCAGAACATATTTAAGGCTTCTAGAGGGGTCATTATTGCGTGATAATGTTATATCACAAGTTGGGGTAGGGTAATTATCTCAATTGATATAAGACCATTAGCACGTAGACTTGTGCAACTAACAAGGAAAGTATATTTATTGTTGGGGAAAGAATGAGCACACACAATTAATTGCAATGTTAATTAAATTAGCATGAGCAAGTGACAATACACTTTACACATTTTTTGTTTCCATTACTGTTTATTAGTTTGTGGAAAACATCTGTACATGATCATCTCTGCCTTTACACAGCTTTAGACAATGCTTCTGTGCTGCTTGTAAGCCTTCAACTCTAGCTGGATTCTTCGGAATGCGGTCTACCCAGGCGTGCTAGACCGCATTCTGAGCATTATGATTGAATGAGAGGTGGTCTATTATGGAATCACAGTTCTAATTAAGCTTTCTAGAGCCTGGCCGAAGACTGTGCCAATCATTAGGGACACTGAAGACTGTGCAAGGGCATTTAGCGACTGTGGCAATCATTATGGACATTGAAGACAATGCAAGGGCATTTAGCGAGGCCTACAGCTTCTAACGCCAGGGGTGAAGTTTCAAATGTGGGTGGTAACTTGTCTTCGAAGATAACATGTTTTTAATGTCTGTGTCCTGTTTGGTAGCTCTTTGGGTCTTGAACTATTAATTTTAAGCAAGTTTGGATCTTTATATGAGAGACTCTTGTGGCTTTTGGAGTTTTGGACATTGGATAGAGCTGGTCAAAGATCGAGATCAAAGAACATCTGTCATGGCGTGTAGGGAGGAAAAGCAAAGGGCCAGTGAGAGAGAAAAGGTGAGGGAGCTTTGTGGGAGCTTTGGAGTGGCATAGGCGTAATGCACAGAGTAGTATTCCAGGAAAGTGACGACAGGGGCCACTCAAAGGAAGTGGGTGGGAGCACTGTCATGGAGCTCTGCATTGGATTAGCAATGGTGGTTGTGTTGTAGGGGCGTGAGTTGTGTGGTGCATTGGGGAATCTGCAGGCTCTGCCGGTTCTCAGAGCCCTCAGATTCACCAATCACTACATGCCTCCAGGTTCAGGAGCATACTGTTAGTTGGTATGGCATCGCACAGTTCCAGTAGTATTCTTACTTATTTGCTGCTGATTCTTTCTTTCTCGTGAGGATTGTGGATCTAATTACAGTCAGTGTCTTACAATTCAGCTCTAGGAGACTCATGTAATGGGGGGAGGGGGGTGTGTGTGTGTGTGTGTGTGTGTGTGTGTGTGTGTGTGCGTGCGTGCGTGCGTGCGTGCGTGCGTGCGTGCGTGCGCGCAAAGGTTAAAGGGGGGGTCCCAAAACATCTTTTTTTCCATTAGACTGAATGGGGGAAAAACTGCGCACGGCTACAGTTCACACCGCTGGACGGATTTTCACCATATTTGCAGCAGGGGCTTGGTCCCGAAAGCATGCTTTTGTAAATTTGGTGACCTTCCGTCCAGTACTTTTCTTGGAAATTATCAAAAAGTAGGTCTGAAAAAATGTGTGATATCTATGTCCGCTTCACGGACACACTTCCCTGTTCGGTCCACGGTCAAGATACCGATTGGCTAAGGGAGTGGGGTCATGACCGTGGACACGCGACGTCTCTGCCCATTGGCTGTTGGGAGACGTGTTATGCGTCAGATTATTTGGATGCGCCCGACATCTTGGATCCGCCGAAAGCAGAGCTACAACCAGCGTACACATGCTCTATTTATAAAACTCTTTTGCTGTGTCACAGAGCGTTGGGAAAGGTTCAGACAGTAAGACATGGGCGATCAATGCATTTGTTTTGGGGGTCGGTATTCATGATGTACTTTCTATGGACACCTTGTATGCACAGAAAATGTGGGGTGTAATAACGATAGCACTTCAGTCCATGCAGTGGACAGGAAACTTCTAACTGTTGAAAACACACGCGTAGTGGTAGCCAACATTGAAATTAACAGCATGCCATGATTGCATTATTTTTTCCGATGTCTATTATTATATTCATTAGTATGCTGCCATGGGTGTCACATGCTACAGTGGTTGTGGCCAAGGCTGAAGGCCATGCCCCCAACAACAAAGCTATAACCTTTTCACTTACAAGCCCACATGGGTTTCCTGTAGTGCGGTGGTTGTGGACAAGATGGGTACTTTTGAGTGCATGGTTGCAGGCTGTATGCCACACACCGAAGCATGCACCCACCAGGAAACTGGTAAGCACTGGAGTTATAAGCCACTTCACAACCATGCATTGGCATGCCCCCAAAATTACATTTGTTCATCGTGTAGTTATATGCTACAATGGATGTCATATGGTGTGGTAGCAGTGGCCAGGCTGCAGAGTACTTGAGCTAAGTAATAAACACTGCAGTTGTAAGTAACTATGCATTTGAAATACTGTATACACATACATTCATAATGCTATGGCCTCAAACTCACCTCTGTAGCCAGTGGCTACAAACTACTTCACCATATCAGAGCTATTGGTACACTTGTACTCTGTAACATCATTAAGATGGTTGTGGGGAGGGCGTACCGTTTTGGGAGCATGGCCAAAGGAAATGCTCCCAAAACCAAGTGTGTACATAGTAAAATGACAAGGCACCATGGTTCCGATATGCTGTGGTGGTTCTAGCCAGGACTCAGACTCTTGACTGCATGCCCAAAGGCCATGTACCCAAGACTGAAGTCATAAGCAGTGAAGTTACAAGTCAATATGGGTGTGGTGTAATGCGCTAGTTGTGTTACCGCCCTAGTGTCTTAGCTTCCTGGCTGCAGACGATGGTCCAAAAAGTAAATTAATAAGTAGCTAATTTACAAGGACCTCGGTTTTGGTAAGCGGCGATGGTTGTGGATAGGAACTATACTCCTTGTACCTTGGTCGTAAGGTGTAGGTGGTAGATTACTCACTGAAGATGCCAGGGCCAGCCTACAGGCACTGCAGCATATTAATACCATAGATTAGACCCAAAGGCCATGCTCAAAAAACCAAGTGTGTACATAGTAAAATTACAAGGCACCATGGTTCTGATATGCTGTGGTGGTTCTGGCCAGGACCCAGACTCTTGACTGCATGCCCAAAGGCCATGCACCAAAGACTGAATACATAGACAGTGGAGTTACAAGTCAATATGGGTGTGGTGTAATGCGCTAGTTGTGTTGACGCCCTAGTGTCTTAGCTTCATGGCTGCAGACGATGGTCCAAAAAGTAAATTTCTAAGTAGCTAATTTACAAGGACCATGGTTTTGGTAAGCAGCGATGGTTGTGGATAGGAACTACACTCCTTGTACCTCGGTCGTAAGGCGTAGGTGGTAGATTACTCACCGAAGATGCAAGGGCCAGCCTACAGGCACTGCAGCATATTAGTACCACAGATTAGACGTGTAGATTCCCATGTGTAGAAAATGACTGCCAATATACTTACTCCTTACTTTGTTCAGAATGCACATACAATTTTTAAGTGGCTATTGTACTTGGCGGAAGTATCCCTTTTTCCATTTCTGTGATAAAAGAGAAAAGTGTGTTAGTGTTTGCATATTTTGAAAATGTACTACATTGCATAATAGACAGTTTACCTTTTTTTACCCTCATATTTAGTTTACAAACCAGTGTACTGTGCATTGCGCTCAGTTTATGTGTTTGCTTTTCTAATCCTTGGGTCTGGGGAAAAAAATCCTTGTCGGATTAAAAAACCCCTTAGTTTACTATGGTACTAACTACTTCCTTGTTTCCTTTGAGTGTTTCCTTCACCTTTCTGATCAATGTTATGTTTGTTGCCTTCCTGCCGATTTTGAACAGTTAGATGCCTGTAGGCGAATTCTAACTGTGCATTTGTTTCTACAGATTTGTGCTACTCATTCACTTTTGTCGTTGTTATGTCCTGTTTCCTTCATCTTTCCCATTAATGTTTTGTTTGTTGCCTTCCTGCCGATTTTGAACAGTTAGATACCTGTAGGCGTATTCTACCTCTGCATTTGTTTCCAACGATCTGTGATAATCATTTATTTGTGTCATTCTTCCATCCTCTTGGGTAGTTAGATACCTGTGGGCGTATTCTAACTGTTTGCAGTCTTTCACATAATTTGTTGCCAATCCTGAACTGCACATTATTTAGTAAATTTTGTCTTTAAGAACATTAAATACGCATTTGTTAGATTAGCTTACAATCTCTGCTTTAGAGTAATGGTGCTATCCTTACATTCAAATCATCCACAATTCTTTTTAATGTATGCAGTGTAGTACCCTGCATTGGTTGTAGCTCCTGCATGGTAGATTATACTTACTGTTGTAAAGGTTTTCTTTCCAAGTGACACTTGACCGTGTGTGAATCCAGTCAGTTTGCAGTTGTTTTTGGTGCCATCTGCATTATAACGTAGAAGCATAAGTATTATGTAGGCACTATGTAATTGTATCAGTAAGGTGGAGCGATTGTCTGAATTGCAAATAGTACATAATCTGCCATGGTTTGCATTTTGCACAAGTTGCTGAAATGGAATGCTTTCACAATTTGGTATGGAAACATACACAAATCGCTCATTTGGGATTTCTTCCTGTATCACTTTGCTACAGAGAGTGCATGTATGTTTCCACATGGACCAAATTTTGAAGATTTCATTTACAGGTATGCCTTTGTTTTCCAATACTAATAGTATGTACATTAGAAATTCTTATGGATCTTCTTGTGAGTTCATTGTGAATCTCACCATTCCAGCACAGTCGTCCAATTGTTGCCTTACTCCATGAACACTGTATGTGTTGTCAGGATTGCTTGTTGCATTTCTATGCAGCACTAACATTTGCAAACACAATTGGTCTGTACTGTGCAGGTAAATATTGTTAACAATTGGTGGCAATTGAAATAGAATATTCAGTGCTACGTTTGCATAGCAACTTACCCCACTTTCATTTGCAAATTTGAATGGCAAAGCAAGTTCTGTATCTGAGTGCATTTTTCGGTTTTCCTGTGGCTTCTTTGCCAACGTGCCTGGTTTACATTCCCTAATAGGTTGTTCTATGTTTGCAGTAATTGATTAAACTTTACCTTCTTTTATTTTCTTTGCGGAATTTGCTGTTGAATTCTTACTTTTCACTTACTTTTCTTTTACCACGTTTTACTTTATCTGGAAATGGGTATTGGTTCAGATGAGGGGTGTACAGTGACCGCAATCTATTATATTCTAGAATGCAAGGAATATCAGCTTTGACTTTTCTTGAATCAAAGTTTATTAGCAATAGACTGTCAAGTGTACGTAAGCGTGATAATGCTACGTAGCTCATGCCTTGCTTAAACACTGTGTTTCCTATATCTATCAATGCTTTGTCTAGGGTAAGACCTTGGGATTTATGAATGGTAACTGCATATGCAAGAGTTAGAGAAAATTGCTCTCTACGTGCATACATGTCTTTGAAGAGAAGGAATCGAGCAATTGAGCGCCCTATCCTTTTCACTTTTGAAACTTTATCAAAGCGAATACTTAAAAACTGAATGTTGCTATCATGTGGGTATGATTGAAAGCCAACAACTGTGCCCAGTGCTCCATTAGCTAGCCCTTGCTCTACGTCAAGGTTACGTTTAAGCATTACTCTACAATTTAAGGATAATTTCAATATTTTCTCCAACCCAGCAGAGTTGGAGATTGAATTTTCTAAACTATTTAGTTTTGTTGTGGCTTGCTCATACATGGGTACTGTCGGACCATGTACGTCTAGTTTGTCTGTGGTGCTTTTTTCTATTATTGGTTGCATTTCTTTCTTTAACATTGTTTAATTGAATTTGAAACAGCTTGCAAGAGTTGGCATTAAGGCCATACAATTGACATTTTTGTGCGCTATTTGTTCCATAACAACAGTTGCACATGCGTTATCGCCATAAAGTGCATGTATATGCCGGTTTTTCAATACAACTTGTGCTTCTTGTGATAATACACCAACTCTAATACTTTTTAATCGAGATCTGCAGATTGCTGCATGTTCTCAGTTAATTCTCCGTATTGGAAATGTTGCCAAAGGTTAACATTACCTATGCACCCAACAGTGTTCCGGCAGAGTTTGTGGCCTAAGGTTTTAAAAATCGGTTCACCTTTCACTGGTGTCAATTGTGGAAGATCTCTGAAAACGATAATGTGTTTCCCTGCAAAGAGTTCTTCGTTGTTATTTTTAAGTACTTCTTGCACTCTGAGATGATTCAAAGCCAACATTAGGTTGGAGACCATGCTCACTTCATCTATTAGTAGCATTTTCATTTGTTTCAATACTCTGCGTAATTCCATTGCAGCTTCTGCAGAAAGTTTGTAGTAGTCTAATTTATTTTGATGCTCTACTGGAAGCAGTAGTAATCGGTGTAAAGTGACACCGGCTATGTTGTAGGCAGCTAAACTTGTGGGGGCCGTTACAACAGCTGACAGTTTGTTGTTTGTCAATTGTTGAAGGAACTTGCTGATGATTTTGATTAAGAATGTTTTCACTGATCCAGCTTCACCACTGACGTACAGCAGTATAGGTTTGTAATTTTGGCAGGTACATTCTTTATTTTCGTGTTGTACACCATGTACAATTTGTTTTGGTACGTCTTCAAAAATGGTGCGCTGATCGTTGTTAGGTTTTCCTTCTTGTACAGTTAAGTCTTCTGTATCTTCTTGATACTGATACATGGTGTTTTCTACTTCTCCCATAGCTACTTCAGCCTCATTTGCTATTAGTGGTTGTCCTAGTGGTTCTTGACTTCCTGTTACAGAAGGTTGACTACTGTTGGAAGAGTCCTTATCTAGTTGAGCCTGAAGTTCTTCTTCCTGTTGCGGCTCATTGTGTAACATTGTTTTGTACTGCGTAAAGTTCACATCAGTGATAGTGCTTTAATTTGCTTTGAAAGCATCTTCATAGCAGTCAAAGTTACCTAGTATGTCTTCCTCTTTTCTGCATGGTTTGAAAAGTTGCAACAGAGACATGTAATATAGTTCTTTCTGTTGAGGAGTTTTTAATGACAATTTTAAATGATTAATTAAGCTTCGTTTGGTAAGTTTCACTAAGCTCCTTTCACAATCGGTCACTCTATATCTACGTTTGCTTTCATCGGGTTTTACATTATTTTTGTATGCAAAGTTTTGAGCTATGTGGTATAGATACATGCTTTCCAGAGTGCTTCTCCTGTTCGGATAGTATGTCTCCAGTAAATTGTTTTTTAGAATGCCTTGGCTGTTGGGATCATTTTTGGCAATTGTTTCTATGCCCTCAAATGATTTTAGCACTCTTTTTCTAGATTTTGCAGGACCACGACTGAGCCATACTATATTGTCTGATTTTCCATACAAAGCAGTGCCAGTTAAACGATCTGCTGCTTCATAGGCCCCGCATTCTCTATGAGAGAGCATTTTTATGCCTAGGCTGTACAATTTCTGTGACAATGTTTTGCCTGATGCTAGGTCATCCCAGAGGTCTTGAAGCTCTGTTTTTTCTGCTTTTGTTAAGTAGGCTGTAACATATCGTGCAACAGCAGTTGAATTGTCTGCAATGTACTGAACATCTATGTTTGCATTCCATAAGAGGGAAATGATTGCATTGTAATCATTGATATATTTTGATTCTTCCCTTCTTTTCATGTAATACGTGTTCTTAGGTGATTTACCTTTAATACTATGTCGAACTGAGGACATGAAGTTGTTTACTTCACCTGTTTCTGTAACTGGTCTAGGGAAACCAAAGCGGCATTTGGTGTAGTATTTACCTTTGTTTTTGTATTTGCAGCGACAATATTTGCCACATTTGTGTCTTTGAAAATGTAAAATCTGCCCATGCAGTTCACTATGTGTCTCTTGTGAAGGGATTTCACATGTGACATATTTTTGAATAAACTGCAAAACAGTGCTATCACTGTCGTGCCCAAATTTTGGTGCACCTTTGATCCATAACAGCATGTGAGTATGTGGTGCTCCTCTCGCTTGATATTCTTTTCTCCAAAATAAGTGCTGCACTCCTCCAAGGAGAGGAACAGTTTTATTGCAAGTAAATGGTACCATGTCAATGAAACAATGATGGAAATATCTTGAGACATTAACTGGATCTAGAGAGCAAAGTTCTCCAGGTGGTAATATATCTATGTTGTTTTTGTTGCTGTTTGCTATGAGTAGGTACTCATATAAATCTTCCCATGCATATTCTGCACAACTAAGCGAAACAAACCAAGTCGGTGGCCCAAGGTTTCTGATCATGCAACGCACATCTCCGTGCCGTCTGAACCAGTATTCCTTTGTACCACGCATGTTTGCAAACAAATTTGTTATACCTGATTGTAAAACCTCATCTTTGTCCTGTACCTTTGAATTAACTGCGTAGCTGACATATTTTGAAAGTGGGTTCCAGATTTAAGACTGTGTGCAACTCCATAACATAGTGTTGCTAATTCACTTTCATAGAGTAGGTGGAATATGTATTCCACATTCTGTTTAAATCTGGGATCTTGCGAATACATTTGTAATGAGCGGTATTGTGATGCCCCAATCTGTGTGGGTCTATCATCGTATCTTCCATCTTTGCCAGTAGGAAATAGCAGTGGAAAAGCACGTGCTTCTATACTTTTTCCCAAATACTCATTGGTGACGATTTGGTTTGTCGCATTTGGTAAGTTTCTAGTGCATCATCTATGCTTTCATTGGAATGAAATGGATGAATTGTGTAATGGTCCAAAAGAGTGGATACTGTAGCTGGATCCAGAAGTTCAAATTGTCCAGTTTCTGATGGCTCTTGAATTATTTCAGTTTTTTCCCTTAAGCTTTCATCAATATTTATTTCCTTGTAGTACTCATTATTGTCTTTTAAATTTTGCAATGCTTGTCTAACTTTGTGTAAGTCCAATAGTTGTTGCCAATTTTTTTTTCCTTTGTTGGTACTCCATTTACCAAGACTATTAAAGAATGCTCTATTGAATGTTCCACTCCTAGAGTGTGTACATTTTCCGTTAGATCTAATGGCAAATAAACTACTTTGCCACAAATGCCTTTCACCAATTCAGAGGAAGGTAATTTTGCTATTTTTGGATGAAGGCGTATAATTGCTTGAAATGGGTGAACTGTTTCAATTATTATGCGCTCATACAAATTGAGCTGTTGCAGGATTTTTGGTAATGGAAACAATTCCAAATTATTTGTAATAGCACGTAAAGGAGTGTGGTTGTTGTCTAATTTTGTAGTACAGTAAGCGCAACATATTAGGCGTTCAGTTAGTTCATATTTGTTTTCAGCTAAAAGGTACAGAGCTAATTCAAACCATTTAGAGTCTTCATTGTCTTCTATTTTGAATGCTATGCCCACATTTTTTGTGTTCCTTTTATAAAACGTTCTGCGGCAACACACACACACGGCTTGGTACTTCAGCTGATGACCTTTTAAATTTCACTATTTCTTTTCTGTATGTGTGTAATAGAAGGTTGCTATGTGCAGAATTGTTGCTACTATGTTCCAAAACTGTTGCATTTTGTAAGTGACTCTCACTTCCAAAATACTTTTTCTGAATACGATCAATTTCTTCTTGTAAGTATTTGGGTGTACCATGCAGAAGGGTGGTATTTAAATTGCCTAATTCTGAAGCTGGACTTTTTGCAGAGTATATTTTATACACTAGATTTCTTACATTGGAGTGATGTATTGATATTCTTTTGATATTGTGGAAGGTCCTTTTGCAAATAGGCCCAGAAATGCAGGCTAATGAATGTCTTTTTAGTCCTGTGTATTTCCGCACTGGACAAATATCCATATTTGGCAGCACTTTCATTTTACTTTTGTCTTTAACTTTTACATATTGATTGAGGAACTGACGTAAAGATTTGAAAGCTTTGTTTGGAATGGCACACATTGATGTGCACGACCATTTGTATACTGGACGGTGTGGTTCTGCTGAATCGAGAGGTAATTCTGAGTTTTCAGAGGATAGTTTTGTAAGCAGTGTTTCTTGTTCCATGATGGTAGTATTGATTTTCTCATACCCTCGTCCACTGCGATGGAAGACAATTGTGTTTGTTTGATTTTGTTTGTATGCTTCTTCATTAAAATATGGTTCTGTGGTTGTTGTGTGACTCCATTCACCACCACAAACATGTAAGAAATTATTTTTGTTCACATTCCGTTTTTTGCTTCTTTTTTTAGTTTGGTACTCAGTTTTGTTAGTGCTTTCATCTGATTTAACACTAATATAAACAACTTCCTTTTGAGAAGGATTGCCCTGTCCACGAGAGCTTGTTGAATTAACTTTCTATGGTAGGTTTTAAGGTGTGAGGATGATTTAGGTCCTCTTCTTAGTAGATTCTGAAGGACTCTGTGACAAAACATTTTTGATAAAATACTTTTTTTACTATGGGTGCTTGTTATACTATCAGGATTATTAGGAGCATTGTTAGCTGTACTGGTAGGCTTTTTCTTTCAACATTTGTGTGTTTTGTGACACATTTTGATGGAGGAGGTAAAGTTTCGGCAGTTGAGACTTCCTTTGTTTTGCTAACCAACTGCATTAGCTGGTTTGTTCCAAGATTCTCTACACACTCCACAACAGGTGGAAGCTTACATTGGGCACTTTTATTTTTATTTGCTCTACTTCTGCGTTCCTTTCTACAGAGTTGCTTTTTGGTAGGCATTCTTTGGTGTCTGTTGAAAAAAAGGTGTACTTTGGTCTGTTGTCCAATGTATGTGTGCTGTGTAAATGTGTGCATGAGTCGGATGGGGAAGCTCTTTGTCATGGTGTGTCATTGTGCATTGAACTCTTGCAATGATTTGTTAAGGCTACTTTACTGTTTGTATACTAATACAATGTGCTTCAGATGAGAGTAAAAAGGGGGCTACTTGTGACAAGAACCATTATTAATAAACGAAATGGCATACACTTGCAACAGCAACTTCTTTTCTAAATCTAACCTTCTAAGGATTACGTATGTTATTTGAGTTCGAAATACACAGGGATTTGTTAACCATTCTGCCTGTTATTCTTTGTTCAATAAATGGATATTTGCAGGTAGAATGGTTTAGAAATCAATGTTTGCTTTGGTGCTCAATATAACCAAATAACCCACGCAGCCTCTTTGAGGAGTAGTTACAATATAAAGGTAGCACTGTGCTTACTTTTTTTGCAAGATGACCAGGTTTCTTCGGATATGTCGTCTGCAGTGTAGATGCTGTTGATTCTGAGGAGAGTAGTCTTCACTGGGATTGAAAAAAACAAAATCAATTACTTTGTGTGTTTACGGCAGTGATGATACAGCATACATTACTTGTGCTTCTTTCGTCAATGCATTTTACTTTCATATTTCAACCCAGTGCTTGTGTGCACTTCATTTCACTCTGTGCAGTGTTTGCATGGTATTTGCAATATGGTCCTTGAAAAGCCTTCAAAATTGCTAACACATTTAAGGTTATGTTAATGCCTTGTTTTTTACAAGGTGCACTATGCACAGGAGAGCGGTTTGTAAGCGATAGGGCACAGTAGTAGATGGGGAAAAATGTTCTACTTGCAAACTAAAAGCACGATGCCGACACATCAGGAGACCCTCAGAGGGAGATGTCACCACAGCAATCGGGAGCGCTTACTCTTCTCATATGATTACATTGCAAGTAGCATTACAATAGACTGTACACAGTACACAATTCCGACATTTCCACATACACAATTGAGTTCCGTCCTAAATAGGCATGCTTGCAACGTATGTACAGGTTATGCGGAAGACAGTAAGCAGTGGTGCGGTTTGGGAATGACAAATCGGACATCCTGCACTTAAAACAGGGAGCGTTTGTATGCATTTCCTATGCACATTTAGCAGCATTATATGTCTAAATTAAATCATAAGGATTGCACATGATGTCTGATTAAAATATACATACCTGTACTCTATATTCATGCATGTGCGCATGCATGGAGTTGTACGTAGAAATTTGTAGTACTTGCACAGTAGCTTGTGAAGTAGGTGCTTTGCAATGATATGCGACTTCCATTCAGAATCATCCACAGTAATTTTGAAGTGCGCAATGTTGATGACGGAGTTAGAATTAGCGATGTTTAATGTGATTGGAGGATGGTTCTGCAACTGCTTAGTTGTGTCCAATGAGGGACTCGATTTGTTACCGCTGTGGAAAGGGTGGAAGGACTGGGTAAGAGTTACGTGCCGCACGTAGGCAACGCTTGTCCGCAGGTAGGGCGTGTCACATACGGGTTTCTACAGCAAATCCTGCATGGAAAGGGGACTGTAGGCATCAGCCAATCAGATGTTCACATTACTCTTTTGTGTCGAAAGACGGTGCGCACACTGAAGATGGCAGAGGTGGAGAGGGTTAGGGTTTTGGTGCTTGGAGACATTTTTGTGCATGGCTTATAACACTATGCCGAGAGTAGGCATGTGGCACACCATTTCGATGTCAGAGGAGTGGAGGTTGTGTGGAGCGCTGACATTGATGACAATGCTGCTGCAATTCTGCAAGTTTGCAGAGACATGCGTACAATGAGCACTCCTCATGTGGTAATTTTACACTACAGTGCTTGCCATTTGGGATACGTGAGTTCACGTACTTTATGGGCAGATTTGGCACAGTTGGTTGAAGCACTCATGAGCATCTTCCCAACAACGAAAGTCATTTTTTCTGCTTTACTCCCTAGAGTAAAATGGGACAATAATTCTGTTTTCTGTCCAGATCAAAGCATTGGGAGGTGTATCATCAATCGCGGCGTGTGTGCATTCATGCCACGAGCTGGTATGTTTTTCTGCAGGCACGATAACATTGCTCCAAGCAATGCGGATTGTTTTGAAGCAGATGGTGTTGCGCTATCTTCTTTGGGAAATGCGATGTTCTTTTGGAACGTAAGGCTTGCCATAGAGAAGGTTCTGTAATGGTTGTAGGAGCAAAGCAAGGACAAAAATACAAACAAATAAATAAAATAACAGATGTCTGTACGTACGGTATCTGGCCAAAAATTAAAAAAAAGGGGGAATATTACTTGAATGTACCGTCGTCACGCTCTGATCCTATACATGTCCGCGCACATGGCGGTAGTTTGCAGCCAGCGCATATCACCAACAGGGATTTAGGTGTGGAGACGCATGCAAATGGGAATGAGCTGAGCTAGGAATTGGTACATAAAGTTCAGTAGGTGTGTTCTGACCAGCGCACTTTAGTAAGACCGTCTTCCCCCTGACAGAAGGCCACACAACCATGGCTTTCCATGCTCAAAAACAGATTATCTGGATTTTTGGAGACTCATGGATACATTGGTTGAAGGTGCATGCAGAAAGCTGCCGATTATCTGCAGATCTCGGATTTCCTCATGTGGAAGTGCACTGGCATGGCGTGTGTGGCATGAGGTGGCTGGACTTGGAACCTCTCTGTGTTACTTTACTGACAGAGCGTCCTCCAGATATACTGATCATTCATTGCGGAGGAAACAGTTTAGGCCATGTCTCTGGAATTTCTTTGCGATTTGCAATGAAGCAAGGACTTGCGAAGCTCATGGACATGTTTCCAAATTCTCAAATACTTTTTTCCCGTATTGCGCAAAGACAGATATGGCTGCGTTCTTCTGCTTTTGGTCCACAAATGGAGAAAGCAAGACGCAATGTGAATAAGGCTGTTTGTGCCTTTTTAAGAGATGTTGGCATGTCTTCTTTGCACAATGAAAACATTTTGTTTTGCAGCTCTTTCATTTTCCAGAGATATGGCGTCCACCTCACATATGCTGCCAATCAGATTTTTGTTCGCAATGTACAAAATGCATTGCGACCTCTTTTGAAATCACACTAACCTATCTGACATTCCGTTTTGTCCAATCCACAGTTTTTGACCCACACAACACACCACCGATAGACTCTTTTCAGAGCCACCACTTTCTCCCAGCGTACACTTCATTGTGTTTGCTCCGCTAGCACCCTCCTTTTTTTCCCCCCTACGACTGTCCGCAAACTTTTCCCCAACTTTGCGGGGGTCTACGACCGTCACTTCATAGTTCTATTGTTAAACTTTGAAAGGCGGCTCTGAAAAGAGCCTTTTCTGTAATTTTTGTTGTTTTCACTTTTATCCCTTCACAGCACACAACACACTAGGAGAAGAGGCCAAAGGAGGGTAAGGAAGGGACACCAGCCACAGGGATAAGAAAGGGCAAGTGAACAGAGAAAGATATAGGGTGAGCTTCATTTAGGTAAGGAGCAGATCTTCTGGTGCTCTGTGACTGCAGCCTCAAAAGCACTTCGAAAACTCTCCCCCCTGCAGAGAACTGCGTCACAATACGTACACACTACTGTCACCTTTGAAAGGTAAGGGTCAACAGTATTGCCAATGGCTTGTGAGGCAGCTGGAGGGAGGCGCTCCCCCACAGGAGTGTCTCTTGTGGTGGGAGGATCGGACACGGAGGATGCTGTGGAGGAACTCAATTGACTACGCTCTTCGCATGGCACCACCTTGCGAATGTCCGCAGTGTGGAACGAAGAGAGTTGTCGCTTCATGGTTGTCGTACCAAAGCTGTACGAACCAAGTCTCCCGCGACTCAGCACCACCTCACACTAGTTACACTTCACCAGGTTCGCACGTGCTTTTGGTGCGTTCCCATAAACGGAAAACAACCGTCACACCCACGACTCCCGGCGAGTGCTCCTAGTGCGGAGTTCCTCCACTTCATTCTCTTCCTCCTCTTGTTCCTCGCTCTCTACATCTTCACCCGTATATCTCTCTGCAGGCCCTTGGGGAGGTGGTGGTGGGTTTGGTGGTGGTGCAGAGGCTAATGACCCAACAGCAGCCATGGAAGCCATACCGATTAGTTCTCTTTTGGTCACTACAGCAGTAAAGGCAGTACACCTCAATCTGCTGTAGCTAGAAGGACAATGAAGATGCGCTTGGGGGTGTGGCCATTTGTAGGGGTGAAGGGGTGTACCTCGTGACCGTCTTCTTCCTAGAAAAGCGGTACAAACATTTTACACACCAAGTCCAAAGGTCAGCTATTGTCTGGGATATGTGAAATTACATTTTTACACTCTACAATACTTTGCCTTGTGTCTACACGTTCTTTTTTACTGCTGCGGAAGCACACAAACTGCACCAATTAGTCCACACACTCAGCGTGGGTGTGGTCACATGATGACGTCCTCAACACATCCGCGCCAGAAATGGTACTCCACTGGACAGCAAATGCAGATTACCAAACGTACGCATGCGCACAAGTGTCCTACGGGCAGTGTTCGGGTTCTCCAACTAATTGAAAGTGCGACACACATGAGACGGACATTTAGGGACAGGCGCAATGTTTGCTATACTTTCGGTTGTACTGCGCATGTGCACACATGATATATTCACTGTACGGACAGTTCCAGTGTTAAACAAGTGATATCCTCATTGACATTTGAGATGACATCTTTCATGGTCTGGGTGTTAGTGTTAGCAGTGCACAGGGGCGGTGGCAGGGTTGGGGGCTCAGGTTACCATAACTGGCGAATTTCATGGGTTTTTCGGTTTTAATTTGATGCATAAAGGAGAGGAGGACATTTTTTTTTAGTGAAGTGTACAGGTTTTTGGGGCAACATAACCATAACGTCCCCTCAACAAAGTTTTTTTTGTAGTGAATTTCATTGGTTTTTGGGAGGGCAACTTAACCGTAACGTCCCCGTAACAAAGTTTTTTTGTAGGGAATTGTGTAGGTTTTTGGAAGGTGGAACTTAAGCAAGAAATAGTGGCTTGAAGTCGTTGAGCAGAATATAGATTGTAATCATGTGATTTTGAGAGATATGTAGTATAATGTACGTACTTGACATACATTTAACATAGAACATACAGAACCCCTTCCCTATTAATATTGGAAAGGGATGGACTGCGCGCCTGTTTACGCACGGGGTTGGTCAGGATCAACATTACCCAAAGATGCAGGGGGTATCTGAAAATGTACTATTGTCTTACACAAAAAATGTGCAACGTAAAAGAAGGACATAAAGATATTATAAGTAGTTATAAGTAAATATGGAAACCTGAAGCTGGGAAAAGAAAACAACACATTTTATAACCATGTAGAATAAAGTGGAGGGTGCCATAAAAAAGAAAGGAACCCTCCAGCGTAATCACTTCACAGAAACTTGGCAGCCTGGAACGACAGTGGACGGATGCAGTAGGACGAAGGGACATTACAGTAAAAGTGTGAGTGCAGGTTATTTTTTTACATGGGTGATGTTTTTTTTGTGGTATGTGATGCAGAAATAATAATTTCTTTCTGTTGTTTCGACTCAGAAATGGCTAGTACTTTGGAGTGAGCATTTCCTGCTTTGGGAAATGTCTGAAGACAGCGACAATAATGGTACACATTGCTCTGCATATACAAAATGGTGGCAAGTATTTTAGAGGCATTCTACTTATGTATTTTTTTTTTGTGAACAGACCAGGAAAGAAAAGAAGAAAGGGCAACAAACGAGACAGAAGAAGACAGGCTAAAAAGGATAGAGCAGAAAATGGACCTATTAAACGACAATTTTCAAAGTTTACGGGAGTTTGTGGAGGACTGTGTGAAAGGAACAGTTTGTTATCATTGCCCCACCTGCCCTGCTTCTCCATACCCTAGTGAACCATCCCCAAACTGTGAACAGGAAAATAGACGTTTTGACGAAATATCCATCCCTTCTTCCCCTCACAAATCTTCTCCTCATACCAGCCTGTGTTGAATCCTAATTCCTGCATATTTGTCCGCTTCCCCCGCTTTTTCTTTAGATTGATGTGTGTGTGTGTGTGTGTGTGTGTGTGTGTGTTTGAAATGTTTTTGTACAGTAGTTGTAGAGAAAGAGTTTGTGTGTAGATTTTTTTTTAAAAAGGCGTAAAATGTTCGCGAACAGCGTGCCTGTTCGACCTATCCGCAAGCAATGGAATGTGGGTGCTGTCTAATGTCAAGTAAGACGGATGTGATGTGTGACTTTACCATCTGTTGAAAATGTGCGTACATAAACAGAAAGGGGTGTCCAAAGGACATACTACCTCGGCGTACCGCTTGAAAACGACATAATACATGTGCGTAGAACACACAAGATGTCCGGAATGGGTGTAAATGAGTAAAATGGGAGTGTGTGAAGGACAGTATAGCGGTCCGTATCAGGCGCAGTCAAAATGGTGCTGTCCGTAGAACAAGCACGGTGGTCGGCAAGTTCGTAGGCAAACAAAATGGAGTTGTCCTAAGGACACTGGAACTGTCTGTCTCACTTGTGTCGCACTTTGAAGTAGTTTGAGAACCCGAACACTGTCCGTAGGACACTTGTGCGCATGCGCACGTTTGATTCTTTGCATCTGCTGTCCAGCCGACTTTCATTACTGGGGCGGATGTGTTGAGGACGTCATCATGTGACCGCACCTGCGCTGAGCGTGGGGACTGATTTCCGCGGTTGGTGTGCTTCCGCAACAATAAAAATGAACTTGTAGACACAAGGCAAAGTATTGTAGAGTGTAAAAATGTAATTTCACACATCCAAACAATAGGCCACCTCAGGATTTGCTGTGTAAAATTTGTGTACCGCTTTGTAGGGATGAAGACGGTCATGAGGCGCACCCCTGTACCCCTACAAAAGGCCACACCCCGAGCGCATCTTCATTGTCCTTCTAGCTATAGCAGATCAAGCTGTGTTGCCTTTACTGCTGTAGTGACCAAAAGGAAACTGATCGGTATGGCTTCCATGGCTGCTGTTGGGTTATTAGCCTCTGCACCACCCCCAAACCCGCCACCACCACCACCTCACCAAGGGCCTGCAGAGAGATATATGGGTGAGGATGTAGAGATTGAAGAAGAAGAGGAGGAAGAGAATGAAGTGGAGGAACTCCGCACTAGGAGCACTCAGCGGGAGTCGTGGGTGTGGCGGCTGTTTTCCGTTTATGGGACCGTACCAAAAGCACGTGCAAACCTGGTGAAGTGTAACCAGTGCGAGGTGGTGTTGAGTCGCGGGAGATTTGGAGCATGAAGTTTTGGTACAACAACCATGAAGCGACACCTCACTTCGTTCCACAATGCGGACATTTGCAAGGTGGTTCCATGTGAAGAGCGCAGTCGTTTGAGTTCCTCCAAAGCATCCTCGCTATCCGATCCTCCCACCACAAGAGACACTCCTGTGGGGAAGCGCCTCCCTCCAGCTGCTTCAAAAGCCATTCGCAATGCTGTGGACCCTTACCTTTCAAAGGTGACAGTAGTGTGCATGCATTGTGACGCAGTACTCTGCAGGGAGGAGAGTTTTCGAAGTGCTTTTGAGGCTGCAGTCACCGAGCACCAGAAGATCTGCTCCTTACCTAAATAAAGCTCACCCTTAATATTTCTCTGTTCAGTTGCCCTTTCTTATCCCCGTGGCTGGTGTCCCTTCCTTACCCTCCTTTTGCCTCTTCTCCTAGTGTGTCGAGTGCTGTTAATCAATGAACGTAAAAACAGCAAAAATTACAGAAAAGGCTCTTTTCAGAGCCGCCTTTCTCAGTATAACAATAAAACTATGAAGTGACGTCCGTAGACCCCTGCAGAGTTCTGCAAACGTTCACGGACAGTCGTACAAGGAAAAGGGGAGGGTGCAAGTGGAGCAAACGCAATAAAGTGTACGTTGGGAGTAAGTGGCGGCTCTGAAAAGAGCCTTTTGGTGGTGTGTTGTGTGGGCCAAAAACAGTGGATTTGGGAAAAATCTGGATTGTCAGATAGGTTAGTGTGATTGCAAAAGAGGTTGCAATGCATTTTGTAAATTGTGAAGAAAAATCTGATTGCCTGCATATGTGAGGAGGACTCCATCTCTGCGGAAAATGAAAGTGCTGCAAAACAAAATGTTTTCATTGTGGAAAGAGGACATGCCAACATCTCTTAAAAAGGCACACACAGCCTTATTCACATTGTGTCTCGCTTTCTCCATTTGTGGACCACATGCAGACGAACACAGCCATATTTGTTTTTGGGCAATACGGGAAAAAAGTATTTGACAATTTGGAAACATGTCCATGTGCTTCGCGAGTCCTTCCTTCATGGCAAATTGCAAAGAAATTCCAGATACATGGCCTAAACTGTTTCCTCCACAATGAATGATCAGTATATCTGGAGGACGCTCTGTCTGTAAAGTAACACAAAGAGGTACCAAGTCCAGCCATCTCATGCCACGCACGCCATGCCAGTGCACTTCCGCATGTGGAAATCCGAGATTTGTAGATAAACTGTGGCTTTCTGCATGCACCTTCAACCAATGTATCCATGAGTCTCCCACAATCCAGATAATCTGTTTTCTAGCATGGAAAGCCATGGATGTGTGGTGTCCTGTGAGGGAGAAGACAGTTTTACTAAAGTACGTCGGTCAGAACACACCTACTGAACTTTATGGACCAATCCCTAGCTCCGCTCATTCTCATTTACATGCGGCTGCACCCTTGAATCCCTGGTGGTGATATGTGCTGGCTGTTAACTACCGCCATGTTTGCGGACATGTACAGGATCAGAGCGTGATGACGGTGCATTAAAGTACTATTCCCCTTTTTCCCCTTTAAGGTAGGCTCTGAAAAGAGCCATTTTTTTTTTATTTTTGGCCAGATACCGTACAGACATCTGGTATTTTATGTATTTTTTGTATTTTATATCCTTGCTTTACTCTTGCAAACATTACACAACCTTCTCTAAAGCAAGCCTTATGTTCCAAAAAAACATCGCATTTCCCAAAGAAGATAGCGCAACACCATCTCCTTCAAAGTAATGCGCATTGCTTGGAGCAATGTTATTGTGGCTACAAAAAAACATACCAACTCGTAGCATGAATGCACACATGCCGTGATTGATGATACACCTCCCAATGCTTTGATCTGGACAGAAAACAGAAGTGTTGTTCCATTGTACTCTCGGGAGTAAAGCAGAAAAAATTACTTTCGTTGTTGGGAAGATGGTCATGAGTGCTTCAACCAACTGTGCCAAATCTGCCAACAAAGTACGTGAAGTCAGGTATCCCAAGTGGCAAGCACCGTAGTGCAAAATTACCACATGAGGACTGGTCATTGTACGCATATCTCTACAAACTTGATGAATTGCCGCAGCATTGGCATCAGTGTCAGCGCTCCACACCACCTCCACTCCTCGCACATCAAAATGGTGTGCCACATGCCTACTCTCGGCATATTGTTGTAAGCCTTGCACAAAAATGTCTCCAAGCATCAAAACCCTGCCCTCTCCACCTCTGCCATTTTCAGTGTGCGTACAGTCTTTCAACACAAAAGAGTAATGTGAACATCTGATTGGCTGATGCCTACAGTCGTCTTTCCATGCAGGATTTGCTGTAGAAACCCATATGTGACACGCCCCACCAGCGGACAAGCATTGCCTACGTGCGGCACATAACTCTTACCCAGTCCTTCCACCCTTTCTACAGCGGTACCAAAGCGAGTCCCTCATTGGACACAACTAAGTGGGCGCACAATCATCCACCAATCACATAGAACATCACTAATTTTAACTCCCTCATCAACATTGCGCACTTCAAAATGACTGTTGATGATATTTAATGGAAATCGCATACCATTACAAAGCACATACTTCACAAGATACTGTGCAAGGATTGCGAATTTCTACGCACAGCTCCATACATGTCCACATGCATCAGTATAGAGTACAGGTATGTTTATTTTAATCAGAGTACATGTGGAAGCCTTATGATTTAAAATAGACAAAATAATGATGGTAAATGTCCTTAGGGAATACATAACAACGCTCCCCCTTTAAAGTGCAACATTGCCTATTTGTCATTCACAAATCGTACGACTGCTTACTGTCTTCCGCATAACCTGTACATACGTTGCAAGCATGCCTATTTAGGCATAGCTCTCAACTATTTTTGTCTTAAAGGCGGGTGAAATCACCCAATTTTGTTTTTGGCGGGTGAGACGCCCAGTGGAATGAATGGGCATGCAGGAGGCTTGGCGGGTGAGTCTGCCCTTTACAAGGCGGGTGACACCTGCCAAAAGCATGTGAGTTGAGAACTATGATTTAGGGCAGACCTCAATTTTGTATGTGAAAATGTCGGAGTTCTGTACTCTGTACTGCCTACAGTAATGCTATTTGCAATGTAATCGTATGAGAATAGTAAGCGCTCCCGATTGTAGTGGTGACATGTCATTCTGACGGTCTCCCGATTTTTCGACATCGTGCTTTTCATTAACAAGTACAAAATGATTTCCCTTCTAGTACTTTGCCCTATCACTTACAAACCTCTCTCCTATGCATCGTACACTTTGTAAAGAACAAGGCATTTCCAAAACCTTAAAAAATGTAGTTATTTTGAAGGACTTTCAAGTACCATATTGAAAGTAGTATGCAAAGACTGCACAGAGTGAAGTGAAATGTGCACGTGGACTGGGTTGAAATATGAAAGTTCAATCCTCTGACAAAAGAAGCACAAGTAATCTCTGCAGTATCATGACTGCTGCAAACACACAAAGTAATTGATATTGTTTTTTTAATTCACAGTGAAGACTACTCTCCTGCAGACGACATATATGAAGAAACCTGGTCATCTTGCAGACAAAAGTAAGTACAGTACAACCTTTATATTGTAACTACTCCTTAAAGAGCATGCGTGGGTTATTTGTTTATTTTGGGCACCAAAGCAAGCATTGATTTGTAAACCATTCTACCTACAAATATCCATTTATTGAACAAAGAATAACAGGCAGAATGGCTGACAAATCCCTTTGTGTTTGGTACTGAAATAACATAGGTAATCCTTAGAAGGTTAGATTGTGAAAAGAAGTTGCTGTAGAAAGTTTTTGGCATTTCGGTTATTGTTAATGGTTCTCGTCACAAGTAGGCCACTTTGTACTCTCATCTGAAGTGCATTGAAGAGGTATACAAACAGTAAAGTAGCCTTACCAAATGATAGTTAGAGGTCACTGTACGTTGACACACCATGCCAAAGAGCTTCCCAATCAAACTTATGCACACATGCACACTGCACACATACATTGGACAACAGACCAAAGTATATATCTTTCTTCAACAGACACCAAATAATGCCTACCAAAAAGCAACTCTGTAGAAAGGAACACAGAATTAGAGCAAATAAAAACAAAGGTGCCCAATGTAAGCATCCACCTGTTGTACAGTTAGTAGAGAATCTTGGCACAAACCAGCTAATGCAGTTGGGTAACATAATAAAGGAAGTCTCAACTACCGAAACTGTACCAAAAAGTGTCACAAAACACAGAAATGTCAAAAAACGGCTGCCAGTAGAGCTAACAATGTTCCTAATAATCCTGATAGTGTAAGAAGAACCCATAGTAAAAAAAAGTATTTAGCAAAAATGTTTCGTCACAGAGTCCTTCAGAATCTACTAAGAGGACCAAAATCATCCTCACCCCTTAAAACGTATCGTAGAAAATGTATTCTACAAGCACTCATGGACAGTGCACTCCTTCTCAAAAGGAAGTTGTTCATATTAGTGGTAAATAGGATGAAAGCACTAACAAAACTAAGTACCAAACTACAAAAGAAACTCAGCAATAAACGGAATGTGAACAAAAATAATTTTTTGCATGTTTGTGGTGGTGAATGGAGTCACACAAGAACCACAGAGCCATATTTTAATTAAGAAGCATACAAACAAAATCAAACAAACAATTGCCATCCATAACAGTGGACGAGGGTATGAGAAAATCAATACTACCATCATGGAACAAGAAACACTGCTTACAAAACTATCTCCTGAAAACTCAGAATTACCTCTCAATTCAGCAGAACCACACCGTCCAGTATACAAATGGCCGTGCACATCAATGTGTGCCATTCCAAACAAAGATTTCAAATCTTTACGTCAGTTCCTCAATCAATATGTAAAAGGTAAAGACAAAAGTAAAATGAAAGTGCTGCAAAATATGGATATTTGTGCAGTGCGGAAAGATACAGGAATAAAAGGACATTCATTAGCCTCCATTTCTGGGCCTATTTGCAAAGGTACCTTCCATGATATCAAAAGAATATCAGTACATCATTCCAAAGTAAGAAATTTAGTGTATAAAATATACTATGCAAAAAGTCCAGCTTCAGAATTAGGCAATTTAAATACCACTCTTCTGCATGGTACACCCAAATACTTACAAGAAGAAATGGACCGTATTCAGAAAAAGTATTTTGGAAGTGAGAGCCACGTAGAAAATGCAACAGTTTTAGAAAACAGTAGCGACAATTCTGCACATAGCAACCTTCTATTACACACATACAGAAAAGAAATACTAAAATGTAAAAGGTCATCGGCTGAAGTACCAAACCATGTGTGTGTATGTTGCCGCAGGAACACAAAAAATGTGGACATAGCATACAAAATAGAAAACAATGAAGACTCTAAATGGTTTGAATTAGCTTTGTACCTTTTAGCTGAAAACAAATATGAAATAACTGAACGCCTAATATGTTGCAGTTACTGTACTGCAAAATTAGACAACAACCACACTCCTTCACGTACAATTACAAATAATTTGGAATTCTTTCCATTACCAAAAATCCTGCAACAGCTCAATTTGTATGAGAGCATAATAGTTCACCCATTTCAAGCAATTACACGCCTTCATCCAAAAACAGCAAAATTACCTTCCTCTGAATTGGTGAAAGGCATTTGTGGCAAAGTAGTTTACTTGCCATTAGATCTAACGGAAAATGTACACACTCTAGGAGTGGAACATTCAATAGAACATTCTTTAATAGTCTTGGTAAACGGAGTACCAACAAAGGACAAAAGAAATTGGCAACAATTAGTGGACTTACACAAAGTTAGACAAGCATTACAATATCTAAAAGACAATAATGAGTAGTACAAGGAAATAAATATTGATGAAAGCTTAAGGCAAACAACTGAAATAATTCAAGAGCCATAAGAAACTGGACAATTCGAACTTCTGGATCCATCTTCAGTATCCACTCTTTTAGACCATTACACAATTCATCCATTGCATTCCAATGAAAGCATAGCATAGATGATGCACTAGAAAGTTACCAAATGCAACAAACAAAAGGGTCACCAATGAGTATTTGGGAAAGAAGTTTTTCCACTGCTATTTCCTACTGGCAAAGGTGGAAGATATGATGATAGACCCACTCAGATTGGGGCATCAGAATACCGCTCATTACGAATGTATTCGCAAGATCCCAGATTTAGACAAAATGTTGAATAAATATTCCACCTACTCTACGAAAGTGAATTAGCAACACTATGTTATGGAGTTGCACACATTCTTAAATCTGGAACGCACTTTCAAAATATGTCAGCTACGCAGTTAATACAAAAAGTACAAGAAAAAGATGAGGTGTTACAATCAAGTATAACAAATTTGTTTGCAAACATGCGTGGTACAAAGGAATACTAGTTCAGATGGCACGGAGACGTGCATTGCATGATCAGAAACCTTGGACCACCAACTTGGTTTGTTACGCTAAGTTGTGCAGAATATGCATGGGAAGATTTACATGAGTTCCTACGCCTAGCAAACAGCAACAAAAACAACATAGATATATTAACACCTGGAGAACTTTGCTCTCTAAATCCAGTTAATGTCTCAAGATATTTCCATCATTGTTTCATTGCAATGCTACACTTTATTTGCAATAAAACTGTTCCTCCACTTGGAGATGTGCAACACTTCATTTGGAGAAAAGAATATCAAGCGATAGGAGCACCACATATTCACATGCTGTTATGGATCAAAGGTGCTCCGAAATTTGGGCACGACAGGGATAGCACTGTTTTGCAGTTTATCCAAAAATATGTCACATGTGAAATCCCTTCACAACAGACACATAGTGAGCTGCATGGGCAGATTTTACAATTTCAAAGACACAAATGTGGCAAATATTGTCACCGCAAATACAAAAACAAAGATAAATACTACACCAAATGCCGCTTTGGTTTCCCTAGACCAGTTACAGTAATAGGTGAAGTAAACAACTTCATGTCTTAAGTTTGACATAGTGTTAAAGGTAAATCACCTAAAAACACATATTACATAAAAAGAAGTGAAGAATCAAAATATATTAATGATTACAATGCAATCATTGCAGTATTATGGAATGCAAACATAGATGTGCAGTACATTGCAGACAATTCAACTGCTGTTGCACGATATGTTACAGCCTACTTAACAAAAGCAGAAAAACAGAGCTTCAAGACCTCTGGGATGAGCTAGCATCAGACAAAACATTATCACAGAAATTGTACAGCCTAGGCAGAAAAATGCTCTCTCATAGAGAATGTGGGGCCTATGAAGCAGCAGATCGTTTAACCGACACTGCTTTGTATGGAAAATCAGACAACATAGTATGGCTCAGTCTTGGTCCTGCAAAATCTAGAAAAAGAGTACTAAAATCATATGAGGACATAGAAACAATTGACAAAAATGATCCCAACAGCCAAGACATTCTAAAAAACAATTTACTAGACACATACTATCCGAACAGGAGTACCACTCTGGAAAGCATGTGTCTATACCACATAGCTCAAAACTTTGCATACAAAAATAATGTAAAACCCGATGAAAGCAAACGTCGATATAGAGTGACCGATTGTGAAGGGAGCTTAGTGAAACTTAACAAACAAAGCTTAATTAATTATGTGAAATTTAAAACACCTCAACAAAAAGAACTATATTACATGCCTCTGTTACAACTTTTCAAACCATGGAGAAAGGAGGAAGACATACTAGATAATTATGAGTGCTATGAAGATGCTTTCAAAGCAAATGAAAGCACTATCACCGATGTGAACTTTACGCAGTACAAAACAATGTTACACAATGAGCAACAACAGGAAGAAGAATTTCAGGCCCAACTAGATAAAGACTCTTCCGACAGTAGTCAGCCTTCTGTAACAGGAAGTCGAGAACCATTAGGACAACCACTAATAGCAAATGAGGCTGAATTAGCTATGGCAGAAGTAGAAAACACTATGTATCAGTATCAAGAAGATACAGAAGACTTAACTGTACAAAAGCAAACCTTAACAACGATCAGCGCACCATTTTTGAAGACGTAACAAAACAAATTGTACATGGTGTACAACACAAAAATAAAGAATGTACCTGCCAAAATTACAAACCTATACTGCTGTACGTCAGTGGTGAAGCTGGATCAGGGAAAACATTCTTAATCAAAATCATCAGCAAGTTCCCTCAACAATTGACAAACAACAAACTGTCAGCTGTTGTAACAGCCCCACAGGTATGGATGCCTACAACATAGGCGGTGTGACTTTACACCAATTACTACTGCTTCCAATAGAGCATCAAAATAAATTAGACTACTACAAACTTTCTGCAGAAGCTGCAATGGAATTATATAGAGTATTGAAACAAATGAAAATGCTACTAATAGATGAAGTGAGCATGGTCTTCAACCTAATGTTGGCTTTGATTCATCTCAGATTGCAAGAAGTACTTAAAAATAATAACGAAGAACTCTTTGCAGGGAAACACATTATCGTTTTCAGAGATCTTCTACAATTGACACCAGTGAAAGGTGAACCGATTTTTAAAACCTTAGGCTACAAACTCTGCCGGAAAACTCTTGGTAGCATAGGTAATGTTAACCTTTGGCAACATTTCCAATACAGAGAATTAACTGAGAACATGCGCCAATCTGCAGATCTCACTTATGCCAACATCTTAAAAAGTATTTCGAGTTGGTGTATTATCGCAAGAAGCACAAGCTGTATTGAAAAACCGACATATACATGCACTTTATGGCGATAATGCATGTGCAACTGATGTTATGGAACAAATAGCGCACAAAAATGTCAATTGTATGGCCTTAATGCCAACTCTTGCAAGCTGTTTCAAATTCAATGAAACAATGTAAAAGAAAGAAATGCAAGCAATAATAGAAATTAGCGCCACAGACAAACTAGACGTACATGGTATGACAGTACCCATGTGTGAGCAAGCCACAACAAGACTAAATAGAAAATTCAATCTCCAACACAGCTGGGTTGGAAAAAATATTGAATTTATCATTAAATTGTAGAGTAATGCTTAAACGTAACCTTGACGTAGAGCAAGGGCTAGTTAATGGAGCACTGGGCAAAGTTGTTGGCTTTCAATCATACCCACGTGATAGCAACATTCAGTTTGTAAATATTCGCTTTGATAAAGTTTCAGAAGTGAAAAGGATAGGGCGCTCAATTGCTCGATTCCTTCTGTTCAAAGACATGTATGTACGTAGAGAGCCATTTTCTCTAACTCTTCCATATGCAGTTACCATTCATAAATCCCAAGGTCTTACCCTAGAGAAAGCATTGATAGATATAGGAAACACAGTGTTTAAGGAAGGCATGAGCTACGTAGCATTATCACGCTTACGTACACATGACGGTCTATTGCTAATAAACTTTGATTCAAGTAAAGTCAAAGCTGATATTCCTTGCATTCTGGAATACAATAGATTGCATTCCCTGTACACCCCTCATCTGAAACAATACCCTGTTCCAGATAAAGTGAAATGTGGTAAAAGAAAAGTAAGTGAAACAGAAATGCAACAGAATTCAACAGCAAATTCCGCAAAGAAAATAAAAGAAGGTAAAGTTTCATCAATTGCCGCAAACATAGAAGAACCTATTAGGGAATGTAAACCAGGCACGTCTGCAAAGAAGCAAAAGAAAAACCGAAAAATGCACTCAGATACAGAACATGCTGGCCCATTCAAATTTACAAATGAAAGTGGGGTAAGTTGCTATGCAAATGTAGCAATCAATATTATATTTCAATTGCAACCAATTGTTAACAATATTTACCTGCACAGTACAGACCAATTGTGTTTGCAAATGTTAGTGCTGCATAGAAATGCAACAAGCAATCCTGACAACACATACAGTGTTCATGGAGTAAGGCAACAATTGGATGACTGTGCTGGAATGGTGAGATTCACTATGAACTCACAAGAACAGGGAAGTGTGACCGCAGAGCGAACATAGATATCACTAATTATTTCAGACCTTCTTTTTCATAATTATAAAGAAACATACTGCACGTTTGGTTACCAAATTTACAAAAGCACGCTTTCTGGACCAAGCCCCTGTACCTGCCACCTGACGCAGATTTCGTCAAAATCCATCCAGCGGTTTCACCTGTATCCGTGCGCAAAGTTTTTCCCCCATTCAGACTATGGAAAAAAAAGACGTTTTGGGACCCCCCCTATAACTCCGCTCCCCCTGGACGAATCATCACCAAACTTTACAAAAAAATGCAGAGTGGCCCATATACTTTTTTTTTGCAAAGTTTGGTGAGGATTCGTCCAGGGGGAGCGGAGTTATAAGCCGCCCAAAAAGTGCTCTTCCTATGGCAACAGCAACTTAACCATAACTACATGGCCACTACCGTGGCCATGTAATATATATGTGTGTGTAAACATTGGCATCTTCTGAAACGAGATCAGGACATCAGTCCACACTTGTCAACAAATGCCACTGTGACTTATAGAAAACCACCTTCTATACAAATTAAACTATCACCTAGTATGTTCCTATCACCTAAACAAAGTACCAACACCTGGCTAACTACCAAAATATCAGGTTTCTATACCTGCGCTAAATGTAAAGCATGTCGTCATGGAATAAACATGAAAATGTTCTCACATCCTCGAATGAAGAAAGATGTCAAAATCAAACAAGATCTGAGATGCTTTACACAATTTGTTATCTATGTGATTACTTGTGCCTGCAATTTATGGTATGTTGGTAGCACCACGCTGGAAGCCAGGCTAAGAATATTGCAACATCTACGTGCAATCAAAAATCATGATATGTCCTACCCACTTGCAAAACACTTTGAAGAGGTTCATCAAAATGACATCAGTTCTTTTAAGTATTTAATTATTGACTCAGTAAAAATTCACCCAAGAGGAGGGGATAGACTGCGAACCCTTAGACAAATGGAATCTAGATATATAGTAGATTTTAATACCAAGTATCCGGGAGGTCACAATCGTGACGAAGAATTATATGCATTTCTGGGATCTTGAAAATTCTAAGACTCCAAACTTTAAATCATTGGTAGACCTGAGCCTGTCCTAATTTTTCCAAATACTCTGCATTTTTGTATATTTGGTGTGCATGCACAATGAAATAAGGTTTTTAGGAAATTATGTTTGATTTGGACGTCTGTGCATCTTCATGCGTTTTTTTCTGCAAGTACTTTTTACTTTTATTTTGTGTTTTTTATATCACAAAAAAATTTAAATCAATAATTCAGCAAAGGGAGAGGATGTTTTATTTTCATTGAGTGTTGCTTTTATCAATATGTAAAGTGCATTTATCATCCAATTGTCAATCGCATCACAAGCCTCCCCAAAACAATGTTTATCAATTGCAGGATTGCTTTGAATGTAACTGATGGGATTGAGGTATGGGAGAGGGCAATAATTTGAATGTTAAAAATACTATGTTCCATATCTACTAAAAACGTTAGGCATAAAACACTGGCATATGAATGTGACATCCAGCACTATGCACTTTAATCTCTAGTTGTAGGTTTCATTTCTCATCAAGTGATATATTCATACATTGTGGATCATATTATATTTTAAATTGTATTTGAATTATAAGGTGTGATTTGAACACACAACATCAAGCACTTTAACCTTTTAGATATGTCCTTATAACAATTTGAAAAGGCAACATTTATTCTTGTATTTGCATTAGTTACCTTTTACCACGTTATCTAATATACAGGTTGGCCAAGTTACAATATATAGGCGCCCGCAAGGGTAACACACTGCCTTTGTGTCTGTACCAGACCAACCTGTGTGTTTTATTATGAATATTCACAAGATATATTATGGACTCCATGTTTTCCTTAGTATATTTATGTGCAGTTGAATTGACCGGTGTATGATAGGAACATACCACCGAGGCACCCGCAAGGGTTACATACAGCCTCAAGTTACAGCACATAGGCGCCCGCAAGGGTAACACACTGCCCATTTGTGCTGTACTAGATCAACTTATGTGCTTTAGTATAAATACTTTTGATACTTTTGATATATATTAAGGATTGTTTATGCCCCCCTTTTTAGCGTTTCTTAGCGTTTTTCAGCGTTTTTTAGCGAATTTTTGTGGAGTTGATGCGATCTAAGTATGATAGAACATACCATAGACTTGTGGTTTTGCAATATGTACTTTATATTATGCACTTTATTGATAGCACTCAGCACTTTGTCAATCAATATTCCTTTAATGTTTACATAGCACATAGCACTTTATTACCTATGAAATATCTGCAATTTTAATGTTGGTGTCTGCAACATGTACTTTGTAAACTTTTTTGACACCACATTTCAGTTCATGCTAAGACACTGCGTCGGCCCACGAGGGCTGAAAAAATAAGCCTAGTACAATAGAAGACGATGTATAATCGTTTCTTTTATTTTGTTGACATTGGCGAACACTAGGATGGAAAATATAGCATTTTAAACCAGTAATTCCGTGCAAATTGTCCACCCCCAACCCACATGGGCTAATTGGTTTTTTTATGACAAAAGTGTTTTGAATTACTATAGTGTCTTTAAAACAATGTGTCTCTCATGAATGCACTGAAATGGGTGGTCATGCAGTTCCAACATGGTTGCATTCCTGTCTACCAATTGTTACTCTATTTAAGTGCTAAACACTAAAAATGGACTTATACACTTTCTTCTATAACACTAAAGTCCTCTCTCTCTGTCACATACCAGACGAAGCCCGAGTAGGGTGAAACGCGTTGTTCCTTTCTTGCATCCAAGACCGTTGCTGCCTCCTTTGTCCATGCATTTCAATTAATAAAGGATGGTACACAAGCCTGTGTGTGGATTTGTTGGAGATATCCAGTCTTTCTTTACTATTACAGCCGGAGTGCCGATGTAACCCGGATTGGTTTCTAATCCACCTTTTTTTATATATATATATATATGTATATATATATATATACCTTAGTTGCACAACACATCAACTGAGGACTTCCGCCACATGCCCTACCTGGATTGCCCTCTGGCTTCCGTCCATCCTACAGACAGGGACCAGGAAGCAGGGGGACATGTCAATCAAACACCTCAGCCTGCCTGGTTCCTGACATGCGTGGTGGAGCTTGAGCTCCACCAGCTCTACACCCCAGGTCCTCACAACGCACAGGGAGGCTCACGAGTGACCCTATACATATTTTTATATATATATTATTGGGAATTTGTAAAATGCTTATACATCAAGAAATTGTGTTTCAAAGCGGTACCCACTGGGCAAAGGGAAGGGAACAAGCTTACAATACAAGACAATGGAATAAAATTAGTGATGAGCAAAAGATAAAGGCGGTCCTACTAGGCCTTATGAACATTCGAAGCATCCAAGTGCAGAGAGAGAGAAGGGACAGGGTAAGGGGCTAAGTGCTAGATGTTCCACATAGCGGGAAGTGCCAGAGAGCCAGTTGCAAGGGCAACAGGTAAGTGCCAAACAGTGACCACTAGGTAGAAGAAGGGTCACCCGCCAATACAATAAGTGCAAGCCTGTGAGACAACACAGGCCAGTGAGTGCCTGAAGGCAAGTGCTGGAGGAGGACGGATGCTACAGGCAATTGGACAGAAGGCCAGGACCCAGAAAGACACTTAAAGGCCCAGACCACCAATCACAGGGATTGAGGAGTTTAGCAGGGAAGGAAGAGAGGGAAGGAGGAGGAAAAGAGGAAAGTCTTGAGGAGCTTGCGGAACTTGAGGAGATGCGGCTCAAGACAGAGAGGGAGGGGCAGGCTGTTCCAGAGGAGGGAACCAGCCGAGGAAAGAGAACAGCCACCCGCTTGCTGCTTAGAGAAGCGCTTGACAAACAGAGAGTTGGAGCCGGAGGATCGGAAGGAACTGGAAGGAGAGTATTTGGTGAGAGCAAGTTGCAGATACCGTGGTCCATTGCACGAGCCAGCCGTATGGATGATGCAGAGGGATTTGAATTTGATCCTTGCACCAACCGGGAGCCAGTAGAGAGATTTTAGGGCTGAAAAGATACAATCCCTGCAGCCCTATTCTGGATTAGCTGGAGGGGGCAGAGAGAAGAAGAAGGTAGATTATGAAGGAGGCTGTTGCAATAATCCTGCATGGAGAGTACCAGAGCACTGGAGATGTTGAGCTTCTAGGGAAAAGTGAGGAAAGGGAGGATGCCTCTGAGGAGGTGGAGTTGGAAGTGGGCCTTCTTGGCAAGGTCCAAGATGTGAGGAATGAAAGAGAGAGAGGAGTCGAAGATAACTTACAGGTTTCAGGATTCAGTGGAAGGAGAGAGGGGGAGAGCCCAAAGAGGGAGGATAGAGTGAAGGGAGAAAAGAGGGGACAGGAGTCCAGATAGGAAGGATCTCAGTCTTGCTGGCATTGAGACAGAGATCACTGGAGGTGCACCAAGACTGGATAGCGGACAGGCAATCAGGAATGACAGAGGAAGTAGGAAGAGATGCAGGGGGTAGTTTGAAGAAGAGTTGGGTGTCATCTGCATAACACTGGAAGCTTGGGGAGAAAATGGCGATAAGGTGAGCAAGAGGGGCGAGATAGATGTTAAAGAGCCAAAGCGAAAGGGTAGAGCCCTGGGGAACACGGCAAGTGGAGCTAGAGGTGGGTGAGGAGAAAGAACCCAGGATAACCTGGCAGGGACGGTCATTGTGGAAGGAGGTCAAACAGTCCAGTGCCTGCTCTGAGATACCAAGGGCATCATGGAGCCGCTTTATGAGGATGGAGTGGTTGACCATGTCAAAAGCAGATTAGAGATCGGGTAGAATGAGAACAGAGGGTGAGTTAGAGTCAACAGATGCAAGTAGTTCTTCACGGGTGTTCAGGAAAGCAGTTCTGTGCTTCTGGATGCTCAGAATCCAGATTGATGGTCATGCAGGCAACCAATGAGCTAAGTATGCTAGGTTAGTTGGGGGAAGACCAACTTCTCCAGATGTTTCCCAAGGAAGGGAGTGATAGAAATGGGGCGGTAGTTAGCCGGACGCGAGGGGTCGGCAGAAGGCTTTTTCAGAAGGGGGTGCTGCACAAGGGAGTGCCTGAGGGAAGTGGAGAAAGACTCAATAGCAAAATAATGATTACAGAAGTCAGCGAGTGCAGAGGCAAGGGAGACAATTTTGTCCTTAATAGTTCTGGTAGAACGGCAGGAGACCTGTTTGGAAGAGACCTTTATAGAGCGGACAACTCTAGTGACCTTGTCCGATATGATAGGAGAGAAGGAAGAAAAAGTGGATATGGGAGGAGGAAGGGCCAAGGGTGACAGGGGGCTGGCAGAAGGGGGGGGTAAGGAGAGGAAGAGAGAGAACTCAGGATGTCCTGAGTTTTAGCAGTGGAGTGGATGGCCAGTGCAGTGCAGATGGCCTGGGTAGGAAGAGGAGAGGCAGATACTACAGATAAATTGGCTAGTTCCTTGCAGATTTAAAAGAGTTCAGCCATGTTGTTAGACGCTCCAGAGACGCAGGCCTGGATGTGAGCCCTCTTCTTGGAGCGAATGGAGAGACAATATTGCCTTTGGAGAAGGCGACAGGCCAATTTATCAGAGGATGAGCTTGAGGTTTGCCACTTCCGTTCAGCAGCTCTGCACTTACGTTTCAGAGCTGCTAGATCAGAATCGTACCAAGTGTTATGCTTGGAGACAGGTTTCAGGTTGATCCTCATGACAGGGGCAAGAATGTCGAGAGTGTTTGTGATAGCGAGATGGAGATTGAGAGCAGAGTCCGTAGTTGAGTTGGCAGTGGGAGGAGGGTAGAGATGAAGGTAGAAGCGAAGGCAGCAACTGACACTCGTTTCATCGGACGGATGTCCACAAACAATGCAAAGGGTCTTAAATTTACAGTGTTTCCCTACGGCATAAATTGGGCCAGTTGTGACACAGTTGAAGGGCAACAGCTGCCAGACAAAATAAAGTGGCGAATCTTAGAAATCTTATGAACAGAAAAGAGCCTATGACATTACAATGGGACTGTGTATGCAGTAGATCAGCTAATGGAAGCATAGGAGCGGAACGTTCCTTAGCTACCAGGGATAATTTGCGGACAGAGCAGGAAGCCATTGTGATGTGATCTGCATAGCATTGGGCTTTGTCTGCTTTAACAACAGCCTGATAGTCCAAAAGTCTGTTTGGTATCTGGAGCATATTCCAGACGCCATTTACGGTCTGCTGGACGACAACCTTGTTTCAGTGCCCTAAACCCAGGGTCGAACCACGGGGCCGATGGTTTTGAACGGCACACTGAAAGTTTAACAGGGTCCAAGGCATCAGCAGTGCTGACCATATCATTAATCAGTGCAGAGCAGGCATCATGTTTATCAACTAGACTCCTCTGATGAGTCCGGAAAAGCAACTTATCAGCAATGAAGGCTGAGCTCATACTACTCCAATTGCGTCTCATTTGGGAAGATTTCTGCACCCCACGGGCTGGATCCCAAATGGGATTGTAAACGGAAGCAGATAGTTATCAGACCATAGGACAGGAAGGGGATTTCATCTTTTCCTTCCCCTTGTTCCACCATAAACCCCTGCAGCAGTCGCCTAATGACTCCTGAAGGGCTACGGGATTAGCAAGGGGTGTAACTCTATCCCTGAATGTGTCCATATGATGTTGCTGACGCGGTGGGAGCAGAAACGGGAGAGGTCAGCAGAAGAAGCAGTAGCTGTCTGCAATTGTCAGAGCCCGACACTGGAGGAGAAGGCACGTGACCTCTTCCAGCTAAGTGAGTGTGAGGATGTGGGTGGGTACATAGTTGAGGGGAAGCACCTGAACATGTGAAGCTATACTTCGTCCTAAAATGTATGAAGCATTTACTGGCTCTAGATGTCATTACTGAGGCTTTCGAGGCTGCACATGGCATCTGATGGTAGCACATGTGAGATTGTATCTTGCATATGGTGTCCATACCAGACATACGATGCATTAACTGGCATAACAAAAGCCACAAAGGGCACCCAGTGCTGCTCCCTGTGATGGCTACACGCCATAAGAGGCATTAACAGACATTAGATGGCAAACTATGGCATTTTAGGCTACAACCAGGATATGATGCCAGCACCTCCACATGTGATTACTCATATAATGCCTATAACAGGTATATGAGAACTGCCAGAAAGCCGTATTGAATTTGACCATTGAAAGTTGAGTCCTCAGAGAGCTTTTTCTCCTTCATTTTATGGTTATCATCTTCTAATGATCAGCATATATTCATTTTATTTAGGTGTATTTCGTCACCCAAATCTAATATTAATTTTCATTTTTCCTATGAAGATATTAAGGATCTGTGCTTATTGCTAATAAATGATATATCATTTCTTCATGTGCTTTTTGTAATGCATAATACACCTTTTTTTTATTTCAGGATTTCAGGGCCTTTGCTTTGAGTACTGAACCTAGCTAACACCTTCCTCTGACTCATTGACTGGCTGCCTGGTTCCCTCTGAGTGCTACAGGGATACAGGGCTCCAGGGCTCCAGCCCCCCCCCCCGCACAGCCCCCACCACCCATTCCCAGCGCTTACCTGCATTCCCTTAGAACGTGCACCTCCCCTTTTCACCCTTTTCCCTTCCAACCCTAGGGCTTGGTTTTCACAGACCATGCCCGCGTCACCCTCCCCTCCCCTCCCCTCCTCTCTCTCGCCCTTCTTGTTCTGCGCTTGCACGATCCGAATGTCACAAGGCATATTAGGACCATTATTGTATCTTTCTCCCTTGTCCCCCCCCCTTTTTTTGTCTAGTGGCGCCTTGAAGCATTATTTGTTGTATAGGCGCCTTACAAATATCCAATCATTTTTTATTTTTTTTTAAGCAGCTTGGCCACGATTTCATTTGAAATAAGTATATATTTATTTTAGATATTTAGTTGTCAAATGTGTTTTTGAAATAATTGTATTTTTTTCTATGTTTGTTTAAAATCCGATTAATTGACAGGTACACCCTTGTTGTGCTGTATTTTAAGTTCTATCTGTACATAATTTTAAAATCCGATATATGAATGCTAATATTTTTTTGCATTTTTACATGTGCACTTTGATGGAACAGTTTGCCAAATACAGTAAAGAATTAAGACCAGGTATAAGAGTTATTAACTCACATTCATGGCATGACGGATGCATGTTACCCTGCACTTGTCATATGATGGTAGCACCAGCACACATGAGGATGTACCTTGCAGGTGGTGACTATACCAGGCATGTGATGCAGCAGTGTCAACAAATGGCAATCCGCAGGCATTTGTGACTGCACTTGGAATATGGTGCCAGCATCTGGATACGTAAGATGTATATTTTAACTATATCTAGCAAGGGAGAGCATAACTGGCATAGCAGGGCAATAACCCCTGCAGCCGTCCATTTGCCTTTACTCCCAATTATCTTTGTGCATGCACACAGTTTTTATCCCCCATGAATTGGCATGACACAAGATTTCAATTGGCAAAACTGGCCGCAGTTTTATTTCCATGACAACAGAAGTATTTGTACACAATAGTGACCTCATTCCGTACGTGTGGCGCATGCTTGCCGGATTTCCTTAGCTTCCCCCTATACTTGGTATAGTAGGCCCCCAACTCCGCCGACCCATTGTACCTGTTCCTATCCTGCCCGTGCAGGGGTCCGTGGGTGGGGAGAGCGCCGTTTGTTTTGGGGGGGAAGCTGAGCCTTATTTGTTCCTACCAGACGCCCCCGCCGTTTAGGCCCCCAAGAGGCGCTGGTCCAGAAGGGCGAAGACCCATTCCGTTTCCTTCTGGCTCGTCCGGAGTCTATCATTTGTGCTTGGTTGCCCAAACACCGCCAACTTGTCATCCTCTGACCTGGGCGCCCTGCGACAGCGATGCCCAAGTGTCCTCCTCCTTGTATTTCGTGGGTGGGTGGGCGGAAAACGAAATTCCTTGCACTTGTCAGGTAGCGGCGACCGGGTCCCAGTGCAAGAGCGAGATGCCTGGGTCCCGGTCCCGCCTGCTTATATCCCGCAAGCCCCGCCCCTTTCCCTTTGTTTCCCCTTCGCGGGCTTTTGGACCATTCGGCTTTTGGCGCCGTTCTGCCCCTTTGTCCTTTGCCCTTCCGGGTGAGGGTCCCCGCTCCCGGCGGCATGACCCCGCAGGGGTTACCCTGCTGCCTCCTCCATTTTTGAGGACGTTTTTCCGTCGTCAGCTCCAGACCCAGTTATAGGAGGTTACACTTACCACAGGTTGGCAGCACCTGGTAATACGGGGCTCTATTCGGCATATAACGTCTCTGCTTGGTGTTTGAAGTTCTAGCTGGCATACGATAGTAGTAACCGGCCATCATGGGTTTGTACCAGCATCTGCGAGCAGTACATTTTCATCTTGAAACAGTGTCAACCCACTGATTCATTAGGCGCTATCAGCAATTTATTTATAGGAAGAAATCCCCAAACGGTCAAAGTACTTATTTTTAAATTATGTTTGCCTTATGTTCCTCCATTTACATCTGTTTGTGTGTGTTCAATGAATCCCAAATCGCATGGCTTAATCATGGTTTCCATCAAATGTTTCAAGCATAGCGCCACCTTAATGCTGGATATCAGATGCTCTAAACAAAAGCAAACTAGACAATCCTTAGTTTAACCTCAACTCTCCTCATATGCTGCGCACATAACACTTTCCCATCTATCCATGTAGAAAACACAAGTCAAGCAAGACTTTTCACTGTACACTCACCTAAGCGGGCGTGATTGCTACTCACACCCCGAGGTTCGTCCGTGGTGCAGGCAGTTTACAAACAAGAAACACTACATAGTAAATAGAAAAGGGGCGCAGTCCTTTTTTTGTTTCTATGGTTGTGGAAGCCACGGGTGGGAGAATCACCGGACCGGAGCACAAAGCTCTGATACAGCCGGTAAGTGGGGAAGATGGGTGGGTTGGGGAAAGGGTGTAGGATGTCTAGGAGGAGTAGGGGAGGGTAGAGGCATGAGAAAACAACAAGGAGAGGCTCCCTGTTTCCTCTCCACAATCAAGATGGCGCCACCCCGGTAAGGGCCTTGGGTGGCTGGAAAATACGGGCGGTACACTGTGTGTTCTCACTCGCGTTTATAGCCAACAGATTGGCTGGGCGCCCCGCCCTGCATGTGAATATACTTTCTTCCTGTTAAATCCACCTATACTGTGAAACATTTGTCTGTGATTACTGTCTCTTTCTTATTTTCACTGCATGATTGCATTCTCAGCTGGGTGCTTTATCCTAAAATTCTCCATTGTGATCGGTGTTGATATAAATTGTGACAACCTTTGTTACGCTGCAATGCTTATGCTTGTATTTTTACTAACAATTTTCACCCATGTAGACAACTACACAGGTGCTAATGGCGATACGCCTCTCAGTGACGGACCCACCCTGTAGGTAACGGCCCACCACCCTCGTTAAGGGACCCTCGGGTTGCAGTTAAATTGAAATCTGTTTCAATTTACAGCCAGAATGACCTCTCAGCCTGGACGGACTCTAGCTGGCCTCATATTTACCAGAGGAAGATGAACGAGGTCTTGCTAACACTAAGAAGTTATGTCTTCTTGCACCCCATCACCTCCTGATATTTGGAAAATGTGTCAAGTTGTCATCACAGGTTAAATACTTAGATGTTCTAGTTGATAAAGGTCCAGGCCATTCACAAGGGATGCTATTTTAATATCAGGTGTCTACCTCTGATGTGTCCATTCATGACACTGACTAGTGTGCATTTGTAGTAGGAGCCTTACTAACTTGTTTCTTAAACTATTGTGATACACTCCTGTGGGGTACGCTAATTAAATGTATAAGCAGACTCTAGGTGGCTCAAAACAGACTGATTTCTGGACATAGGAGAAGTGGTCATATCCAAGCTGCTTGCATGGACCTGCTGTGGCTTCTATTAGAGTAGGTAGTTCAGCTTTCAGCTGAAAATTATCTGCATCATCTTCGAAAGCATCTGTGGGGTGCTCCTGCCTATCTATTTTTTTTTTTAAATAAACGTTATTTAATTTTTGGTCACATGACAATACAGGGTAGCACAATAGATGCAACAGAAAATATCCAGTGAGACAGTTTCCTGAATCTGCCCCCCAAAAAAGGATAGGAAACAATGATACACAGGGGGCAGTAGTGGGCATCGACCTTGTAAGCTCCAGTTGTTAACTCCTAACAAAACACTAAAAGTCTTTCGTCCCACATCAATTCAGAGGCCAAACATGCTTGGAGTTGTGGTCCCTACGATGCTACTGTGCTTTCCTCTCCCTGGAGCTCCAGATCCCCAGCCCCGCCTGTCAGGCTTCCCACCCTCAACTGATCACAGCAGACACAGATTTCACATAATACGAGGTCTGAATAGGTGAGCCTCTCTGTACTTAACATGTTCAATGAATGGGGATCAGGTACGCATGTATTTGGGGATAGTGTTTGTCATAAGCGCTGTAATCCTCTCCATGGCCAACATCTTCAAAACTTTGGTCCACCATTAGGCCAAGGGGGGACCCACCCGGGTTTTCCAGAATCGAGCCCTAGTGATCTTTGCCGCCAGGAGCAATTGGGGAGGCCTGGGAGCCCGTGAGCAGATATGAGCCACCCTCTGGAACGTCTCCCAGTAAAACCACCAGAGGATCAAAGAGAACCTGGACCACGGTGATATATTTTATTTGCACTAGGACCTCCTTCCAGAATGTAGCCATAACAGGGCAGAACCACCACATGTGCAGCATATTACCCACTTCCCCACACCAATGGCAGCACCTATCTGACTGCTCCGGGGATATATGATGGAGGCTTGCCGGGGTGAGGTACCATCTATAGCAGAGTTTCATTGCCCCCTCTTTTGCCTGCGTGCACCTTGAGCTAGCATGAGTTCACTGCCAGATCCTAGCCCATGAGTCCGCTGCGATTTCCCACCCTAGCTCCTGCTCACACTTCACCACGTTAGGGAGTTTACCCCCCCCTGCACTCCTTCTGGGCTACCCAGAAGCTTGTATAGATGGGAGACCCTCCCAGAGCCCCTCCCCTCTAGAACTGAGAGCTCAATACCCCTGGGTTCCCTAGTTGTCAGTTTCTTAATCAGCGTGTTAGTGATCCAGTGCATAAGTTGGATATAGAGGAATCGCTCGGTTTTCAGCAAATTGAATTTGGCCTTACAATCAGCAAAGGCGAGCTGCTCCCCTTCTCGGAACAGGTCCCGTAGTCTCAGTGGGTAGTCTCCATCCGAGGCTGCAAAAGCCCCCCAACTATCCCAGGGAAGAAGTCCAACTTTGCGCAAAACAGGTGTTAGGGATTCCCAGGAGCCGACGCGCCTTATCCCAGTGACCCAGGATGACCGGCGAAATTTCACCCCCCACACATCCTAGTCTCCACTGACAAGAATAGTGTAACGGGATCGATAGACCAGCTTTTTCTATGTCCTTCCAGCGGGAGTGTTGCATCTCTGGCGCCCAGTCCAGGACTGGGGCTATTTGTACCGCCAGAAGGTAATTCCTCACGGACAGAACGCTGAGCTCCCTTGCAAACGTGGCTTTCAATAAAACTCTCTTCGGAACTCTCAGGTGCTTGCCTCCCCATATGCATTTGGCAATGTCCTTTTGAAGGCCCTCAAGGTCTCTCACCTGCATTTTTAGGGGCAGCCCCTAGAACACATAAAGGAGTTTCAGGGGCAGGGTCATCTTCACTGCTACGATCCGGCCCAGCCATGAGATTTCTTGGTGGGTCCAACGTGCCAACTGATCTCGTGCCTCCTTTATCAAGTGCAGGAGATTGGCACCCGCCAATGAGGTGAAGTCAGCAGTGAGTGTGACGCCCAGGTATGCAACTCAGTAGGTGTACAACGATAGCCAGAGTCCTGGTTAAGCCTATGCAGCGTTTCCTGTGATTACGACACATTCAGGCCAAGGGATTTTACTTTGTGGCTTCTAAAGCCGGATACCTCATCAAACTCATCCAGGACCTTTGTTAGGCTGGGCAGAGACCTCAGGGGGTCCAGAGGAAAGCACAACACGTCATCAACATAGAGTGCCAGCTTATGTGTGCCTCCCCTGAGGGACACCCCGTGGATCAGCGGGTTGCTCCGGACATGTTGGGTCAATGGCTCCATTGCCAGGGCAAAGATAAGAGGCGAGAGTGGGCAGCCCTGCCTCGTACCTCTTCCTGCCTGGATGTAATGGGAGAGCACTCCATTGACATTTATTCTTGTCCTAGGCGCCTTATAGTTGGCCATCACCAGGCAAACGAAATTTGGGGTGAAGTTGCAGCGTCGCAGGACCCCTTCTATATATGCTGAGTTCATGCTGTGGAAGGCCTTGCGGGCATCTAAGGAGAGCAAAATGAAACATTCCGGTATTTCCTTTTTCGTTGCTATCACGTCTACCACACGGCAAATGTTATTGTGTGCCCACGCCCCACTATGGAACCGGTTTGGTCCCAGACGATCAGCTTGAGGAGGATTTCGGTCAGCCTGCAGGCTATGACTTTGCCATACATTTTGGCATCAACATTCATAAGAGCGATTGGCCTGTATGCAGAGGGATCTGCCCCATCCTTCCCTGGCTTCAAAATCAGCATGGTGATAGTTTCTGCCATAGTATCTGAGACTGCCCCTGACCTCAGAAAGCTATTAAACAACTTATTCAGCCGGTGGACTACTATGGGCGCAAAACGTTTGTAAAACTGGGCTGAGAAGCCATCGGGCCCCGGTGCCTTCCCAGCAGGGAGACTCTGTATGGCCCACAGGACCTCCTGATTTGTGATTCCAGACTCAGGAGCCTCCCTGTCCTCGGATGACAGCTGCAAGAGCTTTTATTATGCCACATACTGATCCTTTTGGCTCTGCACACCGGGAATACTTGCCCCCAGTTCCTTGAAGTAGTTCTCCATAAGCGCCACTTTGGCCGCCTCCTCGGTAACCCTCCTCCCATCACCGTCCAGTAAGGCTGGGATAAAATTTCACTGGGCATGCTTCCGCAGCTTCGCTGCTAGGAGTTGGTTGGCTTTGTTGCCCCTTATATAATAGTACTGACTGGCCGAAAGTAATGCCAGCACCGCTTTATCCGTGAGGTGGACTTCCAATAATTTCGGAGCAGCCTGAAGCTACCTAAAAGATTTGCGCAAATTAACTTGCTTGTTATGAGCCTGCCGCTGCCGGACCTCTTCCTCTAACTCCCTCTCCATGGCTTTGCGAGCTTTTGTGTAAGCTGCTGTACAGCTGATAATAACACTGCAAAGGACCGCCTTGGCCGCATCCCAGGCTGTGCGCTGGTCCATGGCCACAGTGTCGTTCTGTGCAAAGTAGCTGGCAAATGCTTCAGAAATATGCATCGTGGCATCCTTCAATAGGAAGTAATTAAAGCGCCATATTTTAGGACGTTGGCTTGTCACAGCCCCAAGACCTAGACCAATGCGAACCAGGGCACGATCGAAGAAGTCCCTCAAGAGGATCTCACATCGGGTAACTGTCGGGACAAGGGATCCAGAGAGCAATGCCATATTCAGCATTGAATGCCCCTGGTGTACTGCAGAATAGAAACTATAATCCCGTTCTTCAGGATGGAAAAACCTCCAGGACTCTATCACTGAAAGGTCTCTCAATAGCTTTGTTAGGGCCAACAAGTTCTGTTTATCTGCTGCCGATGGGGTCAGGGTCTTGTCTTTGCTTGGAACAATAGCAGCATTAATATCCCCTGCTATAATTAGGTCCCCCTCCGAGAACCCCAACAGTGTCCTAGTGAGTGCTGTGAAAAAAGCTTCCTGACCAGTGTTGGGGGCATATAACGAAACAAGGGATATTTTCCAGACCTCCAGTCTGGCGTTAAGGATGAGAAACCTCCCACCCGGATCCTGCAGCTCCCCAGCACCTTAAGCGATAGCGCCCTCCTAATGATGATACCCGCAACTTTTGTTTTTATGCCACTAGAGACATAGAAAGACCTTTTGGGTAAGCTCCTGGAAAAGCTTGCCATCTCTCAGCTTAACCTTCATTCTGACTCTGTTGGCTCTCCACGACCACCAATCTGGCTTCAGATCAGCCAGAAGCACGGAAACTGCTCTCCTGAACATCCGTGAAGACCTGCTCTCCAACCTTGACTCTAACATTCCCTCTGTCCTCATCCTACTTGATCTCTCCTCTGCTTTCGACACAGTCAACCATACCACCCTGCTCAATCGTCTCCGTGACAACCTGGGTATCACTGATCAGGCTCTGGCCTGGCTAACCTCTTTTCTCTCTGATCGACCCTCCCAGGTACAACTTGGGTCCTTCCTATCGTCTATCTCCCTCTCTACCAGTGGTGTTCCCCAGGGGTCTAACCTCTCGCCCTGGCTTTTCAACCAATACCTGGCAACTCTCGCATACTGAATTTCCATCTTTTGCTCAAATTTCCAGTGTTATGCTGCTGACATCCAACTCATTTTTTCAGGCTTCCTTCAGCCACCTCCTCTCCTTCTCTCATCTCTGACTGTCTCATCGCCATTCAAAATTGGTATGCTGCCAGCGATCTCTTTTTAAATGCCAACAAGACTGAGATCCTCCTCATTGGTACACCCTCTCCATCCTTTCCCCTCACTCTCTGGCCAGCCTCCCTTGGCCCTCCTCCTGCCCCTACCTGCAAAGCTAAGAACCTCAGGGTCATCTTTGACTCCACACTTCCCTTCTCCCCACACATCTCTGATCTCTAAAAATCAAACTTCTTATTGCACCTCCTTAGAGGGACTCTTCCTTTCCTCACTTTCCCTCAGAAGCTCACTGTCTCCCAAGCTCTGATTCTCTCTAAGTTGGACTACTGTAACAGCCTCTTTCTAAATCTACCTGCCTCTACTCTCCGCCCTTTACAACTAATCCAGAACAGGACTGCGAGACTTGTCCTTGGCCTCAAGCCCTGGAATCGTATCTCTCCAGCTCTGAAATCCCTTCATTGGCTGCCAGTGGATGCAAGGATTAAATTTAAAACCCTTTGCATTGTCCACAAGGTTTTCTGGGGCCTGGGTCCAAAATATCTTCAACTATCCCTCCGTAAATACCTCCCCTCTCAAACCCTTCGCTCCTCTACCTCTAACTCCCTCAGGGTCAGTCGTTTTTCAAAGAAACGAGCTGGAGGTAGATCTCTGTCTTCGGCCGGGGCCTCCCTTTGGAACTGCCTCCCTGCCACATTGAAACTTGAGGAGAACCATCTAAGGTTCCAGAAGCTCCTCAAGACCTTCCTCTTCGCTTCTGCCTTTGCCCCGCTTCTCCCCTGCTGATCTGGCTTTTTCCCTCGGCACTCTGCACCTGGCCACATTCTGCCCTTCGGGCCCAGGTACCTGCTCACCCTGCCATCCTCCTGCACTGCCTCCGGGTCACCCCTTGCACTGGGGCCTGTGTCTGTACCCATACAGTTCCCCACCCACTCTTCTTCTGCACTTATCAGATACTCCCTATCTGACTAACCTAGCACCTTTGCCTCTTACAGGCTGCACTACCACTGCTAACACTCTATTTAATTATTTATGCACTTACTATTTATTTTGTTTCTCTCCTATGCTCTGCACATTCCCCCTTTTTCCCTTCCCCATGCAGTTTGCCCCTTTTTCCCTTCCCCATGCACTTGCGCGTTCTCAATGTCACTAGGCCTGGTAAGATCGTTGTTTTTGTTTCTCCCCTGTTACCCTCCCTTTGCCTGGTCGCGCTCTGAAACACCTGTGTAAGAGTGTGATATAAATAAAATATCATATCATATCATACCTAGGGTAGAGTTTATGGGTCAAGCGCAGTTCATATCCAGGGAGGATATGGGTCACCTGAAGAAATACACCGTTAGGGGCAAGCTTTGCTATCCTCTGAGGGACTGACTTGCACTTGATTGGGAAATTTGAACCCTGGACATTCCAAGTGTGACAAGTAAGATCGGGGGCGTCCCCTGGTGCATCAATATCTTGCATGGAAAGCGCAGGTAGATGGTGGGAGGTGCCAATCCCCGGCATGTGATGCACTTCCGATCCTGTGGAGAGATTTCCTCCGGTGCTTTCCCACAACTGCAAGCCCAAAAGGATTCGTAATGACTTTATGCCAAGCCCACATAGTGTTTATGACACCCCCGTAAAAAGTTATAAACATTGAAAAAGCCATAATCCACGGTTCTTGGAATCCAAAAATCCACAAACATCCTGAAAAAAAGGAACTTCTAATACACACTCCAAACGCTGGAAAACACAAAATCCAAAATGGCGTCTGAGTTTCTGGTACCTCCTAATCTAAGTAAAAAGAACTATGGTGCGACACCTAGCATGTCGACGAATATAGCATGTTTTAGATTCGTATTCAATATTACAATTCGTTATAAAAATTATTATTTTTGTGTGTAATTCGTTGAAAATATTTCGTTATATAAATGATTCTTTTTATGTGTAATTCGTTGAAAATATTTCGTTATAACATATTTCGACAAAAAAAAGTGTTTTTATAAAGGCTGCATACCCCAAGGTAAACTCAGCTAATTCCATACCGTTGGGGCCCAGAAGCTTCACTGCAGCCCCCCAGGCCCAATTTTAGCAGTCCAAGTGGGCGCTCCATTTCCCAGGCTACAGTGAAATTCTTCTCCGTAACTTTACACAATGCCCTGAGATTACATAACGGAACTAACGAAAACATGGAAACACTACTTAATAAGGGCACATATTACTTCTGACACACAAGACGGTGGCCCTCATTACAACACTGGCGGTAACCAATGGCGCTATTAGCACCATGGTTGCTGCCGGTGTTGTAACGAGTCCGCCAATGTTCAATGGGGAATTACCACCACATTCCAAGGTTGGCGGGGCGGTAATTCCCCATTGAACAATGGCCCTTCCCTGTTCCCATTTTTGCCCCAGAGGTCTCAATGGGACTGGGGAAGGCGGTAATTATGGTACCGAAAATTGCGGTACCGTAATTACCTCGAAGGTCCCTTTGCGGATCCAGACCAGCCGTTCAGGTCGGGTCCCGCAAAGGGACCTCGTAATTAGGCGCTAAGGGGTTAACGGCACCGCAGCCTTTTACGGCGCCGTTAACCCCTTAACGCCAGGGTCTTAATGACCCCCGCTGTGTCTCTCTCATTAGTGATGGCAGTGTGAGGTGAGTCAGAGAATGCTAGATTGCGATGATGATATGATTCAGGATTTTTTAAAAAATGTTTCTTTGGTAGAGGGTTTCTTATCCATCAAGTTTCATACTTACACTACAAAAATTACGAATAGGCCAGCCCCTATTATAGCAGCACCAGCATATGGCAACAACCAACATAGGCTTATTCTATGTAATGCATTAATGCTAAGAGAAAGCACCCCTGAACTTGGGAGCCCTGATGGTTTGGAGAATAACAGTCTAGATGAGGTGGATTGACGGAGTCCAACCCCCGCTATGAACCCTGGGAGCCCTTTGGGATATCATAAGATGATCTCATGGGACATCGCAGGCTTAAAAAAACATCTAGAAGATCCTGTATGGTGAGACTTCATCCAGGGGCATCATGTAGTTTGCTTCCTGGAAATGTGGGACCTGGAGCAAATTGATTTCCAGGGTAATGAATCTTTCAGATACCCGCTGGTAAGGGCCCGGAAAGGTAGCCCTTACAGGGGCATGGCCACCTGGATTAATGTTGCCCTCGATTGGCAGACAGAAATACATGAAACCGGCTCCCCAGATCTCCAATTTTTATAACTTAATCCACCAAATGAATAATCTATATTACTTTGTAATATCTACCATCAGCCTATTAGGAATCAAGGCTTTAATGGAGTCGAGTCGGCAAATACATTTATAGAAGAGAGGGAAGTCCAAGTCGGGTATGATCTACGCATAGTACTTCTTGGTGACTAAGTTCCAGATGGAATCACTGAAAGATATGGAGGGTATCTGGGATGATCATGATGAGGTTTGGGATATCCATCTCTATATTGATTGCTGCTCCACCAAAGAGGACCCATCCTCGTGCTTTGGATTTGGCTAGAATCTTGTTTGGGCTGGAACTAAGGGCATGTAACAGGCATTTCATGAAAGACCAGCCTGCGAAACCTACTTTTAATGGGAGGGAATGTACGTCCCAAATACACTATATTTTGCTTTCGGTGAAGACCTGGGGCTTCATCTTAGATTTTGAGGTCCTGCAAAGGATCAAAACTGATCACAATCTGATTAACATTACATTTAATTTTTCCTCAAAGCGGGCCACACCAATTAGGTCTTGTGACTCCAGCTCTGAAATTAAAATAGAAGGACAAGCACGGAAGGCAATCAAAAGCGCTACCCTCAACTAACCCAAAGTCAATCATTCATTGTTGCCTGATCTCGAACGCCTTTTGAACATGGACCTTCTGGATGATGATATTCATGACATATTTAACATCCTGGTCATTAACATCCAACCATTCATCACCAAACCTAGCTGCCTCCTTAAGAGGCATACTATTAGAACAGATAAATGGTATGATGAGGAATGTAAACTAGCAAAGCTTCATCTTTTGAACTGCCTGAAAGGCAGCCCGACTGTTAATAAAGAAGACCTTTGGACTCTGAGAGCTAATTATAAATCCTTTATCAAGAACAAAAAAGACAACCTAGTTCGAACTAAATGGGAGAATTTGCAGGAAGCAATCATCTCTGGTGATACGCGTAAATTATCGGAACTTGTTAGCGATGGGGGGAGGATGGTAAAAATGAAATAACCTATAGCATCACCCAGAGTAGTTGGAGAAACCATTTCTTGAATGTATATGGCCGTGACGAAATTAATCTACTTCTGGGGGGTCTTTCTCTGGATCCCGATTTTGTTTTTTCATCTAACCAAATGTAGCATTACTCCTATCCAATTTATGAAGAAAAGGATGGAAACCCTGTCTGTGTTGGCGCTGGATTCGTGAAAAATTCACTAATGCTCTGGTGGCATTGGTAAATGATGAGTCATGACACTTGATTGTACGTGGAGTCTTGATTTAATGGGCAAAGAATTACCAATGTTTTCGGAGCACCTGTAGTGCTATTCACATGCGGAAAGACAACACGTGTTTCAACCAAGGGTCTTTATCAAGGCTGTGCTGTTTTTGGCAACTTGAGAGTGCATGTTGGTGACGTGGTGAGTTGCAGTGAATGGGAACAAAGAAAAAGTATGGAAAAACCTTTGTTAATTGACATCATGACACACATAATATATTTAACTTTTTTCTGTGTTCATTGACCTCAGAACTTCTTTTGACAGGGTCCCACACAAACCGTTATGGTTGGTACTGGCTAGAAGGGGTGTCCCACGTAATGTGCTGAATATTTTGGAACAACTTTACTCAGACAACAGAGCATCTCTGCATTAGGGAGTAGGGGGTGAACTCACTAATCCCTTCGCTGTGACTGGAGGGGTGAGGCAAGATTGTGTCTTCGCCCCTCTACTGTTTCTAATGTACATCAATGAAGGGATCAGCGAATTGAGAATGAATTGCTTGGACCAGCCAAAACTGGGGCGCAAACCGATACCCGCATTGCTTTTCGCTGACGATGCTATGCTTCTGGCCTCGTAAAAAAAATGCTTGGAAACAAATATGCTTGAATTTATGGATAAATGCTCCGAACTTCAATTTGAGGTTAATGCGGGGAAAACTAAAACCCTGGTCTTTTGTCCTAAATTTAGTAAATACAAAAAGTTCACGTTGAATGTGAATGGCCTAGTTTTGGATGAAGTCTCCTTTTATGACTACCTGGGTGTCATATTTAATGCTTATGGGCAGGGGACAACCCAGATGCTCAAGTCTCATTCAACACTTGAAAAATATGGCGGGGCAATGTTTAGGTTTTCCAGCTCCCATGAAACAGGTGCTATAGCTCCCTTTGTTAAAATGTATTCAGCACAGGCAAAGTCAGCTGGCCTTTAGGGGAAAGAACTATGGGGATAAGCAAACAACAACCTTGGTCTTGGCGAAAGAGCCTTTCTTAAGTGTATTCTAGGTTTGCCTTCTGCATTCGCTAGTCCCTCGCTTTACTTGGAGCTGGGTTTGAGGCCCATAGAGGGAGATGAGGGCCTCTGACCAGTTCTATATTGGTTGAGAGTATGGACAGTCTCCTGGGGCTTGTGAATTACCGTAATGCAGTTGAGCATGTTCTATGCCTGGAGGGTGGAAAATCACAGGGTGTCAAAAAGTATTTGTATAATAGAAACTTAAGCGAGCTATGTGACGATCCCTCCAGGATTACAAAAGGAAGTGTGGAAGTGGTCAAGACAATGGCCCGTGAACTGGCAAACGTCAAACCTATTGATCATAACATTGTATACTGTGTAGCTAGTTACAATCACCAAGCTTGGCTCAAAAGAATTGGGTTAATGAGGATTGTGGATAGGGGATTACACAATGAATCGTAAACAAGTGCCTCTAGAAATATGTATTGTGTTATTTTGCACTTTGTCACATTGCATAGTTTGCACAGATTGGAATGTTTACATCCTTGCTCATTTTGCACCACTAGCATCATTTGCACTTTGGCCTTTGGGGCACTTTTTACACTGTATATGTAAATGTGGATGTATTTTGTTTTAATGCCATATTTTTGTATCATGCATTACATTTGTAGTGTCACTTTATGTCTGCCAAAACGATTGTTGGTGTTTCTGCATACTTAATTCACACAGAAACCCACACAACCACCTCTCTCACAGCAAACCGCACAGACTTTACCACTCTGCAACAACAAACAATCAACACATAGATCGCCACAACAGCACGCGAGGCGAGGACTCGCTTCGATCCTATATGCACACCCAAGCTCAGTGCACAGTGAAAACCGAACTGAAGCTGCAAACAGGACACCACCTTTTCACTTTCCTACGCCCTCTTTACCCACTAACCCACCCCCACCTTTTTGTTTACCGATCCGCCTAGCACCTGGAGACCAGTGCGCTATATAAATACATTTAACATTAACATTTACATGTATTTTATGATTGTATTTTTTTCATGTATTTTGGCAAATGACAAATAGTCGAATAAAAGCCTTGATAATGATGATGATGATGATGATGATGATAATAAAGACGGCCTTTTCATCTAAGTATTTAGTACCAAAGTTCCCAGATCTCCACAGAGCCCAACACTGAAGCTATTGAATCACACATTCCTGCCCACCCACTGAGCAGAGAAACAATGCAACCTTCACCCAAAAGGAGGGTCCTTGGACATTATGACACAAAACCAAGGTCCCGTTCAGACTCAATTGACATACGCAGCTAAAGAGTCAAGTAGCGGTGCCGGTACAATAAAAAACGTACATAGGAAACACCATCTGCCATAATGTAGAGCATCACGATGGCTCGACCGAGCACCTGAACACAGCAACACATGGCTGAGATGTGACGCCATGAAAACAAAACTCGATCAGACACTGCCCAAAAGAACATCTGTTTATCAAATCCACCTTCCTACTTGGATAAAAGACAAGGACAAATCCAATGAAAGCATTCTTTCTGGGAAAATTTATGTCAGCCAATATCAAATCATTTGAATTTTCAGGGGCTTTATGTGCAACTAAGTCACCAACATGTTCGGTAATGTGTTGGAAACGGTACGAATAAATGGGGCATTCCCGAATGGGCTCGATGGGGAATAGGGAGTTCCAAAACCACCAAACCCGTGGTCCGGCGCTAATAGCGCCGGTGGGTTTGGCGGTAAGGCAGATAGCGCCAGCGCTATTAGTGCCGGCGTTACCGCCCAACTCGTGATGAGGCCCTATGTCTAGTGTGGGATAGGGAACCGCCTTGACCCACATTCCAAATGGAATAAATAGTATTCCCTGTGCTATTTAGGAACCCCCAAGTGTCCTGCGCGCATTTATGCCTTGCTCTGAAATGTATTGGGCGTCCTGAACACACCTGTGCCTGGAAGCTGCACTATCCATCAAAGAGAGCAGAGAAGAAACGTAACATGCCAGTACACACGCCTCACCATCAACCCTACAATGAATGCTTCCCTGGCAAATCCCTCTTTGCAGAAGAGAACACAACACCACCAAACGAACCCATAATCAATGCAACAACGAACACCTGCATCATGATCAATTGCCTCGAGAATTCACATCCACCAATAAGAGCGAAAGATCAATTAGCTGCATGTGCAGAGCATCTGAACATTGCCTGATAAAAGAACATGGTGCTGCATCCAAGGGCAGTGAGCATCACAATTCTCCTATTGGACGGGAGAGGGATGCACTCTAAGAACACCAGCCAAGGGCGGGGGCCCAGAGGGGAGGGGCGCCGAATATGCGGGTGCTCCCGGCCAGGCCCCCCACTGGAAAGGCCATCTGCATATGGGGAAAACCCACCTGAGCAAGAGTCCCAATGCTTTCAATTGGAAACCAGAAGCCGGTGCCCCTGGCCGATGGAACTGGGAATGGTAGAAGCAGAGCTAAACTGCCAGACCCTTCAAACACACACAGGCAGGCCTTTGACTAGCCAGCTGCACACAGCAAAATGGGACAGCATTTAGCACCTGAAAGTACACACCCACCAAAGCAGGCGTGTCCAACCT